>NC_133324.1:295491884-295813759 GCF_042186555.1 Aquarana catesbeiana | reverse complement strand
AGGGATGCAATTATGTGGGAATCCATGCTCATATGGTCGCAGTGTCCAGTCATATAGGAGTACTGGAGGGGATTTCCCGGTAATTCTCAGTTAAGTTGGGAACTCCAAGAGATAAACGTTATAATACCAGATCTGCTGAATGTAGCGAAAGGACTGCCCCTGGAGAATCAGAGTGTGGTTATAAAGTAAAGTGTGTATTTGTGTTTGTAGCTATGATTAAGTTCCCCTGAGGGCAGAAACGTGTTTCTGCTTGTGTTCTGAATTTTTTTACCTCTGCCTATCAATGGAATTTTTGCATCTGTTTTAAATCTTCATCACTGGCTTGTGGAGCCTGTTGATCAGTTACTGGAAGATAGTATTTTTTGCTTAACTGGAATTTTGAGGTAGTAGCATAATTTACATTTCTGAAGCCACCACTAGGAGTGGCTCATGAAAGTAGACCAAATTTTCCTTGTGGAGGAACTGATGCATAGCTAAAGATAAACTTATGGACTTGTGGGCTGGTTGGATGGAATTAAAACAATCTTCTACATACATGACATATATGAGTAATGAGAGTGAGCAGCAAAATCTAATAATCCTGGAGCCAATCAGAAAATACAATAAATGAATTTAAGAGTAAAGTAAATTATTAAAAAAATTTGTGGGAGTAGAATGAGAATAAAATGGAATAGAAAGGAGGGAAGGGCAGTTCTGGTAGGAGTGGGTGAAAGTGGAGTGCATCGGATGGAATAAAGATTTGATAGGTGCTTATAGACGTTGACCCCCTTTTCTGTTTTACTTCTTGTCTTTGGTTCTCCCCCCCCCCCCCCCTTGTGAGCAGGCTAGGAAAATTGGATTACTTTATCACACTTCTTGACCTCTCTGAGAGTAGGGGGATCTGAAGGGTAATTGGTATACCACCCCATATATTTTTAAAGATGGAGATAGAGATATAAAGTGCCCATTGTAAGGTCTTATTGACCCTAATCATTCTTTTTATTGAAGTTATATTCATGTCATATCATTGTTGGATTCAATTAATCACTGAATGAGTAAACACTGACCTCATAGGCCCAAAGGAAACGGAGGGAAGAATTGTTCTCCCCCTCCCCCCATATATATGAGAAAGGAAAGGTGGGGAAGAAGGGAGGGAGGAAGAAATATTTCTAGTCTTTTTCTTATTTTTTTCTATTATTTTTTATTGTTCCCTTTTTTTTCATATAAGAACACATGTCACAGTATAGCCCATAACACATAACTTAGCAGAATTTTTAGTATGACACATTATAAGACAAATAGAGGATGTAAGAAAGAAGGACACAATCAGGGGGCACAGTTGGGTGTTGAAGATTAGGGAGAGTGGCAAGGAGCACTGACATTATAAATAAAAGGGACCATCAACTTTGACAGGAATGTAGAGGAAATAATGTGGAGTTCGAATGAAGGAAGGGGGCAATAAAATGGAAGCAGGTAAGGTTATAGTGATGAGGTGATTGAAATTGGATAAAGAAGGAAAAGGTATAGGGATAATTGGAGAGGAATCCTGTATATGTGTCTTCCATTATGTGTCATGTCTGTGTAGAAGATGTTATCATGATACTAAGTGATCAAAATAAAATTAAATATCTAAATTGTAGTAATTAATTTGTAATGCATGGCTAGTGTAGTACATAGTATACACTGTTCAAATGGTTTGCTCTCCAAGTTTGGCCTGAGACATTGGGATTATGAGGCTAACTAAAAATACAGCTCTGAAACTGTTCAGGCTGTAAATGAGAAATTTTCACAAAGTAAAAAATAAATAAAAATCCTCCATAGAAAATAAAAGAACAGGTGAAGCCTCTTTGTGGCTGGGAAGCAGTATCTTTGTACAGTTGCCAGCTCAGACATCTAAAACTCCATCAATGACTGTTGCCTAAAGCTCTCAGAGAAACAGAACACCTGTTTATGCTCTACAACATGCCAAGTGAACATTAACCTGCAACCCGGTGACAGAGAAAATAACTTTACAACATCTATTTACATAACTATTAGCAACTATTGGCAGTGATGCTACTCATATTCCTAATTACTTTTAGAACCACGTCCAGGATACCACCATATTAAATGCTACTGTTGTATTATACAGTATATAGGACAGAGCTAGAAAATGCAGCAGCCACTGTTTCATGTATGTTCATGTATTTAAATGTTTTTCTTTAGGCATCACTAAGAAGACTTGACTTCAACTTTCATTAGATTAGAAGAATTAAAGACTAATGGTGTATACGATACGTATGCATAAATATCATTTCAACAGTTTAAAGCTGGGTTCACACTATTGCGAATTGGATGTGGGTTTCTCTGCATCCAATTCGCATGTCAGGAGATTGTGACAGGCTCTCTATGGAGCCAGTTCACACATCTCCGGAGCGGTTCCTGGGGGGAATTGCAAAGGAGTCTTGTGCATCTTCTGGTCCATTTCAGGTCCAAATTCAGCCAAAAACCTGAAAAGGTGAACAGGGATGCACCGGTCCTTTTCTGTGAGCCTCTCCATACGGCAGTGTGAACCCAGCCAGATGTTCATCTCTGAGATAACCCCCCTCTCTGTAATCATTAGATTGGATTTACAAAACTAAACCAAAAGACTCATTTTCCTAATTGACGCTGGGATCAACTGATAACCTGAGTCTTCTTGCTTTCTTATTTCTACTAGACTGCAGTGTGGGCAGGCCCTTCTTCCAGTGTCCACACCAGTCCTGGATAAAATATAGGTGTCCCAATGACTGTCAGAAGAGCCCATAACAGCGGGTTATGGAGGATCCTAAAGGCTGCAAGCAGGTCTTCAGAGGCAACCAATGGCTCTGTACTCTGGGGAAGTCTGTGCTGAGAAGGGCTTGGAAGGGGGGTTTCTTACCAACGAAAACCAGTGTCTAAGAGAGGCCGAGGTAGAAGCACCAACATACCCCCCCATGACGGGCACGAGGGGAATACAGCAAGTGCGCAGACAGGCGCACCCCCCCAATAGGCTGGGAATAAAAAATAATTATATTATATATCTTTTACACATTTTCTATTCCCAATCTATTGGGTACTGCACCGGTCCATGCACTCACTGTATGCCCCCATGTCGGACATGGGGGAGGAATGTTGGCGCTTCTGCCTCTGCCTCTTTTGGACACTGGTTCTTGTTGGTAAGCAACCTTGTGTCTACCCCCTGCTATCACTGTTGTCATTGTATTTATTATTAATCATTAACCATGTATCATGTATTATCAGTTGATTGTTATTATGCTTTGTTACAGAGAGTACTTTGAATTGTTCCTCCTGAAGTGAAATTGTCTGCAAAACATGTAGAGGATTAACTGCACATTACACCCTTAGTTTTCTTCATTCCTAAGGGTGCCATATTACCAGTGATATATGCTTCAAATCACATAGTGTGAATATGTGATAAATGCCATTTTATTTATGTATCTGGACATATGAATTTTTTGATTTTGTACCAATAAAATTGGCTTTTATATTATGTTAATTATTTAGTCCTTGGGTAACAAGTCCATTTCTCTTAGTTGTGACTTTAGGATGATGGTACCACTCTCCTTGTTTTGGTTCGTAATACTCATTAGAGGCCTACCTTTTATATACAAAATACTATGATTACTTGTATAAATCACATCATAATAAACTATTTCTCATCACAGTTGTTTTTTAACCAGTCTATATTTTTCTGCTATTGAAGCTTAGTTGAAAGTCAGAGTGATTTTTGGAGCTACTCATGCAACAATGCAGGTAATTCCACACTTCACAATTAGTATAATAATAGTAACTCATAGCAGCTAAATAAAATTTAGTTTACTGAGGCCAAAACACAAAATGGGCTCTGGTTAGCTGCTATATGTACTGCATCTCACGTTGCGTTTTTACTACTTGCACTTTTATTTACAGAATAAGATAAAGTATTTTTTATTTTTCTAGCCAATCCTAGAAGGTGTGTGAACATATGGACGTGCCTGAAAATTTCCATATGTCTTAATCACAAAAAGGAATATGCAAAATATCTGTTAGATACAGTAACTTGTGTACATCTGCATATTATGTATCCCCTTACATAAATCATTTCACCTTCCAGCACTGACAACTGAGTCAGTCTCTACCTACTTTACAATGCAGCACCTTTGGGACCTTGTAATAACTTATCTACACAGTTTCTGAACCACATCCAGAATTCTTGAAAAGTAAACAATGGATGCTCTACCTTTTTTATCCAAATATTGGGTACTTTGGAACAGAAGAAGAGAGAGAAACTGAGATACCAAAATAAAACACACGCAGTTTTATTTATTAAATACATTTTAATCATGTTTGCCAAGACCAATCATCTTACTTCGGATTATCTTTGTGTGGGGCATATTTTTAGAGTAATATCCACTTAGCATTGTTTTTTTAAACTTTGTATCCATGCTGATGAAAAAAAAATAAAGATCGTGTTAAGGTAAATATTCTGATCAGAGTGTTAATGCAAAACCATTTTTCAAAAACCTTTCTCTGCATTCTCCATCTTTCTCCTCAAAATCGGCTCTCTGCATCAATGATTGGTAGCCAGAGACTTTATGATTTGGGCTGGAGGTGGGTAACAGCAGTTTTTTTATTACAGCACGGTAGGGGTACTTTCTTCTATTCAAATAATATTCCAATTTGCTAATGCTGGCATATGCAATACTGATTTAATTAATCTATGAATTATAATGATAAGTACATTACATTTAAGTTTTTCACGCCAGACATGTGTGTGTAGTGCTACTCCTGCAGGAGCTGCTTGGTAGATTGGGTTGTCTGTTCTTCTGCCTTGACTCTGAGAACAACCTCAGTCCCATTGACACATCAGGTTAAGCAAATGGATACTGTTCTACTACTGGGAGCACCAATCCCAGTAGTATTCTGCACACAACTATGGTTCTGTATCAAAAAGCAAACATCATACTGGTTAGTTGTAAACGAACCCAATATATTATCATGTGTTGCAGTAAATAGTAGTGTGCACATAAATGAGTAAGTAAAGAATTAGGTCAATCACAGTTTACTAGACAAAAAGTTCACTAGGCTATAGCAGCATAAAATGGATTTCTATACAGCTACATTAGAGAAAAGAGTAAACCTGGTAATTCACAAAATAAGCAATAAGTAATGGCATTAGAAAACAGTGATGGCTATAGAAAACCGCAATGATAATCAATACTATGATAACTCTAATAGCTATATTCACTTTAGAGTACACTCTGTTTGAATGGCATCTGAATGAGCAGTCTTTATCCTTAGTTCTTCAGGCCAGCTAGCAGTGGAGCAGAGAGGAAATCCCTTGGTTTTCAGCCTGCGAAAATACTACTCTCTCTTTTTATACACAGTTTGCATTGGGAATTGTAGTACAAAAGTTAATTAACCGCCATAGTAAAGTTTCTTTCCCAAACTTCATATCTCATGATTCAGTGCTGCCAACAATCAAGTCTCTTCAGCATCTTCTGCTTGTCACCCCCTGGTGGATGGAGGCAAGGTAGTGGTAACCCATTCAGCTGACGTCCTTTTTTAAGCGCAGATAGCACTGCAGCACAGTGTCCTGAATCACTCTCTGACTCTAGCCAAGGACCTGACTACATGTGCAAAATGTAAATTTTTTCCCTTTATGCAATGCAACTACTACTGCTTTTCAATACATTACAGCTCAGCAGGCATCAAAATGTATAAAAAGGTCTGCTTCTATGATACAATGTCACAGAGGGGTTGGGCAAGGAGCAATTTTGCAATACTAAAGTAAAGTAACTGGAGCAAGCATCCAATTACCTTTCCTCTTTCAGATTAAACAAAAAAAAATGGTATTGGTTGGTATGGCAGTAGCGTAAATTTTCTCCTCTAGTTTCCAGTGACCCTATTTTTATAAATTGGCCTTACATGACTAGACCCCAAAAGTAAGTAAAAACAATGAAATTATGCATATACCACATAAGCCCATCTCACCATGCCCAATACGAGCCTGATTTATTACCCCAACGATGGACTTGACCTATACCATAACCGACTCGTCTATACTCATTCACCTCTTGGGAACCATGGATTATGGGCTCTACCTCCATAATCATACATAGATTATTTTGTTTAATTTACATGTTGCTCCAAGTTGTTGGTTATACAAACCCGTAGACTGCATCGGGACTGGAGCATAACTAGAGGTTTATGCATTGTCAACTGACTCTCACCTAACTTGGTCTAACTTGTTCCTGTTCCATCCAAACTTTGGCTGTAATTCTTCTTTTAAGTTGATGGATACTCAGCTAAAGTTGTAACTTAGTTCCTACTGAGCGCCTATGGAACCTGCTAATATATATATATTGTATATACAGTAAAAAAAAATCGAGTCTCTTCAGCTCTTCAGCTCTGAAACCAGTAGCAGCCAGTGGGGGTGGGGAGGTTCAGAAGGACACTGTATGTCTATTCCTATATGCATCACAGTGCTCTGCCAGAATACATCTCTCAAGAGCCCTGAGGCATGGAGCAGGTTGGCTCTTGATAGGAGTTACAGGACACTGGTGTCATTTAGAGGCAATGAATGTTCCTAAGGGTAATTTTACCTTTAGAGTAAATACTCACATTAAATGTTTGGCTCTTGTCTATGTCCTAGGCCAAAGTGTGTCATGAACCCTGTGCGTGTAACTGGGAGCTGGTAGGAGGAGCTCTAGCTTTATACTTTCCCTCCTGAAATTCACCACAGAAAGGAGACAGATCTCTGCTTTGCAGCCAAGTTCAGTTATTAGAGTAAATTTAAGTAGCCCCTTCCTCTGGGTCAGACTCCTAGCCAGAAGATGTTACTGACAACCTCCAGTTGGTAGGGCCACTTACATACTGCATTAGCAGACCACCATGGGTAACACCCATGTTAGATGTAGGGTTGCAGCAACTGACAAAGCTACAGTCCAGTAAAGTAAAGGGGTGGGATGGATGACACTGGACTTCATCTAGCCTAAAGGTTAGATGGGAGCTACTGGGGAAAATACAGCTTTTAGTGCACAATGTTAGAATGCAATGATATAAGAGTGGCTAAATTCTGTTCAGGAGAGGAGACTGTACAAATGGCGATGTAGTTCAGCTTTAGCTTTTAGCAGCTGCATTTTACTGAAATCTAGACCTTGTTTAGAGCACTTTTCCAGATTGCTATAAGAAGGTTTCAGAAAAATGTGCCGCCTGTGTAATACAATAACAAAACACTTTTTTTCATACATTTTTGTTGGATCGCAATTTCATTTGTGTAAATATCACCATAATTCATCACACAACGCTATGCACAATTCCCTTATTATAGTTTTACAGCCAAATATTCCTCAACATTCTAAATTCATTCTGTACCAATTTATGCAAAACTGAATGCTTTTTGTTTAATAAAATATGTATTACTGTGAGAGTTTCATGTGCAAAAGCCTATATATGTGGTGAAGAACGCATATCTGAAAGCAGGATTCTATTAAGATAATCATGCCTTACAACAGAAGCTTTAAGGTTTTATTATGATGGTCAAGGGTTGGATAAGACTTGTCAATTTGACTTATTTGTTGAATTATAAAAAGAGAAAGGTAGTGAAAAATTGTCACTTGCAAACCTGATTTTTTTTTTAAAACCAGATTCTTTGAAAATAAACATTTTAATGTAACTTGAAATCAAATTAACCCAGTACACACTTTGTATTAGTGTAATAAGTCATTAGATGTCATTAGTTAAAGTATATAATAATATTTTTCTCCATATACTCCCCCCCCCTTTTCCCTTCCAGTAAATATTCCTCAGTGTATCCAGAGTTTTCTTCTTACTTTAGCAATATAGTAACTGTTTGCATATTAAAATGTCTGATTTATTGTTCCAGGAAGAGAGTTACAGTACCAAGAAATATGCTTTATTCTCATGGGGAATAAAACCTGTGTTTCCAAGTTCTGTATAAAAATCTTAGGACAAAGAGCCAAGCTTTGAAGCTAAGATTTAATTCATCAGGGGGTTAGATGGGAAAATGGAATCTTTATAGACAGAAAAAATAATGTCATGTAGCATTCTTTCAGCTCAGCTGAGTGCAGAACATACAGGAAAGTAACAGATTGGTACCAACTAAAAATACAGATTAAATTTGATTTGGCTAATTATTTTATTACCATGTTTATGGTAATTTTCAACATATTGCATTTATAATTGACTCTGTCTTTCAGTTGTTTTACTTCTTTATAATAAAATAATAACGCATAATGAAAATAGCAGTAACAGGATGATTGGGATTATAGCGGTGCCCATAATTAGAAGGAATACATTTTGTATAAAAAACTTTTTATTCATAGAGAATTACAACTTAATTGGGCTCAGTATAAATCAGAGTATAGTATATATCACATTAGTGGTTATTGGTGTCCATATATAGGAGATGATCAATATTGGAAGTTTTGTCCCAACATGTTTTGCCACCATTGGCTTCTTCAGGGATTTTCAATTTTCATAGAGCTCTAATGAAGATACGATCATATGCCAAATCAATAATTATTCATACAAATACTAAAAACTTTATATTCACATATCATGGCTTATTCCGTGCATTCCCCTAACAAAACTCACCCATGGAGACATAAAAGAAAATCGCCAAGTGGGTCCACAGAAATATGGAGGGGACTCTCTGTGCGATCACAGGGGACACATGGGGACCAGACTAAGGGAATACAATAAGCAAAATGACTTTCAACGTCACATAGGGTATTGGACACAAAGAACAAATGTCCAATTTGTGGGTTAACATAGTCTTCACTATACTTACAAAACTCTGCTATACACACAAATTAGTGCAGGGGGGCCAGCAGCTAACTGCGATCACAAATACATGGTGCTATTATACATTGATCACTGCCAAGAAAGGGGAGATAAATGGTCTTACATGCTGCATTATTATACTAACATACTAATATACATTCACAAACAAAAACAATCGCACCTGAATAGAGAATCTTTCAAAAATCACCCACCATGTCAGCCAAAACTGCACCTCCAAACCCACACAGAAACAACCCTCAAGCCAACAGCCAAACATAAAACCACTCAAAATATATACACGTCTAGATTACAAGTCAAACACTTCATTGTCCTTACAGCACCAGTATGTAGGTCACAAAGACATCACAACACTGTGGTATGTACAAACCAGTCATCCATAGCCTTGCTTTTAACAGTCGAATCATTACCCCTTACCTAGCAGCACAGGATCATAATGGTTGCCCCTGCCATCCAGCTGTTGGTATAATGGAAATGGCGGCCTTATGTATCCTCCACTCAGTCGGCGTCTGACGTCACCGACCGAGCTCGGACGAGATGTGGCTACTGTGCATGCGCCAATGCACAGAACCCTCCACTGGCCTACAAAACCCAGGAGTCCATGCGGGGGAGTAGGGGAGGAGATGCTGGCCAGATGACATGATGGCCGTCACCCGCAATGAGGGGGCGGAGACAATTCCCTCAATCCAAACACAACAGCAAAGCTTACTCAAGTTCGTGGAGCGGCATAAGTGCCTGGCATAGGAGGGCTCAGGTGGACATAGGGCTGACACATAGCACGCAACCAAAATGGGCATTTGCCAAAATTTCAGCAGATGCCCCGAGCGTCCATGCGATTGCACACAATGCCCACCACCTACCAATGCAAACAACACCTGAGATAACCCCCATGCTCTCCGGCGATTTAAAGGGGAATGCTGCACATTCCAATACAACTGGTGAACCCCCAGTAAATGTGTAGCCTAGGGACAGACTATTCCACAATACAGCAGAATTATACAAATTACAATACATTCTAGATTACACTGTACAGTTACAATAACATATTATTTAATATTAATAATTCATATGCATACAAATTCAAGTCTATAATATTTATTCACAAAAAACTGTAAATACAAATTAAGCAGTTATTCCATAGCAGCAAAACAGTGATATCAGTCAACAGACAGGAAATATGGAAAGTTGGTAAATACCAATATGGAGGGAGAGAGGGAAAACAACAAAGATCACATATTAGTAGACTATTGTAAATTAATGACCAGAAAGAGCACAAGTATAAAACCAACCCTGTATTACAGATATGATTTGAAACTTATATACTCATTCAATCCTGGGTATATAGTGGCATTGAGATTATAGATGCAACAAGTTTCTAATTGTAACAGGGTTCGATCAATACTTCCACCCCTCACATTCCTAGGCACATGCTCGAGGACCATGAACTTAATCATGTTCGTATCAAAATTGTGTTGTAACCCCCACATGTCAACTAATGACGTTTTGAAATTGGAGTAGTATGGTCCTTTATGCGTTTGCAAAATGGACGTTTAGTTTTGCCTACGTAAAAACAACCACGTGGGCATTTGGCTAAGTATACTACCCTTATCGTTTGACAGGTGACTCTGTGTGCGATAGAGTGGGGAAGAAAAACATCACGGCAGGTTAATACAAATCAACAAATATCACATTTCCCAGATGCATACGTACCCACCCGGGATGGTTTGCTCTGAGCCATAATGTCAAAATGGCTCCTAACCAACCGATCCCTAAGGGAGCGTGCCTGTTTGTATGTGACAGGCACCCTCACTGTATGTGTTCACAGTAGGATCCGCCGTCAAAAGGGGCAAAAACGTATTCAAAACATTTCTTATCTGGGTATGTTGTTTTGAGTATTGGGTAATTACTCTCACTGGTTGGTTAAAGATTTTTGGTTTATTTAAGAAGATAAGTGATTTTCTTTCCTGCTTATAAGCTTTATTGTTTGCCTTTTTTAAGAGGGTATGACTGTATCCCCTATTTTTCAATCTAATATATAATCCTTTATCAGCCTTTTAAAAGTTACTGTCTAATGTAGAATTTCTTCTTAGTCTAATATACTGACTATACGGCATACTTTTAAGTAAAGATTTTGGATGTGCACTAGTAGCGTGCAGGATGGTGTTTCCTGCAGATGGCTTCCTGTAAGATGAGGAGAATAAAAATCCTTCCTCATCAATGGAAATTTCTACATCCAAGAAATAGATTTTATGTTGATCATAGTCCATAGTGAATTTCAGGTTAAAGTTGTTTACAGATATACAATCTAAGAATTGCGAGAGTTCATCCCTAGTACTGAACCAGAACAGTAGAACATCATCAATGTTTCGATACCATGAAATAACATGTCGCAGAAGGTCAGAAAAGTCTTGCAAATAGTTCTCTCTCCCATCCCCCCAGGTACAGGTTGGCATACGATGGGGCACATCGTGTCCCCATTGAAACCCCTTGCACCTGGAGGTAATGGGAGGGACCAAACATAAAGACATTGTGAGTAAGGATGAACTCAAGCAATTCCACAACAAATTGATTATATTGTCCTGCCGATTGTCCCCTTTCCTTTAACTGATTTTCTATAATCTCAATCCCACTAGCATGTGGAATAGTATTATAAAGGCTTTCAATATCTGTAGCTACCAACTAGGTATTTTTGGGGAGATGCATACCCTCGATAAGTAAAAATCAATACTAAATTGATTAAACCGCACTCCTTCCCTAATAAAGTGCAAACATGTAAAAGTGATTTCACCAACATGATAATATAATAATATGTGTATAAAAAATCCAAACACAAAATAAGTTCAGTAGTGCAGCTTCATTGGTATACACCAACGTCTTCAGGGGTCATCATTTGTATACCAATGAAACTGGTAGGGTGCTTGATTGTGATACATCATCCCTGCTGTTTTTGAAGTGCAGCTGGAACACACCACAGCGTTTTTATGCACATGGCTTTCTAAGTTGCAAGAATTTGCTGTTTTTATCTTGTTTTTATCTTTTTTTTGGAATAAAACTGTGACATACTTCACTATGGAAGCCCTTTCTTTTTAATTTTTCCCACTAACCATCGGACAACTCCCTTCAAATCGTTTTGTTCCTGGGAACATGCTCAAACGATCTGGATTGGCTTTGGCGTGTGTGTCTTGGAGGTCGGTTAAACGCTGGGATCAACATTGGGATCGTGCACAACTCCTGCTGAATATACCCATATGTGCTTTATGACTACCTGTAATAGGGGTCATGGAAGTCTGGTGAGTAGGATGTCTGACAGGTGATGGTGGTGGAAGATATTTCAGTCAAATTTACCTACTGTTCAGCAGGGATTTGAAGATTGTGTACACTAGCTGAAGAAGTTGATACATTGTCTGAAGACTTTGATACATTGTTTGAATATTCACTATTTGCACTACTGAACTTATTTTGTGTTTGGACTTTTTATACACATATTATTATATTATCATGTTGGTGCTCATTTGAAATCACTTTTGCATGTTTGCATTTCAGTAGGGTAGAAGCGCGGTTTAATCAATTTCGTATTGATTCTTACTTATCTATTTTTCTTTTCTACAACGTGCTGCTCCTTACCAACTTTCACCTGTTTAATTATTCTAGTTGCACTAATTATCCTCCTACTTTGCTCTGGTTCCGGGGTTTTTAACCCCTCATTCGCATACCCTTGATAGTTTTGAGAAGGTCAATAGTATCCTTAATATAGGAGAATAGTGACGTCACGTGTGGACATATGTATTTGTCCACAAGGGAACTCGCATTTTCAGCTAGACTCTGGCAGCCTGATACAATAAGTCGGCCAGGTGGTGTCAACGATTTGTGTATTTTGGGCAATGTGTAAAAGGTGGAAATTTTTGGTTCTCTAAAATATTTAAGTAGTTCCAAGTGTCTTTATCAATAAGGGCTTTCTGGAAGGCTCTTAAAATTATACCGTAGTATTAATTGTAGAAATTTTCTATTACACTTTTGAAAATAGGTCGGTACCATTCTTTGTTGTCTAGAATATTCCGACACATTGCCTCATAATTTTCAACATCCATGACAACCAAATTTCCCCCTTTGTTGGCCAGCTTGACCACAATTTGGGTATTATTCTGGAGAGTTGTTATGGCTTGTTTCTGTGTTTTTGATAAATTATTAGTCCCTCTATTATTAAAAGTTATTTTTTCAATTTTTTTAGTTGCTTGTTGGACAAAGGTCCAAGTAGTAAGGTTGTTACTAAGTACCTGAAGGGCCCTTGACCTAGGTCTGAAGGATACGGGTGTGGGGAAGGCGACACCAGGGAAACGGACACTAGGGGTTTTGAAAATGATCGGCACATCGATGCATCACGATGCTGCCCTTCCCAATTCAGCATTGATGCGCTATCCAGAATAATCCATTGTGCATGACATAATTCTGGCTCCTCTCTCTCCCCCGCACAGCAGTGTCTTTGCTGGAATGACAAGCTGGCGATCGGCTGGCTGCGCCTGGCAACGTTCCCCCCTCATTGGATAATGTAGCCTCAGAGATCTGCCCCCACCCATGCTCTCCCCCTCCTCGGGATTTGTAGCTCTGGACAGTGACACCAGTCATCTCCCCTATGAGCAGGCACCATGACGCAGGGAGCTGTGACACACAGATCACTGTAGCTGTCACAACATCCGTGAATGAGGCATAGAGTCGGCTTCAGGAAACGAGCTGCGAGGAGAAGAGGGGGGATATTAGGAGTGCTCCGGAGGTGAAAGATCAGCCTGTCATGCTTGATATATGTGCGGGGTGAGTGTATAGAAGTTGCACATCCCCCACCTGCTGCACCTATCCAGTGTGTGTGTGCTGTGTGCCTAACATATTGGGGGCTGAACAGTGCACACTGTTTTTCTGTATAATATCTTCCTGAGATTTTCCTATCATCTCTCCCCTCTGGAAATTTTTGCAGTGATGTGTACCTATTTACTATAAGATGAAACAATCAGCGCCACAAGTAAAAAATATTGTGATGTTTAAATAAGATAACCTAATAATAAACGTGCACAGCTGCTAAACATTCCAAGTGGTACACTACACTAATTTCAAACTGGATAGTAAATAAATAAATGTAGCGCTATGTGTAAAATTATAAATATAAAGTGCAAAGCTCTAAAATAAATAAATCCTACATATAAATGAATAGTCCATAAAATGAAAAAATTAAGAAATAAAACATGAAAAACTCTTCTTCTGATCAGTGTATCCACACAATTCCACCACAGTGATTGTTCGTCCTCAAAAGGAGTGCACACCACCACCAGTAAAAATGCGCGCTCACCTCCCAGATGAGTCAAAACTCATATGCGGATCTCCCCACGAGCTCTTTGCTCTCACTTCCTCTTCCCAATCAATGGTGGGTAATCCAGATGGCTCTTTTCTTAATGGTAACTCAGCTCATTAATATCCAAAGAAGCAGATCATCTGCCAGCTTGGCTCAAGATTCCATGAGTTCATGTAAATAATAAGTATAGAGACCATAGTGTTCTCCGTATACAAATTTATTCAAAGCCCCCAAACAGACAAGTTGCACTTACAAGATAAAAACTTTTAAAATCACATAAAAACCTCCAGAGTAGCACCACCGTGTACACATACACAGTGCCTGGCTGGACGTGACTATCAGCTCCTCCCTTCTAGACACGTATCGGCCAATCACAG
The DNA here is from genome assembly GCF_042186555.1 of Aquarana catesbeiana. Lineage (NCBI taxonomy): Eukaryota > Metazoa > Chordata > Amphibia > Anura > Ranidae > Aquarana > Aquarana catesbeiana. Next base: position 295,799,239 of record NC_133324.1, on the reverse strand, counting down.
GCCTTCCTCAGTAGATGCATCTACTGAGGAAGGCCTGTGATTGGACGATACGCGTATCATGTCCGCAGTCTCTGATCATCTCCTGTATCATGTCTGCAGTTTTTGATCGTCTCCTGTATCATGTCTGCAGTCTCTGATCATCTCCTGTTTCATGTCTGCAGTGTCTGGTCATCTCCTGTATCATGTCTGCAGTCTCTGATCATCTCCTGTATCATGTCTGCAGTCTCTGACCATCTCCTGTAGTAGGTCTGCAGTCTCTGACCATCTCCTGTATCATGTCTGCAGTGTCTGGTCATCTCCTGTATCATGTCTGCAGTCTCTGACCATCTCCTGTATCATGACTGCAGTCAAAGAAAACAGAAAATCCCCCTAATGGGGCTTTAATGCAGCCAGTAGTGTATGATAAACAGAATACAAAAGAAATAGCAATGGCTATTGAGTTTTATTAATGCAGGCAAGTATTATCAACAAGAGTTGAGACATAGGCTAAAAATCCAAAAAATAATCAAAATAAGAAAACAATACCAATGACAGAGGGCAGTGTGCGATAGAGTTACATCATGGGCAACAGTAATACAATAACACAGAGATGTTGATTGTGTGAGATACTGACGCGTTTCGACCCCAATGGGTCTTCTTCAGAGGATAAATGTATGGAAAGACTGTAACAATGTAAACATGTGTCAAACAATTTAAAACCTACGAAAAAGAATATATAAATAGTTCCATATGGTGCATCTTTACCAGTCACGATGTATTCGGTGGTTACAGGTGGCCACAGTATAAGGGAGTTTCCCTCTTGTTGTATCCCCGATCTCGTAGCCGGCGGGCCAGTCACAGGGGGAGCGAGTACCACCCACACATGTCTTGCAAGGAATCACACACTGAGGTATCCCCAAAATGTAGGGGGAGAAGGGGGGGGAGTTTTCGCACTGCACCTGCGATAAAGTGTCACAATGTATATTAAGTAGCAGATTCAAAAATCGAGTTTGCAAGGCAAAAAGGACAAAAAAGGAGTATGTCTATGTGGCTGATGGAATTTCTAGGGGTTGAAAACTGAATGGCGGACGTGGTGGGAGGCGAGTCCACACAAAGGGGGAGACATCAAGGATAAAGGGGTGGGGAAGAAGGTGAAGGAAGGGGAGTGAAGGAAAGAAAAGAAGGGAAAAAGGGGTGATCAGCAGAGATGGGATAAAAAGGGGGGGGAGGGGGAAGGGAAGACGGGGAAGGGAAAGAAAAGGGAGGTAGGAGGGGACATAGTGAGGGTCGACTCCCAGAAACACGTCCTTGTTTGTGGGTGCGAAGGCTGAGACACTAGAGTGTAAGTATGTGAGAACCAGTGAGTGTGGAGAAGGCCCTTCACGGGGCCATAAGAAGTGAATAGTGAAAAAACACAAAAATAAACGTGAGCAAAACAAAACTGAACAAAAGCCCCCATGGAAGTGTAATGAGTGGGTGACGTGTGAAAAGAGCGTGTAAGGTGGGAAGGTGAGTGAAGGGGGCAAGGAGTGTCGAAGGTGTCGCAAATCAGATGGTCAGGGATAATCTATGATATCACAAAGTATAGAACAAGTAGGTCAAAATTGTTTACCAAGTGAGGGAAGGTATCACAATCGTGGTGTAGATCACGCATCATGAATGCAGTAAAAAGGTATATGGATCGGTAAAGAATGTATACTTACCAACCAGGTTGAGAAATAAGACCACACAGAAGCGTCCAGTGGCAGCAGATGATCCCACTGGACCTTACCTGAGGCCAGCATAGTTTATAGGGAGACTAATTTGCCTAAATGTCTCGCAGGTGCAGGTGTCCCACCTCCTCCATCCATTCCCCCATATGGGGAGAGCGACGCATTAGCGGCACTATTGGTGTGACTCCCTCGGCGTTCCGGAAGAGATGTTCTCCCGGAAACCCCCGTCACCTCCGCCGCAACTGCGTAGACGCCGTGACGTCACACGCACGCACGTGGTGACGTGCGCGCGTGGGCGAACAAGGCGTCCGGAGGGGATCCGGAATGCCGCTGGCAGATTTTGAACGTCCACATAGTGGGCGCGTGGGGAGACGCGGGACCCTTTGCGTCGCCCCACCCTGCCAGGAAGACATGTGTGCGGTGTCTCCACCCCCCAGGCGGCATGGCCCACCGAGGCCACTAAATGGTGGCCATAACATGGAGAAGGGGGGGAAAGGGAAAGCCATAAAAATGTATATATAAAATATATATAAAAGGGCCATCAATAGATTATTCTATCATGTGTTAGAGATGACATATATATAATTATCACTGCCCCTCATACACATAAAAACAATGGGGTACAAGAAATGAACAAGGTGTAATATGACAACCAAAATAAAACAAAAACAGGCTACACCCTTCCCGGCGAGGACTTCCCTCGGCAATAATACCTTTAAGCTCATCCCCATGAAGGATGTATGCTACTCTAACTTTGAAACTTTTTCCCATGGGATTGTACATGCTGTTTGAAATGCTTTTCTATTGTACAGATACAGTACTTAAGCTGTTACCCCTCTTGTCCATTTGGACAACTGGACCTAGCAAATAAAATTAATATTTTACATTTCTCAGTACTTCATAGTACAACCCATGGGACCCTGTACCACCAATAAACCCTTTTGATTTTGATTTTGATTTTATAGAGATGTCTTTTGGCACATGAATTAGTTCACAGTTTCTCATTTCAAAACTGTTTTGTTTTACTTTCTTTTATTTTTGTTTTATTTTGGTTGTCATATTACACCTTGTTCATTTCTTGTACCCCATTGTTTTTATGTGTATGAGGGGCAGTGATAATTATATATATGTCATCTCTAACACATGATAGAATAATCTATTGATGGCCCTTTTATATATATTTTATATATACATTTTTATGGCTTTCCCTTTCCCCCCCCTTCTCCATGTTATGGCCACCATTTAGTGGCCTCGGTGGGCCATGCCGCCTGGGGGGTGGAGACACCGCACACATGTCTTCCTGGCAGGGTGGGGCGACGCAAAGGGTCCCGCGTCTCCCCACGCGCCCACTATGTGGACGTTCAAAACCTGCCAGCGGCATTCCGGATCCCCTCCGGACGCCTTGTTCGCCCGCGCGCGCACGTCACCACGTGCGTGCGTGTGACGTCACGGCGTCTACGCAGTTGCGGCGGAGGTGACGGGGGTTTCCGGGAGAACATCTCTTCCGGAACGCCGAGGGAGTCACACCAATAGCGCCGCTAATGCGACGCTCTCCCCATATGGGGGAATGGATGGAGGAGGTGGGACACCTGCACCTGCGAGACATTTAGGCAAACTAGTCTCCCTATAAACTATGCTGGCCTCAGGTAAGGTCCAGTGGGATCATCTGCTGCCACTGGACGCTTCTGTGTGGTCTTATTTCTCAACCTGGTTGGTAAGTATACATTCTTTACCGATCCATATACCTTTTTACTGCATTCATGATGCGTGATCTACACCACGATTGTGATACCTTCCCTCACTTGGTAAACAATTTTGACCTACTTGTTCTATACTTTGTGATATCATAGATTATCCCTGACCATCTGATTTGCGACACCTTCGACACTCCTTGCCCCCTTCACTCACCTTCCCACCTTACACGCTCTTTTCACACGTCACCCACTCATTACACTTCCATGGGGGCTTTTGTTCAGTTTTGTTTTGCTCACGTTTATTTTTGTGTTTTTTCACTATTCACTTCTTATGGCCCCGTGAAGGGCCTTCTCCACACTCACTGGTTCTCACATACTTACACTCTAGTGTCTCAGCCTTCGCACCCACAAACAAGGACGTGTTTCTGGGAGTCGACCCTCACTATGTCCCCTCCTACCTCCCTTTTCTTTCCCTTCCCCGTCTTCCCTTCCCCCTCCCCCCCCTTTTTATCCCATCTCTGCTGATCACCCCTTTTTCCCTTCTTTTCTTTCCTTCACTCCCCTTCCTTCACCTTCTTCCCCACCCCTTTATCCTTGATGTCTCCCCCTTTGTGTGGACTCGCCTCCCACCACGTCCGCCATTCAGTTTTCAACCCCTAGAAATTCCATCAGCCACATAGACATACTCCTTTTTTGTCCTTTTTGCCTTGCAAACTCGATTTTTGAATCTGCTACTTAATATACATTGTGACACTTTATCGCAGGTGCAGTGCGAAAACTCCCCCCCCCTTCTCCCCCTACATTTTGGGGATACCTCAGTGTGTGATTCCTTGCAAGACATGTGTGGGTGGTACTCGCTCCCCCTGTGACTGGCCCGCCGGCTACGAGATCGGGGATACAACAAGAGGGAAACTCCCTTATACTGTGGCCACCTGTAACCACCGAATACATCGTGACTGGTAAAGATGCACCATATGGAACTATTTATATATTCTTTTTCGTAGGTTTTAAATTGTTTGACACATGTTTACATTGTTACAGTCTTTCCATACATTTATCCTCTGAAGAAGACCCATTGGGGTCGAAACGCGTCAGGATCTCACACAATCAACATCTCTGTGTTATTGTATTACTGTTGCCCATGATGTAACTCTATCGCACACTGCCCTCTGTCATTGGTATTGTTTTCTTATTTTGATTATTTTTTGGATTTTTAGCCTATGTCTCAACTCTTGTTGATAATACTTGCCTGCATTAATAAAACTCAATAGCCATTGCTATTTCTTTTGTATTCTGTTTATCATACACTACTGGCTGCATTAAAGCCCCATTAGGGGGATTTTCTGTTTTCCATGTATATTCGGGGTGCGCAGCCTTCCTGTCTGTACTCTTTAGAGTGTCTTTATTTCTTTTTGTTCAAAATTGGGTGGTTAAACACCCCTCCCCCGCTGCTTTTGACACTCGAGTCCAGACATTAACTGTGAACCACTTTCTGTGCCTTGGTCCTGTGAAGGCTTCCTCGGACAGGCTACACCCTTCCCGGCGAGGACTTCCCTCGGCAATAATACCTTTAAGCTCATCCCCATGAAGGATGTATGCTACTCTAACTTTGAAACTTTTTCCCATGGGATTGTACATGCTGTTTGAAATGCTTTTCTATTGTACAGATACAGTACTTAAGCTGTTACCCCTCTTGTCCATTTGGACAACTGGACCTAGCAAATAAAATTAATATTTTACATTTCTCAGTACTTCATAGTACAACCCATGGGACCCTGTACCACCAATAAACCCTTTTGATTTTGATTTTGATTTTATAGAGATGTCTTTTGGCACATGAATTAGTTCACAGTTTCTCATTTCAAAACTGTTTTGTTTTACTTTCTTTCATTTTTGTTTTATTTTGGTTGTCATATTACACCTTGTTCATTTCTTGTACCCCATTGTTTTTATGTGTATGAGGGGCAGTGATAATTATATATATGTCATCTCTAACACATGATAGAATAATCTATTGATGGCCCTTTTATATATATTTTATATATACATTTTTATGGCTTTCCCTTCCCCCCCCCTTCTCCATGTTATGGCCACCATTTAGTGGCCTCGGTGGGCCATGCCGCCTGGGGGGTGGAGACACCGCACACATGTCTTCCTGGCAGGGTGGGGCGACGCAAAGGGTCCCGCGTCTCCCCACGCGCCCACTATGTGGACGTTCAAAACCTGCCAGCGGCATTCCGGATCCCCTCCGGACGCCTTGTTCGCCCGCGCGCGCACGTCACCACGTGCGTGCGTGTGACGTCACGGCGTCTACGCAGTTGCGGCGGAGGTGACGGGGGTTTCCGGGAGAACATCTCTTCCGGAACGCCGAGGGAGTCACACCAATAGCGCCGCTAATGCGTCGCTCTCCCCATATGGGGGAATGGATGGAGGAGGTGGGACACCTGCACCTGCGAGACATTTAGGCAAATTAGTCTCCCTATAAACTATGCTGGCCTCAGGTAAGGTCCAGTGGGATCATCTGCTGCCACTGGACGCTTCTGTGTGGTCTTATTTCTCAACCTGGTTGGTAAGTATACATTCTTTACCGATCCATATACCTTTTTACTGCATTCATGATGCGTGATCTACACCACGATTGTGATACCTTCCCTCACTTGGTAAACAATTTTGACCTACTTGTTCTATACTTTGTGATATCATAGATTATCCCTGACCATCTGATTTGCGACACCTTCGACACTCCTTGCCCCCTTCACTCACCTTCCCACCTTACACGCTCTTTTCACACGTCACCCACTCATTACACTTCCATGGGGGCTTTTGTTCAGTTTTGTTTTGCTCACGTTTATTTTTGTGTTTTTTCACTATTCACTTCTTATGGCCCCGTGAAGGGCCTTCTCCACACTCACTGGTTCTCACATACTTACACTCTAGTGTCTCAGCCTTCGCACCCACAAACAAGGACGTGTTTCTGGGAGTCGACCCTCACTATGTCCCCTCCTACCTCCCTTTTCTTTCCCTTCCCCATCTTCCCTTCCCCCTCCCCCCCCTTTTTATCCCATCTCTGCTGATCACCCCTTTTTCCCTTCTTTTCTTTCCTTCACTCCCCTTCCTTCACCTTCTTCCCCACCCCTTTATCCTTGATGTCTCCCCCTTTGTGTGGACTCGCCTCCCACCACGTCCGCCATTCAGTTTTCAACCCCTAGAAATTCCATCAGCCACATAGACATACTCCTTTTTTGTCCTTTTTGCCTTGCAAACTCGATTTTTGAATCTGCTACTTAATATACATTGTGACACTTTATCGCAGGTGCAGTGCGAAAACTCCCCCCCCTTCTCCCCCTACATTTTGGGGATACCTCAGTGTGTGATTCCTTGCAAGACATGTGTGGGTGGTACTCGCTCCCCCTGTGACTGGCCCGCCGGCTACGAGATCGGGGATACAACAAGAGGGAAACTCCCTTATACTGTGGCCACCTGTAACCACCGAATACATCGTGACTGGTAAAGATGCACCATATGGAACTATTTATATATTCTTTTTCGTAGGTTTTAAATTGTTTGACACATGTTTACATTGTTACAGTCTTTCCATACATTTATCCTCTGAAGAAGACCCATTGGGGTCGAAACGCGTCAGAATCTCACACAATCAACATCTCTGTGTTATTGTATTACTGTTGCCCATGATGTAACTCTATCGCACACTGCCCTCTGTCATTGGTATTGTTTTCTTATTTTGATTATTTTTTGGATTTTTAGCCTATGTCTCAACTCTTGTTGATAATACTTGCCTGCATTAATAAAACTCAATAGCCATTGCTATTTCTTTTGTATTCTGTTTATCATACACTACTGGCTGCATTAAAGCCCCATTAGGGGGATTTTCTGTTTTCCATGTATATTCGGGGTGCGCAGCCTTCCTGTCTGTACTCTTTAGAGTGTCTTTATTTCTTTTTGTTCAAAATTGGGTGGTTAAACACCCCTCCCCCGCTGCTTTTGACACTCGAGTCCAGACATTAACTGTGAACCACTTTCTGTGCCTTGGTCCTGTGAAGGCTTCCTCGGACAGGCTACACCCTTCCCGGCGAGGACTTCCCTCGGCAATAATACCTTTAAGCTCATCCCTATGAAGGATGTATGCTACTCTAACTTTGAAACTTTTTCCCATGGGATTGTACATGCTGTTTGAAATGCTTTTCTATTGTACAGATACAGTACTTAAGCTGTTACCCCTCTTGTCCATTTGGACAACTGGACCTAGCAAATAAAATTAATATTTTACATTTCTCAGTACTTCATAGTACAACCCATGGGACCCTGTACCACCAATAAACCCTTTTGATTTTGATTTTGATTTTATAGAGATGTCTTTTGGCACATGAATTAGTTCACAGTTTCTCATTTCAAAACTGTTTTGTTTTACTTTCTTTCATTTTTGTTTTATTTTGGTTGTCATATTACACCTTGTTCATTTCTTGTACCCCATTGTTTTTATGTGTATGAGGGGCAGTGATAATTATATATATGTCATCTCTAACACATGATAGAATAATCTATTGATGGCCCTTTTATATATATTTTATATATACATTCTTATGGCTTTCCCCTTTCCCCCCCCTTCTCCATGTTATGGCCACCATTTAGTGGCCTCGGTGGGCCATGCCGCCTGGGGGGTGGAGACACCGCACACATGTCTTCCTGGCAGGGTGGGGCGACGCAAAGGGTCCCACGTCTCCCCACGCGCCCACTATGTGGACGTTCAAAACCTGCCAGCGGCATTCCGGATCCCCTCCGGACGCCTTGTTCGCCCGCGCGCGCACGTCACCACGTGCGTGCGTGTGACGTCACGGCGTCTACGCAGTTGCGGCGGAGGTGACGGGGGTTTCCGGGAGAACATCTCTTCCGGAACGCCGAGGGAGTCACACCAATAGCGCCGCTAATGCGTCGCTCTCCCCATATGGGGGAATGGATGGAGGAGGTGGGACACCTGCACCTGCAAGACATTTAGGCAAATTAGTCTCCCTATAAACTATGCTGGCCTCAGGTAAGGTCCAGTGGGATCATCTGCTGCCACTGGACGCTTCTGTGTGGTCTTATTTCTCAACCTGGTTGGTAAGTATACATTCTTTACCGATCCATATACCTTTTTACTGCATTCATGATGCGTGATCTACACCACGATTGTGATACCTTCCCTCACTTGGTAAACAATTTTGACCTACTTGTTCTATACTTTGTGATATCATAGATTATCCCTGACCATCTGAATTGCGACACCTTCGACACTCCTTGCCCCCTTCACTCACCTTCCCACCTTACACGCTCTTTTCACACGTCACCCACTCATTACACTTCCATGGGGGCTTTTGTTCAGTTTTGTTTTGCTCACGTTTATTTTTGTGTTTTTTCACTATTCACTTCTTATGGCCCCGTGAAGGGCCTTCTCCACACTCACTGGTTCTCACATACTTACACTCTAGTGTCTCAGCCTTCGCACCCACAAACAAGGACGTGTTTCTGGGAGTCGACCCTCACTATGTCCCCTCCTACCTCCCTTTTCTTTCCCTTCCCCATCTTCCCTTCCCCCTCCCCCCCCTTTTTATCCCATCTCTGCTGATCACCCCTTTTTCCCTTCTTTTCTTTCCTTCACTCCCCTTCCTTCACCTTCTTCCCCACCCCTTTATCCTTGATGTCTCCCCCTTTGTGTGGACTCGCCTCCCACCACGTCCGCCATTCAGTTTTCAACCCCTAGAAATTCCATCAGCCACATAGACATACTCCTTTTTTGTCCTTTTTGCCTTGCAAACTCGATTTTTGAATCTGCTACTTAATATACATTGTGACACTTTATCGCAGGTGCAGTGCGAAAACTCCCCCCCCCTTCTCCCCCTACATTTTGGGGATACCTCAGTGTGTGATTCCTTGCAAGACATGTGTGGGTGGTACTCGCTCCCCCTGTGACTGGCCCGCCGGCTACGAGATCGGGGATACAACAAGAGGGAAACTCCCTTATACTGTGGCCACCTGTAACCACCAAATACATCGTGACTGGTAAAGATGCACCATATGGAACTATTTATATATTCTTTTTTGTAGGTTTTAAATTGTTTGACACATGTTTACATTGTTACAGTCTTTCCATACATTTATCCTCTGAAGAAGACCCATTGGGGTCGAAACGCGTCAGGATCTCACACAATCAACATCTCTGTGTTATTGTATTACTGTTGCCCATGATGTAACTCTATCGCACACTGCCCTCTGTCATTGGTATTGTTTTCTTATTTTGATTATTTTTTGGATTTTTAGCCTATGTCTCAACTCTTGTTGATAATACTTGCCTGCATTAATAAAACTCAATAGCCATTGCTATTTCTTTTGCATTCTGTTTATCATACACTACTGGCTGCATTAAAGCCCCATTAGGGGGATTTTCTGTTTTCCATGTATATTCGGGGTGCGCAGCCTTCCTGTCTGTACTCTTTAGAGTGTCTTTATTTCTTTTTGTTCAAAATTGGGTGGTTAAACACCCCTCCCCCGCTGCTTTTGACACTCGAGTCCAGACATTAACTGTGAACCACTTTCTGTGCCTTGGTCCTGTGAAGGCTTCCTCGGACAGGCTACACCCTTCCCGGCGAGGACTTCCCTCGGCAATAATACCTTTAAGCTCATCCCCATGAAGGATGTATGCTACTCTAACTTTGAAACTTTTTCCCATGGGATTGTACATGCTGTTTGAAATGCTTTTCTATTGTACAGATACAGTACTTAAGCTGTTACCCCTCTTGTCCATTTGGACAACTGGACCTAGCAAATAAAATTAATATTTTACATTTCTCAGTACTTTATAGTACAACCCATGGGACCCTGTACCACCAATAAACCCTTTTGATTTTGATTTTGATTTTATAGAGATGTCTTTTGGCACATGAATTAGTTCACAGTTTCTCATTTCAAAACTGTTTTGTTTTACTTTCTTTCATTTTTGTTTTATTTTGGTTGTCATATTACACCTTGTTCATTTCTTGTACCCCATTGTTTTTATGTGTATGAGGGGCAGTGATAATTATATATATGTCATCTCTAACACATGATAGAATAATCTATTGATGGCCCTTTTATATATATTTTATATATACATTCTTATGGCTTTCCCCTTTCCCCCCCCTTCTCCATGTTATGGCCACCATTTAGTGGCCTCGGTGGGCCATGCCGCCTGGGGGGTGGAGACACCGCACACATGTCTTCCTGGCAGGGTGGGGCGACGCAAAGGGTCCCACGTCTCCCCACGCGCCCACTATGTGGACGTTCAAAACCTGCCAGCGGCATTCCGGATCCCCTCCGGACGCCTTGTTCGCCCGCGCGCGCACGTCACCACGTGCGTGCGTGTGACGTCACGGCGTCTACGCAGTTGAGGCGGAGGTGACGGGGGTTTCCGGGAAAACATCTCTTCCGGAACGCCGAGGGAGTCACACCAATAGCGCCGCTAATGCGTCGCTCTCCCCATATGGGGGAATGGATGGAGGAGGTGGGACACCTGCACCTGCGAGACATTTAGGCAAATTAGTCTCCCTATAAACTATGCTGGCCTCAGGTAAGGTCCAGTGGGATCATCTGCTGCCACTGGACGCTTCTGTGTGGTCTTATTTCTCAACCTGGTTGGTAAGTATACATTCTTTACCGATCCATATACCTTTTTACTGCATTCATGATGCGTGATCTACACCACGATTGTGATACCTTCCCTCACTTGGTAAACAATTTTGACCTACTTGTTCTATACTTTGTGATATCATAGATTATCCCTGACCATCTGATTTGCGACACCTTCGACACTCCTTGCCCCCTTCACTCACCTTCCCACCTTACACGCTCTTTTCACACGTCACCCACTCATTACACTTCCATGGGGGCTTTTGTTCAGTTTTGTTTTGCTCACGTTTATTTTTGTGTTTTTTCACTATTCACTTCTTATGGCCCCGTGAAGGGCCTTCTCCACACTCACTGGTTCTCACATACTTACACTCTAGTGTCTCAGCCTTCGCACCCACAAACAAGGACGTGTTTCTGGGAGTCGACCCTCACTATGTCCCCTCCTACCTCCCTTTTCTTTCCCTTCCCCGTCTTCCCTCCCCCCCCCCCCTTTTTATCCCATCTCTGCTGATCACCCCTTTTTCCCTTCTTTTCTTTCCTTCACTCCCCTTCCTTCACCTTCTTCCCCACCCCTTTATCCTTGATGTCTCCCCCTTTGTGTGGACTCGCCTCCCACCACGTCCGCCATTCAGTTTTCAATCCCTAGAAATTCCATCAGCCACATAGACATACTCCTTTTTTGTCCTTTTTGCCTTGCAAACTCGATTTTTGAATCTGCTACTTAATATACATTGTGACACTTTATCGCAGGTGCAGTGCGAAAACTCCCCCCCCCTTCTCCCCCTACATTTTGGGGATACCTCAGTGTGTGATTCCTTGCAAGACATGTGTGGGTGGTACTCGCTCCCCCTGTGACTGGCCCGCCGGCTACGAGATCGGGGATACAACAAGAGGGAAACTCCCTTATACTGTGGCCACCTGTAACCACCGAATACATCGTGACTGGTAAAGATGCACCATATGGAACTATTTATATATTCTTTTTCGTAGGTTTTAAATTGTTTGACACATGTTTACATTGTTACAGTCTTTCCATACATTTATCCTCTGAAGAAGACCCATTGGGGTCGAAACGCGTCAGGATCTCACACAATCAACATCTCTGTGTTATTGTATTACTGTTGCCCATGATGTAACTCTATCGCACACTGCCCTCTGTCATTGGTATTGTTTTCTTATTTTGATTATTTTTTGGATTTTTAGCCTATGTCTCAACTCTTGTTGATAATGCTTGCCTGCATTAATAAAACTCAATAGCCATTGCTATTTCTTTTGTATTCTGTTTATCATACACTACTGGCTGCATTAAAGCCCCATTAGGGGGATTTTCTGTTTTCCATGTATATTCGGGGTGCGCAGCCTTCCTGTCTGTACTCTTTAGAGTGTCTTTATTTCTTTTTGATCATGACTGCAGTCTCTGATCATCTCCTGTAGTATGTATGCAGTCTCTGACCATCTCTTGTATCATGTCTGCAGTCTCTGACCATCTCCTGTAGTAGGTCTGCAGTCTCTGACCATCTCTTGTATCATGTCTGCAGTCTCTGACCATCTCTTGTATCATGTCTGCAGTCTCTGACCATCTCTTGTATCATGCCTACAGTCTCTGACCATCTCCTCTAGTATTTTGGAGGAGAGCCTGGAGCTCCTTTAAGTTGTTGTCTGTTGTGTTTAGACTTTGCTACATGCAGGGAGTTGTGTCTTTTTTTTTAAGAACAGATAAAATAAAATAAAAATTGAGTTCTCCTGAATGCTTGAATTTTTTTGATGAAAACCATTTGCACTTGAGCTGTAATCGTGATGCATCGCGGTATCAAATCAAATTGTTGACATGATAATCGTAAACAAATCGAATCGTGAGGCCAGTGAAGATGCGCACCTCTAGCGGACACCACCCACTGGGAGAACCAGTGGTGCATCCATCCCGGTGTGGCCCTCCTCCCACAAATCCATCAGATCGTCCAATGCCTGAAGTTCATCTAAACTATAATTATATACCGCAGGGAGATCACCTGAATCAACATGATCAACCTCAATACTTGATGAGGGCTTGTCATAAAAAACTTTGTACTTTACCTTTCTGGCAAACAAATTTATATCTTTAATGGTTTGAAACTTGTCCACTTGTGGGCAAAAAGTTAGGCCCAATTTAATACATCAATTTTGTCCATAGAGTTAGACACAGAGGAGAGATTTATAATCTCTAACTCTGTGTCTCCATCATCTCTCTCAGGGATAGGGTGGCTAGTGTGGGACTTTGGGGTTGGGGGAGCTAATTTGGTGTCAATCGGTTGTTTACTGTTTGGAAATAAAAAAAAAGTGTAAAGGCCTGTACACACGATTGGACTTTTTGACAACAAACATGCAAATTAGCTGTTTTAAGGCAACATCCGACCGTGTGTACGCTCCATCGGACAAACTTTTTCGGTTTTCATCGGACTTTTGTTGGCTGTGCGAACTGACAAACTTTCCTGCAACATAAGTCTGATGGAGCAAAGTCCGATCATGTGTACACAAAACCATCGGACTTTTGTACAAACTGCAAACACGCATGCTCAGAACCAATGCAAAAGATCAGACAACAATACAGAAGTTGACCAAAGGGTGGTGCCGGAGAATTGAATGTCTTCTTTTTGAAGTGTCGTCAGTACGTTGAAACGTCACTGCGTTCGTGTTTGTTGCCGAAAAAGTCCTGCCGTGTGTATGCTTAATTCGTTTACGGCCAACACCCTTTGTACAAAAATCCATGGGAAAGTTTGTACAAAGTCCGATCGTGTGTATGAGGCTTTAGAATCACTTACTCTACTAGCCGTAGCTTTGGCCGTAGTGGAAAGAGAAGACAAATTCAGTGCAGCGGGGCTTAGTGCCAAGTTGGAAACCAGTGCATGTGTAGCAGACACATTTTTAGGTGAGTAGTGAATAGAGGTAGATAACCGTGAAGGGACTTGTTTAAGACCAACAGATTGTGGTTGACGAGTCGCAGTGGACCTAAAGGTGTATCAAATTGATTCTGTTGATGTAGTGTCGGATTCTCCCTTTCGTTTCTTAGGGAGTCTATCCTCCGATAAGTCATGATGAACTGTTGATTGACTAGACGATACAGAAGAAGCAGAAGATATGTTACGTACATCATTATCCAGTTTATCCTGCATGAGTGGCTGATCTGTTCATTGTTCTGTTATATATAGTTTGATTCCACTTGTAGGCATAGCCATTCTCATGTGCCAACTTATCATGAAGAAATGTACCTTCCTTTACATAAATAATACCCAACGTGTATTCCTCACTATGTTCACGTAACTCTTTTTCTTTTTTAGTTATCATAGGGGAGGTCGTTATCGCAACATGATCCTGATATCAAATCTGGGTTTGAGCATCCAGATTTGTGATCTCAGTTTTATATTGATTATATAGGATTGTAATCATCTCTAATGAACACAACTGTAGATTTTGTTCCCAGACATGTTTCAAAGAGTCATTAATTTTCCTAAGATTGGGAAAAATTTGAATCCTAAGACCCCAAGGTACAATTTTGCTATCAAAATATTTCTAATGCCAATACTTTTTTTTTGATTTGTCTAGATCAGCCTCAGTAATGTTTGAGGCATGCTGAGATGACTGAATTTTGGTCATAAGTCCCTCCCATGACCATGTTCCCCCAAATCTGCAATGTTTAACCACTTCAATACAGGGCATTTTCACCCCCTTCCTGCCCAGGCCAATTTTCAGCTTTCAGCGCTGTAACATTTTGAATGACAATTGCGCGGTCATGCAACACTAATAGAGCTTTCTGTTGGTGGTATTTGATCACGCTATAAACAAAAAAAAAACCCACAATTTTGAAAAAAACACAATATTTTTTACTTTTTGCTATATAATAAATATCCCGATTTTTTTCTTCAGTTTAGGCAGATATGTATTCTTCTACATATTTTTGTTAAAAAAAATTGCAATAAGCGTATATTGATTGATTTGCGCAAAAGTTATAGCACTTACAAAATAGGGAATAGATTTATGGCATTTTTATTATAATTTTTTTTTTTACTAGTAATGGTGGAAATCTGCGATTTTTATTGTGACTGCGACATTGCGGTGGACAGATTGGACACTTTTGACACTATTTTGGGACCAGTGACACTTATACAGCCATCAGTGCTATAAATATGCACTGATTACTGAATAAATGTCACTGCCAGGGAAGGAGTTAACACTAGGGGCGATCAAGGGGTTAACTGTGTTACCTAGGGAGTGATTCTAACTCTGGGGGGAGGGGACTGACTAGGGTAGGAGACCATCGGTGTTCCTATATACTAGAAACACACGATCTGTCTCCTTTCCCCTTACAGGACATGGATCTGTGTGTTTACACATACAGATCCACATTCCTGTTCTCTCACCAGCAATCGCAGGTGCCGCGGCTGCCAGGCACGTGCATCAGCTCCCGAGTGACACGGCAGGTGCGTGCGCATGCCCCCCATACCGCCGGTAAGCCAAGGACATCATATGACGCCCGCCCAGATGGACTGAATACTTATTTGCATAAAATAACAAATTATACAGAAATCCACAATACATTAATTCATTTTTTCAACGCAAAAATTACATATAAAGAAGTTTATAGTATCTCAAGGATAATAATAGAGCCACCCAAGCATAAAAATGGCGTATTTAAACACCTGATTGTGTATTAGCTTGAACTGCAAATTGGGTGACAATATAAAAAACCGGCACCTCATCCCTATTGAACTGAAAATAGCAGCAACGGGATGATTGGGAATATAGCGTACCCATGATTAGAAGGAATACATTTTGTATAAAAAAAGTTTTTATTCATATAAAATTACAACCATATTGGGTTCAGTCAAATATATATATATTATATATCACATTAGTGGTTACTGGTTACCACTACTTGTTACCACTATGTTTTTACTCAACCCAATATTGTTGTAATTTTCAATAGGGATGAGGTGCTGGATATCAAATTGTTACCCAATTTGCTATTCAAGCTAATAATGGATAATGGTGGTAAACAAGCTGGCCTTAAATACCAGAGCAGGATAAACTGCCCTTTTGGGGTGAAAAAACAAAAAGGGAATATGTCATTATACTGCCCAACTTGATGACATGTTAAAGAGCACTTTCAGCAAAAATACATGAAAAAAACACCCCTGAAGAATATATATGCAAAAAAAAAGATTGGCTAAACCAATAAGTTTTTTTTTTTTGTTTGTTTGTTTTTTTTTTACCCCTACTCTTCTTTTGTACTGCTTTTTTCAAGAAATGCAATACTTAAAAGTTGGATGAATGGCTTATAGCATGGCTTATAACAGTTTTGGTGGTGAAATTTTTTTTTTTTTATATTTTTATACAGGTTTATACATCAGACCAAAAAGAGGAATAACAGAATAAAACAGAGTTTTTGGTTCCAAAAGGGGAAAGTCTCTCCAAATGAAGAACAGTTGGGAGCTGTATGTCATGATCTGAGACAGGCAGAGCCTGAACAACCTGATATTCTGCCTGCTGTTTATCTATCCATGTACTGACAATATACACGGTCAAAGTATGGATAGACTGTTGGCAAGCAGAACCACCACAACACTCTCCTTTAGGCTCGATTCACTTCTATGAATGTTACTTTTGAGCACTTCTGCAGTGGTTTTTGCGGTGCTTGCCGCGTTTTTTAACATGCGTTTTTGTCGCTTTGTTTTTTTTTTTTTTTTACAGTTTTTTATTATACTGTATACAGTGTTAAAAAAAATTAAAGGAAAAAAAACGCAAAACGCGTTAAAAACGCGGTACTTGCGTTTTTGGATGCAGGTCCATTGAATTCTATTACATGCAAAACGCTGCATTTTGCATGAAAAAAAGTCCCCGACCCTTTCCAAAAATGCAGAGGTACAAAAATGCATTGATGTGAACATGTTCCATAGGAACCCATGTTAAAAAATTCCCATGCATTTCTGCAAAATGCAGCAAAAAACGCATTAGTGTGAATAGAGCCTTACACCATTTTTGCAGTATTGCCACCTCTGAATTCTTTGTATATGCTTGAAGATATACAGTACAGTAGCTGGTGTGGCTACTATGGGACCTAAAATCATGGTTGCATTATGGGACAGTACCCATAACTTTTGTTATGGTGCCAAAGCCATCTAGCTGGTTGTAGATATACTGTCTTTGAAACATTTACAGGTGCATAATTGAATCACGTTTCGTATATGGTTAGAACAAATCCCCATGGCCAGTGTCTCCCTATGATTAGTTTGTATAAGTACTAGGGATGAGCCGAACACCCCCCGGTTCGGTTCGCACCAGAACCCGCGAACGGACCGAAAGTTCGCACGAACGTTAGAACCCCATTGACGTCTATGGGACTCGAACGTTCGAAATCAAAAGTGCTCATTTTAAAGGCTAATTTGCATGGTATTGTCCTAAAAAGGGTTTGGGGACCCGGGTCCTACCCCAGGGGACATGTTTCAATGCAAAAAAAAACTTTTAAAAACGGCCGTTTTTTCGGGAGCAGTGATTTTAATGATGCTTAAAGTAAAAAAAAAAAGTGAAATATTCCTTTAAATATCGTACCTGGGGGGTGTCTATAGTATGCCTGTAAAGTGACGCGTGTTTCCCATGTTTAGAACAGTCCCTGCACCAAATGTCATTTTTAAAGGAAAAAATCTCATTTAAAACTGCTTGCGGGTTTAATGTCATGTCGGGTCATGGCAATATGGATGAAAATCAGTGAGACAAACGGCATGGGTACCCCCCAGTCCATTACCAGGCCCTTTGGGTCTTGTATGGATATTAAGGGGAACCCCGCACCCAAATTAAAATAAGGAAAGGTGTGGGGCCACCAGGCCCTATATACTCTGAACAGCAGTGCAAACAAGACAGGGACTGTAGGTTTGTTGTTAAGTAGAATCTGTTTGTAATTTTGAACATTTTTAACGTGTTTAGCTCCAGCCAAAAAATCTTTTCTAAGCTTTTTGGAAAACATAGGGAAGGGTTATCACCCCTGTGACATTTGTTTTGCTGTCTTTCCTCCTCTTCAGAAGATTTCACCTCACTTTTTTGTCCCAATGAAAAATGTTTTTTGAAATTTTGGTTTTTTTTGTGGAACAAGGATTGGAAAGCATCAGTGGAAAGGAGAAATTGTTTTCCCATATTAACTCTTACAGGAGAGAATTTCCCTTCCTAGGGGTAGATTTCATCTCACTTCCTGTTGTCTCCTTCCGTTTGCAAGTAGGAGTCATTTGTAAGTTAGATGTTTGAAAGTAGGGTCCTGCCCTATATACTCAGCAGAAATTTGGGCCTTAGGTATTGCTGTGGCCACAACACTGTAAGCCCTCACAGGGCCCTGCTGTGAAATATTAGATCAAGAATTGTAATTACATGCCCCTGTTGAACAGGAGCTGAAAAATTAGGCCTTAGGCACTGGTGCTGGTGCCACAACACTGCAACCCCTCACAGACACTCTAGTTGGAACGCAGGAACGAGCCCTGCTGCAAAGTATTGCATCAAAAATTGTAATTACACGCCCCTGTTAGACAGGGGCAGAAAAATTGGGCCTTAGGCACTGGTGCTGGTGCCACAACACTGCAACCCCTCACAGACACTCTAGTTGGAATGCAGGAACGAGCCCTGCTGCAAAGTATTACATCAAAAATTGTAATTACACGCCCCTGTTAAACAGGGGCTGAAAAATTGGGCCTTAGGCACTGGTGGTGGCGCCCAGAACCAAAAATGTTCTTACAAGCTATCAGCGTGATGATTGAGGAGGAAGAGGATAATTACTCAGGGATAGTCACTCAGCATCAGCATAGGCAGTCTTTGAAGGGATCTGAGATTTCAAAAAAAATTATTCGGTTACATCAGCATCAGGTGCTTGGTAGCTGGTGGTGATCCAAGACTCATTCATTTTTATGAAGGTCAGCCGATCGACCGAGTCGGTGGACAGACGCACCCTGTGATCGGTTACCACGCCTCCAGCAGCACTGAATGTGCGTTCCGAAAGAACGCTGGATGCAGGACAGGCCAGTAGCTCAATTGCATACTGTGCAAGCTCTGGCCAGTGATCCATCCTCAAGACCCAGTAACCCAGAGGATTTTCGGTGGGAAAGGTGTCCAAGTCTGATCTTGCCCCTAGGTATTCCTGCACCATATAAAACAGACGCTGGCGATGGTTGCTGGAACCGATCATACCTTGGGGCTGCGGACCAAAAAATTGTCTGAACGCATCGGTCAGACGGCCACCTTCTCCACCGCTCCTTCTTTGACTGACCGAAGCCTCAGCAACACGTTGTCCAGAAACAGGAGTTTGTAACCTCCCAGTCTCTGGGAACGCGTTGCACAGACCTTTCTGCAAGGCCTCCCGAAGATGTTTCATCCTCTGCTCCCTCTGCGATGGCAAGATAAGGTCCGCAACCTTACCCTTGTAACGTGGATCAAGGAGGGTTGCCAGCCAGTATTGGTCCTTCTCCTTGATACCACGAATACGAGGATCCTTACGCAGGCTTTGCAGGATCAGGGAGGCCATGCAGCGTAGGTTTGCTGAGGCATTCGGTCCGGAGTCCTCTGGGTCACTAAGAACGACATGGTCCGCAGCCACCTCCTCCCAGCCACGTACAAGTCCATGTGTTTCTTGGGACTGATCCCTTAAAGACTGCTGCTGATGCTGAGTGCCAGGCTCCACCTCCATACTGACACAATCTTCCTCCTCCTCCTCTTCCTCCTCGTCCTCTTCCTGTGTGATCGGCGGGCACGCAGGAACACTGTCTGGATAAAGGGGGCCTTGAGAGCTAAGGAAGTCCTCCTCTTCCTGCCTCTATTCTGCCTCAAGTGCCCTGTCCATTATTCCACGCAGCGTGTGCTCCAACAGGTGGACAAGGGGGACAGTGTCACTGATGCATGCACTGTCACTGCTCACCATCCTCGTGGCCTCCTCGAATGGTGACAGGACAGTGCATGCATCCCTGATCATGGCCCACTGGCGTGGGGAAAAAAAACCAAGCTCCCCTGACCCTGTCCTGGTGCCATAGTCGCACAGGTACTCATTGATGGCCCTCTGCTGCGTGTGCAGCCGCTGCAGCATGGCCAACGTTGAGTTCCACCTGGTGGGCATGTCACAGATTAGGCGGTTCTTGGGCAGGTTAAACTCCTTTTGGAGGTCCGTCAGCCGAGCACTGGCATTATATGACCGGCGGAAATGCACACAGACTTTCCTGGCCTGCCTCAGGACATCCTGTAAGCCCGGGTACCTGCCCAAGAACCGCTGCACCACCAAGTTAAGGACGTGAGCCAAACAGGGCACATGGGTCATTTGTCCCTGTCGGAGGGCAGAGAGGAGGTTGGTGCCATTGTCGCAAACCACCATTCCTGCCTTAAGTTGGCGTGGCGTCAACCACCTCTGAACCTGCCCCTGCAGAGCTGACAAAACCTCTGCCCCAGTGTGGCTCCTGTCCCCCAAGCACACCAGCTCAAGCACCGCATGGCATCTTTTGGCCTGCGTACTTGCGTAGCCCCTTGAACGCCTACGGAGCACCGCTGGTTCCGAGGAAGAGGCCATAGAGGAAGAAGAAGAGGAGGGGGTGGAGGAGAGAGGTGTGTCACAATCAGCATTTTGGAGGCGTGGTGGCGGAACAACCTCCAACACTACTGCACCTTGTCCTGCATCCTTCCCAGCTGCCAGCAGAGTCACCCAATGCGCCGTGAAACTTAGGTAACGTCCCTGTCCATGCCTGCTGGACCATGAGTCAGCGGTAATATGCACCTTACCGCTGACCGCCCTGTCCAGCGAGGCATGGACATTGCCTTCCACATGCCGGTAGAGAGCCGGAATCGCCTTCCGTGAGAAAAAGTGGCGTTTGGGTACCTGCCACTGAGGAACCGCACATTCCACAAACTCACGGAAGGGGGCAGAGTCTACCAACTGAAAAGGCAGCAGTTGAAGTGCTAGCAATTTTGCCAAGCTAGCATTCAACCGCTGGGCATGTGGATGGCTGGGAGCAAACTTCTTTCGGCGGTGCAGCAGCTGGGGCAGGGAAATTTGCCTGGTACAATCTGACGTCAGTGTACCAAAAGCAGATTGCCCACAAGTACTTGGCTGTGACACACCTAATTCTACACCTTCATTCCTCTCACTGCAGGTCTCAGAGAGGACTGAAGGTCTAGTGGGGTTGGAAATCTCAGCTGATGAGGAGCAAGGAGAGATCCTCTTTGTTCTTTGGTGTGGGTCTTTTAGATACGCTTGCCAACGAACTGCATGGCAGGTCAACATATGTCTGGTCAAGCATGTGGTACCCAAGCGGGAGATGTTTTGGCCACGCGAGATACGCTTGAGACATATGTTGCAAATAGCAGCGGTGCGATCTGATGCACTCGTCTCAAAAAAGGCCCACACCAAAGAACTTTTTGAATAACGCGCAGAGACTGCAGCGCCCTGCACATGTGGAGCTTTGGGGTGTGATGCAGTCAATGTGCTGCCCTTAGGCTGGCCCCTGGAGGGCATCCTGCCTCGTTGGTGATGTGCCGCCGCCTCCTCCTCCTCCTCCTCCTCCTCCTCCTCCTCCTCCTCTCTCCTATCAGGCACCCACGTTGAGTCAGTGACCTCATCATCCCCTCCCTCCTCATCACTGGAGCAAACCTGGCAGTATGCTGCAGCAGGGGGAGCATGACTGCCAGATTGCTGTCCTTCTTGGGCACCCCCTCTGTCCGTGCTCATGTTACTGCCTTCATCGAGCTCAGTATCGTCATCAGAGCCTTCCAAACGCTGGGCATCCTCCTGGAGCATGTACCCAACACTGTGGTCAAACAGTTTGAGGGAATCCTCATGAGGACATGGTGGAGCTAGGGAAGGAGTCACTGATGACATTGAGCTGAGGGAAGAGGCCGCTGCTTTGCCAGACAAAGCACCCTGGGCATGGGTGAGAGAGGATGAGGAGGATGAGGACGGCTTGGTCATCCACTCGACCAAGTCTTCCGCATGTTGCGGCTCAACACGGCCAGCTGCCGAAAAAAAGGCCAAGCGTGTCCCATGGCCACGTGCTGATGAGGATGCACCGTCTCCACGACCAGCACTAGACACAGAGCCTGCTTGCCCTCTCTTATTGGCTTGTGACTGTCTGCCTCTCCTTCTTGGCCTTCCAGACATACTAATGGCCTGTAACTGCACTAAGCTGGGATAGAACACCTGTAATTTTCTTCAAGTAGCTTTATATACTGTAACCAGACAAGCCTGCCTGTCAGTAGGAAGATAACAGGAACGGATCTAGCTGAACACTGTGAGCAGGACGCACTGTACTAAATGTAAATAGTCTAGCTGC
Source organism: Aquarana catesbeiana (assembly GCF_042186555.1). NCBI lineage: Eukaryota > Metazoa > Chordata > Amphibia > Anura > Ranidae > Aquarana > Aquarana catesbeiana. Next base: position 295,776,877 of record NC_133324.1, on the reverse strand, counting down.
CTGACCGTGGTACTAATAGGATCAAATAGAACACCTGTAATTTTCTTCAGGTAGCTTTATATACTGTAACCAGACAAGCCTGCCTGTCAGTAGGAAGATAACAGGAACGGATCTAGCTGTACACTGTGAGCAGGACGCACTGTACTAAATGTAAATAGTCTAGCTGCCTGACCATGGTACTAATAGGATCAAATAGAACACCTGTAATTTTCTTCAGGTAGCTTTATATACTGTAACCAGACAAGCCTGCCTGTCAGTAGGAAGATAACAGGAACGGATCTAGCTGAACACTGTGAGCAGGACGCACTGTACTAAATGTAAATAGTCTAGCTGCCTGACCGTGGTACTAATAGGATCAAATAGAACACCTGTAATTTTCTTCAGGTAGCTTTATATACTGTAACCAGACAAGCCTGCCTGTCAGTAGGAAGATAACAGGAACGGATCTAGCTGAACACTGTGAGCAGGACGCACTGCACTAAATGTAAATAGCAGGAACGGATCTAGCTGAACACTGTGAGCAGGACGCACTGCACTAAATGTAAATAGCAGGAACGGATCTAGCTGAACACTGTGAGCAGGACGCACTGCACTAAATGTAAATAACAGGAACGGATCTAGCTGAACACTGTGAGCAGGACGCACTGCACTAAATGTAAATAGCAGTAACGGATCTAGCTGAACACTGTGAGCAGGACGCACTGCACTAAATGTAAATAGCAGGAACGGATCTAGCTGAACACTGTGAGCAGGACGCACTGCACTAAATGTAAATTGCAGGAACGGATCTAGCTGAACACTGTGAGCAGGACGCACTGCACTAAATGTAAATAGTCTAGAAGATAACAGGAACGGATCTAGCTGAACACTGTGAGCAGGACGCACTGCACTAAATGTAAATAGCAGGAACGGATCTAGCTGAACACTGTGAGCAGGACGCACTGCATTAAATGTAAATAGTCTAGATAGAAGATAACAGGAACGGATCTAGCTAAACTGAATACAGTGTATATATATATATGCAACACCTGGGATGCATATATATACACAATACACTGTAAGTGCAGCTAACTGACTGACTGTTCTGCCTAATCTATCTAACTCAAATCAAATGACACTGTCTCTCTCTCTCTCTATCTCTCAGCACACCGGAACACACACTACACAGGGCCGCCGTGCAGGCGGCCTTATATAGTGTGGGGTGTGTACTAAATCCCCTGAGCCATAATTGGCCAAAGGCACCCTGGCTTTGGCCAATTACAGCTCTCTCTACTGACGGCGCTGTGATTGGCCAAGCATGCGGGTCATAGTGCATGCTTGGCCAATCATCAGCCAGCAATGCACTGCGATGCCGCAGTGAATTATGGGCCGTGACGCGCCACACGAATTTAGCGCGAACGGCCCATAACGTTCGCAATTCGGCGAACGATCGAACAGCCGATGTTCGAGTCGAACATGGGTTCGACTCGAACACGAAGCTCATCCCTAATAAGTACTATACAAGCAGCTCTGGATATTATTATACAAGATTATAATACAAGATTTATATAGCCTCAACAGTTTACGCAGTGCTTTACAATGTATAAGGGGGACAACACAATTACAGTACAATACAAAAGGTACAGGAGGACCCTGCTCGTAGAGCTTACATTCTAAAGGGAGGGGGTGGTGGTACAAAATGTAATAGATGCAAAGAATGATTTTATGAGGGTGGCTCAGGGACATTTATGTGGGTGTGGGATAGGCTTCCCTGAATAAATGAGTTTTCAGGGATCTCCTAAAGGTGGACAGGGTAGGGGCTGATCGGACATACTGGGGCAGGGAATTCCAGAGGATATGTAGTTATCCACAGGGCAAAAAGGAATTTTTAGTATGGCTCTGTCCTCCATCCTAATATAAGCAATTATCCCCTTTTTTTGTGTTGAAAATGATGACAATAAAGTAGAAATATTTTGCGCTATAAACAAAAAAAGAGTGACAATTTTGAAAAAAAAGCAATATTTTGTACTTTTTGCTATAATAAATATCCCCAAAAAATTGCAATAAGCGTATATTGATTGGTTTGCGCAAAAGTTATCGCATCTACAAAATAGGAGATAGATTTATTGCATTTTTATTATTCACTTTTTTTATTAGTAATGGCAGCGATCTGCGATTTTTATCATGACTGCGACATTGCGGCGGACAGATCGGACACTTTTGACACTATTTTCGGACCATTGCCATTCATACAACGATCAGTGCTATATAAAATGCACTGATTACTGTGTAAATGTCACTGGCAGGGAAGGGGTTAAACACTAGGGGGTGATCAAGGTTTTAAGTGTGTTCCCTTAGTGTGTTCTAACTATAGGGAGGATGGGCTCACTAGAACGTGACAGAGATCACTGCTCCCAATCACTGGGAGCAGTAGATCCCTGTCATGTTGCTAGGCAGAACAGGGAAATGCCTTGTTTACATAGGCATCTCCCCTTTCTGCCTCTCTGTGCCACGATCGAGGGCCACCGGCGGACATCGAGTCCGTAAGACCCGCGGCGCCCACTAGCCGCCGATGACGGAGTGTTGTACGGGTACGTCATTTTGCGCACCTGTGCCATTCTTCCGCCGTATATCGGCGTGAGCGGTTAAGGTTAGTTCCAACTGACGGTGGTTTTATGCTGAGATGTATCAGTGTTGATATCTAAGAGAACTGTGAAGAAATTCAGTTTTGGAATAAGTGCTGTTATGATTGATTTTCTAGGTAAATGTGAGAAGCTGGAGTACAAATGGTTGGTTGATCCCAGAAGTATTAATTGGGTCTGTAAAAGATGGACTTGGCAGCAAGAATATAATATAGAGAACTTAATTCCCTGCTTGGCAGTATAATTTCCTGCATGCTAATTCTGCAAAGTGTCATGAACATGACAAATACCGTGCAGAAAATAAGCCTATGTGTGTTGTGAAAAAAAAAAAAAACTCTTCGATGAAGCAGGGTTTGGTGGTATGTGAAGCAAGTATTGCAAGTATTTACTAGCTTATTTTGCAGGAATTGTTTATTTTCCTGACAGCTTCACCTTATTTACTAAGCTAACTGAAAATGCCCTACTTCTTTTGTAAATCAATTGTTTCTTTGATAAGCACATATCAGTCACAGACATACCAGTTTGTTTAGATCAGGTATGTCAAAGTGATGTCTAGCTTAAAATGATATTAAAGTCTCTTTAAAAAAATAAAAACAACAAACATGTCATATTTACCTGCTCTGTGCAGTGACAAGAAAGAAGAGAAATTGGGACTTTAAATGAGGCCCGCCATATCAAATAAAAATGGAATAAGTACATATATGTATATATAAATGAGTTTATTTATTTATTATAATCTGAAATTCATACCAAACTCTTAAATAGACATTTTATCAAATAAATTGGTAGTCACATGACTTACACTTAAATTATACTGCTCATAGCATGAAATACAAGTAATGAGTTGACATGATAGACATATACAATAAAATGGATACATAAAATATATACATAATGGAACCAGATATATCTTGGTATCTAATAGCACTCAACATATTTCATGGCGTTACAGCCACTCATCAGGAGTGTAGTACGACATTATACTGTAAAGAAATATCAATAATTAATAGTGCCCTCTAAAAAGGGGAAAAAGGTTATTTCCCCCCCAAAATGGCGACAGGTCAGTGACTTACAACTCTGCCCCAAGGCTGGGCCCAACCTCTGCACGGGAACTTGTGGGGATCTCAGGTAGGGTGTCTCCCCCGGGGTTGAGGTGGGAAAACCCTCCAAGGGCCAAGGAAAGCAGCCAAAGTAAGGCCGGATGGCCACAGCACAGTCCAAGTGTGATATGTGTGCACTTAACGTGCATGGTGTCCTACAGGGGATGTATAAGAAAAAAGTAATTAAATGAATGGTAGTGTGAATGTGAAAGGTCATCTAAGTAGTCCCTTGAAGGGACTACATATGGGGTGGTAGTAAGTGTGAATGTGCCCACTAAACAAATTAGATACTGTCCCACAAATGGTGTAAAGGAGGTGATGAATTAACCCCATGAATTACCTGTGATATATGGTGCATAGACCAACTCATGTCTGAGTACCCTTCCGAGTGATAGGATCATGCAGACTGAACCACCGGCTAGCTCAGGCTGATATATACCCCTAGTCCAAGGCGGAGTACCGCCAACGTCATGCTGAACAAGCCAATGCAGCACGAGGGAGGCGAGGAAGCAGGGCCGATCCCGGGTGGGTGCACGGGGTGCAGAGCACCCGTGCGCCAGAGAGGTGGGGGAGCTGAAGCGGTGTGGACAGAGACCAGCCGTGCAGTGGCGTCGCGGGGGGGGGCAGTCCGTGCCTGACACATGATCGCTCCTCTCTGTGTCTAACTCAGGACCTGCCTGCTGTAATCTGTTCTCCACCCGGGCAGCGCAGCTGCACATTGTCCTCTCCTCTCCAGCTGCCGCCGGGTGTTTTTATATACCCTAATGGAGGGGGGTTTGTCCTGGTGGGGGGGTCTGTACTATTGGAGGGGGGTTTGTCCTGGTGGGGGGGGGTCTGTACTAATGGAGGGGGGTTTGTCCTGGTGGGGGGTTCTGTACTAATGGAGGGGGGTTTGTCCTGGTGGGGGGTCTGTACTAATGGAGGGGGGGTTTGTCCAGGTGGGGGGGTCTGTTCTAATGGAGGGGGGGTTTGTCCATTTGGGGGGTCTGTACTAATGGAGGGGTGGTTTGTACTAGTGGGGGGGTCTGTACTAATGGAGGGGGGGTTTGTCCTGGGGGGTCTGTACTAATGGAGGGGGAGTTTGTCCTGGGGGGTCTGTACTAATTGAGGGGGGGTTGTCCTGGTGGGGGGTCTGTACTAATGGAGGAGGGGTTTGTCCTGGGGGTCTGTACTAATGGAGGGAGGTTGTCCTGGTGGGAGGGTCTATACTAATGCAGGGGGGTTTGTCCTGGTGGGGAGGTCTGTACTAATGGAGGGGGAGTTTGTCCTGGTGGGGGGGTCTGTACTAATGGAGGAGGGGTTTGTCCTGGGGGTCTGTACTAATGGAGGGGGGTTGTCCTGGTGGGAGGGTCTATACTAATGCAGGGGGGTTTGTCCTGGTGGGGAGGTCTGTACTAATGGAGGGGGAGTTTGTCCTAGTGGGGGGGTCTATACTAATGGAGGGGGGGTTTGCCCTGGTGGGGGGTATGTACTAATGGAGGGGGGTGGTTTGTCCTGGGGGGTCTTTACTGATGGAGGGGGTCTGTACTGAGGAAGGTCTGTACTGAGGAAGGCCTGTACTGAGGGAGGGGTTTATACTTAGTGGAGGATGACAAAGGGGGGGTCTATACTTAGTGGAGGGGAGTCTGTACTGAGGGCGACTATAGTTGGTGGTGATACCATGTTATACCGCACCTGGTGACACCAACCCTAGTGGCGCCACTGCAGCTGCGGGCTCTTCTTTCCCCCTCCCTCTCCTGCGTGCTGCTGTACTAGTGAGCGGCGCTTGCCAGCACAGCCGCCCACTATGTTTCTTCCCCGCCTTCATATCAGCCAAGGAAGAAATAGAATAGAAAAAGGAGCAGAGAAGAGGATTGTGGGACATGTAGTCCGGAGGACTGGCAGCTCCACTGTAACACAGAAACTGCAGCCCACACAGCATGCTCAGCTGAATGGGAGAGAGAGAGAGTCAGGAGCCTGGGAAAGCTTTCAGGGAAAGTACACCCATGACTCAAGAGGGAGAGGACAGTGCTGAGAGAACACCATCAGAGAGAGAACCCTGCTGCCCTGCGCCACCAGAGGGAAAGCCACGCAGCCTAGCGCCATCCCTGGCGGAGAAAGGAATGGAGTCATTACCAGAATACAGATCTGGGTGCGACCCAGCGGAGTCGCCACGGGCAATTCAGTGTGAGCTGACTCCTAATCAGAGGAACAGTTGCAGTATCGCTGGGTCAGGTGAGAGGGCCGATCGGCCATTATCTACTAACGTCCACAGGAACTGCAGTCTCTGACCATCTCCTGTATTATATATGCAGTTTCTTATCATCTCCTGTACTATGTCTGCGGTCTCTGATTATCTCCTGTACTATGTGTGCAGTCTCTGAGCATCTCCTGTATTATGTCTGCAGTCTCTGACCATCTCCTGTACTATGTCTGCAGTCTGTGACCATCTCCTGTACTATGTCTGCAGTCTCTGACCATCTCCTGTATTATGTCGCAGTCTCTGACCATCTCCTGTACTATGTCTGCAGTCTCTGACCTTCTCCTGTACTATGTCTGCAGTCTCTGACCATCTCCTGTACTATGTCTGCAGTCTCTGATCATCTCCTGTATTATGTCTACAGTCTCTGACCATCTGCTGTACTATGTCTGCAGTCTCTGACCATCTCCTGTACTATGTCCGCAGTCTCTGATCATCTCCTGTACTATGTCTGCAGTCTCCGATCATCTCCTGTACTATGTCTGCAGTCTCTGATCATCTTCTGTAGTATGTCTGCAGTCTCTGATCATCTCATGTATTATGTCTGTAGTCTCTGATCGTCTCCTGTACTGAATGGGAGAGAGAGAGAGCCAGGAGCCCGGGAAAGCTTTCAGGGAAGTACACCCATGACTCCAGAGGGAGAGGACAGTGCTGAGAGAACACAATCAGAGAGAGAACCCTGCTGCCCTGCGCCACCAGAGAGAAAGCCACACAGCCTAGTGCCATCCCTGGTGGAGAAAGGAATGGAGTCATTGCCAGAATACAGATCTTGGTGCTACCCAGCGGAGTCACCACGGGCAATTCAGAGTGAGTCCTGATCAGTGGAACCGTTGCTGCATCGCTGGGTCAGGGGAGAGGGCCGATCGGCCATTATCTACTAACGTCCATAGGAACTGTAGTCTCTGACCATCTCCTGTATTATATCTGCAGTCTCTGATCATCTCCTGTACTATGTCTGCAGTCTCTGACCATCTCATGTACTATGTCTGCAGTCTCTGACCATCTCCTGTACTATGTCTGCAGTCTCTGATCATCTCCTGTACTATGTCTGCAGTCTCTGATCATCTCCTGTACTATGTCTGCAGTCTCTGATCATCTCCTGTACTATGTCTGCAGTCTCTGATCATCTCTGTATTATGTCTGCAGTCTCTGATCATCTTCTGTACTATGTCTGCAGTCTCTGATCATCTCCTGTATTTTGTCTGCAGTCTCTGACCATCTCCTGTACTATGCAGTCTCTGATCATCTCCTGTATTATGTCTGCAGTCTCTGATCATCTCCTGTACTGTGTCTGCAGTCTCTGACCATCTCCTGTACTAGTCTCTGATCATCTCCTGTATTATGTCTGCAGTCTCTGACCATCTCCTGTACTATGTCTGCAATCTCTGATCATCTAATGTACTATGTCTGCAGTCTCTGATCATCTCCTGTATTATGTCTGCAGTCTCTGACCATCTCCTGTACTATGTCTGCAGTCTCTGATCATCTCCTGTACTATGTCTGCAGTCTCCGATCATCTCCTGTACTATGTCTGCAGTCTCTGATCATCTTCTGTAGTATGTCTGCAGTCTCTGATCATCTCATGTATTATGTCTGCAGTCTCTGATCGTCTCCTGTACCGAATGGGAGAGAGAGAGAGCCAGGAGCCCGGGAAAGCTTTCAGGGAAGTACACCCATGACTCCAGAGGGAGAGGACAGTGCTGAGAGAACAAAATCAGAGAGAGAACCCTGCTGCCCTGCGCCACCAGAGAGAAAGCCACAGAGCCTAGCGCCATCCCTGGTGGAGAAAGGAATGGAGTCATTGCCAGAATACAGATCTTGGTGCTACCCAGCGGAGTCACCACAGGCAATTCAGAGTGAGTCCTGATCAGCGGAACCGTTGCTGCATCGCTGGGTCAGGGGAGAGGGCCGATCGGCCATTATCTACTAACGTCCATAGGAACTGTAGTCTCTGACCATCTCCTGTATTATATCTGCAGTCTCTGATCATCTCCTGTACTATGTCTGCAGTCTCTGACCATCTCATGTACTATGTCTGCAGTCTCTGATCATCTCCTGTACTATGTCTGCAGTCTCTGACCATCTCCTGTACTATGTCTGCAGTCTCCGATCATCTCCTGTATTATGTCTGCAGTCTCTGACCATCTCCTGTTCTATGTCTGCAGTCTCTGATCATCTCCTGTACTATGTCTGCAGTCTAGGGTCATCTCCTGTACTATGTCTGCAGTCTCTGATCATCTCCTATATTTTGTCTGCAGTCTCTGACCATCTCCTGTACTATGCAGTCTCTGATCATCTCCTGTATTATGTCTGCAGTCTCTGATCATCTCCTGTACTGTGTCTGCAGTCTCTGACCATCTCCTGTACTAGTCTCTGATCATCTCCTGTATTATGTCTGCAGTCTCTGACCATCTCCTGTACTATGTCTGCAATCTCTGATCATCTAATGTACTATGTCTGCAGTCTCTGATCATCTCCTGTATTATGTCTGCAGTCTCTGACCATCTCCTGTACTATGTCTGCAGTCTCTGATCATCTCCTGTACTATGTCTGCAGTCTCCGATCATCTCCTGTACTATGTCTGCAGTCTCTGATCATCTTCTGTAGTATGTCTGCAGTCTCTGATCATCTCATGTATTATGTCTGCAGTCTCTGATCGTCTCCTGTACTGAATGGGAGAGAGAGAGAGCCAGGAGCCCGGGAAAGCTTTCAGGGAAGTACACCCATGACTCCAGAGGGAGAGGACAGTGCTGAGAGAACACCATCAGAGAGAGAACCCTGCTGCCCTGCGCCACCAGAGAGAAAGCCACAGAGCCTAGCGCCATCCCTGGTGGAGAAAGGAATGGAGTCATTGCCAGAATACAGATCTTGGTGCTACCCAGCGGAGTCACCACAGGCAATTCAGAGTGAGTCCTGATCAGCGGAACCATTGCTGCATCGCTGGGTCAGGGGAGAGGGCCGATCGGCCATTATCTACTAACGTCCATAGGAACTGTAGTCTCTGACCATCTCCTGTATTATATCTGCAGTCTCTGATCATCTCCTGTACTATGTCTGCAGTCTCTGACCATCTCATGTACTATGTCTGCAGTCTCTGATCATCTCTTGTACTATGTCTGCAGTCTCTGACCATCTCCTGTACTATGTCTGCAGTCTCCGATCATCTCCTGTATTATGTCTGCAGTCTCTGACCATCTCCTGTTCTATGTCTGCAGTCTCTGATCATCTCCTGTACTATGTCTGCAGTCTAGGGTCATCTCCTGTACTATGTCTGCAGTCTAGGATCATCTCCTATACTATGTCTGCAGTCTCTGATCATACCGTGTATTATGTCTGCAGTCGGACCATCTCCTGTACTATGTCTGCAGTCTCTGATCATCTCCTGTATTATGTCTGCAGTCTCTGATCATCCCCTGTACTATGTCTGCAGTCTCTGATCATCTCCTGTATTATGTGTGCAGTCTCTGATCGTCTCTTGTACTATGTCTGCAGTCTCTGATCGTCTCCTGTACTATGTCTGGGGGCTATTTCTAACACACTGTGTGTGCATCAGAGAGACTCCGCTCCAGGTCTCATTAGTGTACTCTCTTCCTGTATTTTTTTTATTGTTAAAAGATCATGGGAGGAACCCAGGGTAACGAAGACTTCTTAGGCGAGCATCTCTGTGTTTGAGTCGTTCCCATAGAAACATTTGTAAAGGGGAGGAGTTGGTAAGATGACCACGCCCACGTGGGAGAGGGGCGCCAGAAATATTTCTGCACCCAGGCATCTGTGACCCTAGGATCGGCCCTGCAAGGAAGCGGATCCCATCTGCGTGCGGCATGCCAGGCAACAGTGGATCCACACCCACCTCGTCTGCAGCGTGAGATGTAAAAGAACATCCCCAACATCGAGGCGCTGATTGATGCCGCGAGCAGGGCGTCAGTGCATGACACCGATGTGCAGGAGGTCAGTCCCTGCCCCCACCAACGGATGAGGAGTGGGAAAGAACTGCCGCACCATGGAAGCAAAACACAATCCGATCCCCATCAACCCTGGGCTGGGCCGGCCAACTAGAAATAAGAATGTATATTAAAAGAAGGCACTAGAAACAACCCAATTAAACTACTGGACATATAAAGGGCTAAGGCAAAAAAACTAAAGTGTATGAGTATATAGAGATAATCAATAATTAAGAGATATTAGGCATGACAGGTCACTAAAGCAGGCGTCTTCCACCCAATTAGTAGAACAATTGAAAAAGGTGTGACCTGGCACAGCCAAATGGCAGGCCTCCATCCCTGATATAGGTTACAGGAAAGGAGAGAAATTGGGACTTTAAAGTACATATATGTATATATAAATGAGTTTATTTATTTATTATAATTTGAAAATCATACCAAACTCTTGAATAGACATTGTATCGAATAAATTGGTAGATACATCACTTACACTTAAATTATACTGCTCATAGCATGAAATACAAGTAATGAGTTGACATGATAGACATATAAAATAAAATATATCTTGGTATCTAATAGTTGTCACATGAAAACATATAATAAAATATTTTCAAAAATGTGAGGGGTGTACTCACTTTTGTGAGATACTGTATCTTGGTATCTAATAGCATTCGATGCGTTTCATGGCGTTACAGCCACTCATTAGGAGTGTAGTACGACAGTATACTGTAAAGAAATATCAATTATTAATAGTGCCCTCTAAAAAGGGGAGAAAGGTTATTTTCCACCAAAAATGGCGACAGGTCAGTGACTTACAACTCAGCCCCAAGGCTGGCCCAACCTCTGCACGGTAACTTGTGGGGATCTCAGATAGGGTGTCTCCCCCAGGGTTGAGGTGGGAAAACCCTCCAAGCACCAAGGAAAGCAGCCAAAGGAAGGCCGGATGGCCACAACACATTTCTAGTTGGCCGGCCCAGGCCAGCCCAGGGTTGATGGGGATAGGATTGTGTTTTGCTTCCGGGGTTGCGATGTGCGGCATCATCCGTTGGTGGGGGCAGGGACTGACCTCCTGCACATCGGCGTTTTGCAACGATGCCCTGTTTGCGGTGTCAATCGATGCCTCGATGTCGGGGACGTTCTCTTCCATCTCACGCCACAGATGAGGTGGGCGTGGATCTACTGCTGGCAGAAATGCCGCACGCAGATGGGATCCCCTTCCTCACCTCCCTCGTGCTGCATTGGCTTGTTCAGCATGATGTTGGCGGGACTCCGCCTTGGACTGGGGGTATATATCAGCCTGAGTTAGCCGGGGGTTCACTCTGCATGATCCTATCACTCGGAAGGGTACTCAGATATGACTTGGTCTATGCACCATATATCACAGGAATTAATGGGGTTAATTCATCACCTCCTTCACACTTATTTTGGGCGGGTTGCACCATTTGTGGGACGGTATCTAATTTGTTTAGTGGGCACATTCACACCTACTACCACCCCATATATAGTCCCTTCGAGGGAACACTTAGATGACCTTTCACATTCACACACTACCATTCATTTAATTACTTTTTGCTTATACATACCCTATAGGACACATATCACACTTGGACTGTGCTGTGGCCCTCCGGCCTTCCTTTGGCTGCTTTCCTTGGTCCTTGGAGGGTTTTCCTGCCTCAACCCTGGGGGGAGACACCCTACCTGAGATCCCAACAAGTTCCCCTGCAGAGGTTGGGCCCAGCCTTGGGGCAGAGTTGTAAGTCACTAACCTGTCACCATTTTGTGGGGAAAATAACCTTTCTCCCCTTTTTAGAGGGCACTATTAATTATTGATACTTCTTTACAGTATACTGTTGTACTACACTCCTGATGAGTGGCTGTAATGCCATGAAACGCGTTGACTGCTATTAGATACCAAAATATATCTGGTTCCATTATGTATATTTAAATAATTATGTATATTTTATTTAAATAAACTCATTTATATATACATATATGTACTTATTCCATTTTTATTTGATATGGCGGGCCTCATTTAAAGTCCCAATTTCTCTCCTTTCCTGTAACCTATATCAGGGATGGAGGCTTGCCATTTGGCTGTGTCAGGTCGCACCCTTTTCAATTGTTCTGCTTTGTGCAGTGGTTTTGCACAGAGCAGCCCCGATCCTCCTCTTCTCAGGTCTCTCGCCTGAGCTCCTGGCCCCTCCCTCCTGCCGAGTGCCCCCCACAGCAAGCAGCTTGCAATGGGAGCACCTGAGCAGGCTCGCATCCAAGCTGTGGCTCTGCGTATCCCTTCACACACAGAGCCGTGGTTTGGCCCTGCCCCCTCTCTCTCCTGATTGGCTCAGGGGCTGCGATTGCCAATGGCTCCCACTGCTGTCTCAGCTATTGAGGAGGTAGAGTCCCCTGGGAGCTGAGGCACTTGTGCACATCGCTGGATCAAGATGGGACTCAGGTAAAGTATTAGGGGGGCCGCTGCACACAGAAGGTTTTTTTACCTTCATGCATAAAATGCATGAAGGTAAAAAACCTTGAGCCTTTAGGACCACTTTAACTCTTTTGTGTCTCCCTGGTTGCAGAGTTTGTCCTGTCACCTCTCCTGCTTTTATTTTCTCCTTCCCTAATCTGTGTTCCCTCCACACAGTCTGTATCATTCTTGTTGCTTTCTTCCCCCTTTAGTAATAGTAAATCTTAAAGCTGTCAGCTGATTGGCCTCTGGTGGCTAAAATTTTGCAACTGAGCATGTGCACAGCAGGGTGAGCCAGTGCATTACTGGATTTTAAATGGTATAGACACTTATTTTTAATACTTTACATAGCTATACCTGCAAAAGGGGTCAGCCTGAAGTAATCTATCACTGACTAAAATTCCTCTTTAATTTGGCCCACTGTTTCATCTGAGTTTGAAATGCCTGACCTAGAGCATCACTGGTCAAATTGCATTGTGTTTTTAGTTTGTGGGTGCTTCAAGAAATGTTTTTCAAATGTAGAAATGGCCGAAGTACATCACTAGTTCGAGAATATTCTGATCAGAAGAGAAAAAAATATCCAAAAACAAAAAGGTAAATGTAACGTGTTCAGTGTATTTCCTTGTATCCTAAATACTAAGAATTTGTTAAGTAAGTTTAAATGCATTGAGTTCAGTGTGCATAACTGACAGCTCACAATTGCAGAGGAAAAAACTCATAAAACTTCAGCTCTGGAGTCCTCATAAATAATAAATAAGTAGTTCAGCTTTAGATTAGTTTCACATATCAGCACGTCAAACTGTTAATTTTGCAGTCGACTGAAAATATTTTTATCTGACATATTAATACAAATATGAAGGCCCCAGACTGAACGCCCTTTCCAAAAATACTCAACAGAGGCCTTTTTGTATGCCTGGCAAAGACTGAAACTAGACACCGCTTCTAAGTGGAGCTTGGCAGCCTTATTAATACTCAACTAAGCAAGGGATAATAATGACCTTCCCCTTCAGAATACCTCTATGACATGACATCACTTCCCTGGTCAGAGGTGTTTGGATATTTCCCTTTCACGGTCTCAAAGAGGCTTATTATGGACCTTTGTTTGATTATACTTAAAGGAAAACAAATCTGTTCAGCTCTTGCCTTATGAAAATAACTTCTATGTAATGTAAGGAAGTGACATCATTTTAATATTACTTTCTTGAACAGCATTATTATTCAGTAAATAAATAGGCTAAGCATAAATGTGTACATTTTTTTAGAGTTCTCTGCTGAAAGGCAATATATATTGCAACACTTTACTTTTTTTTTTATTCTTGGACAAGTTACTCCCGGTGAAGGAAATGATCAAAGGCTTGCTCTGTTTTAATGATGGCAAGCTGATGACTGACAGTCTTCAGAGTAGCTAACTCCTCACTTTCTGCAAACAGTATGCACAGTGTAAAATGAAGAGTTTACTATTATAATTATATTAAAACAAGTCGACGAGAGCCATTTCATTCTGACATGGCCATAGAACTATTGAGTTTCTATGAGCTAATTCAACTTCCATTAGGATTGTGAACAGCAGCAGCCAACAGAAGCAGCATATAATCCCCTGCTGCTGATTGGCTGACTGTGTGGTATATGTTCATTCTACCAAGCTGGTCAATTTATTTGTGCATGACAGCTATGAGTCAGAAAATCTGCAATTCCTAATTTTTATATTTGGCATGGGAAACTGAGTAAACAAAGAATGTTATGTAAAAAAAAACAATTCACCTATAGTGAACTTGTCCTTTATTTAATTGTCCTCCTATCCCCACAGCCCAGCCTTTCTAATGTCTCTGCTGGCTCCTTATCTTAGTGTGCACACATGCACACTGCAGCCCCATTCATTTCTATGGGTGAAGAAAAAGCAGTACAGCGCATAAAATAAATTAATAAACTAAAGTCCAAGGTAAACAAATTGCAGGCAAATTCCAATGATTCCTCCAGTGACTCAGGTGACATGAGAAATAGCAAGGTGACTGTGGTGACACACGTGGACCTCCACCTTCGGTGACAATAGCCGCTCACCTCAATGAATGGACCCCTGAGTAAATCAGTCAGGTCAAAACAGCGGTTCCCTCACAGGGATAATACCAAGGGGAGATGAGTACACGATAAGGCATCAGCAGCAGCAGCAGCAGCAGCTTGAGCCACTTTTGGCCACTTGCTTCCATAAAACTGAACTCTGGCTGGATCTGCAATCTGTTCAGATCCACTCTCTCTGGTATAATGAGATTTAGCTAAATCTCATTATATCAGAGAGAGTGGACCTAAACAGATTGCAGATCCAGCCAGAGTTCAGTTTTATGGAAACAAGTGGCCAAAATAGAACTGTCTCTATGCTGGTCACTGAAAGCTCAAGCTGCTGCTGCTGATGCCTTATCGTGTACTCATCTCCCCTTGGTATTATCCCTGTGAGGGAACCGCTGTTTTGACCTGACTGATTTACTCAGGGGTCCATTCATTGAGGTGAGCGGCTATTGTCATCAAAGGTGGAGGTCCACGTGTGTCACCACAGTCACCTTGCTATTTCTCATGTCACCTGAGTCACTGGAGGAATCACTGGAATTTGCCTGCAATTTGTTTACCTTGGACTTTAGTTTATTAATTTATTTTATGCGCTGTACTGCTTTTTCTTCATGTTAATTTACGGGATTTGATAAATTTACCCTCAGTATCACAGCTGCTGTTAGGCTAGGTTTTTGTGGCTTGCGCTGGTTGATTTTTGTTTATATTTCTATGGGTGAGCCATATTCTAGCCTTCCAGTGACTTAAAGTGAATTTGTACTGTAAATGATGTATTAGTAAACTGTTGGTAGGCTGCAACTTATATTGTCAATCCCAGAAGGATCTTTACAGAGGCCCTGCACTCCAACAAGGACCCCTCCCCTGAAAAGTTCCCCAATGTCAAAAGGGAACCACTTTCCTGAAATGTCTGCATAACTGCTAGTTCCTGGGGATTATGGAAGGTCCTTTTTACCTGGACCTCTTCTTGTGCTAAAAAAAATGGCCTTTCATAACCCTCATCGTATAACGGTATACACAAAAAAAAGGAAAAAAAATAGAAACCCAAACAACACGATATGAAAAAAACTAAACTGCCTTAATCACTTGCTGACCACCTCCCGTAGCTTTACTGCTACGGGGCAGTTTGTCTGTGCAGGATCAAGCTAATATACGTGATTTGCATTTCCGGGTAGGGGGTGTGCGCCCGCCATCCTGGCTGTGCTGTAATTTGCTACAGCACAAGCTGATCAGCAAGTCCTGAAGGGTATGTGTCTTCAAGGTTATATTATAAAGAATTATACCATTATGCCATGAGTCTGATTTACGCATATAAAACTACGTGATGCAGTGGTGTTGTTGTTTTTGGTTTTGTCTTTGTTTATGTTACTAGAGACCATCCTGGGTGGTGTTTTCTTCCAATCCTACATTTCCTCCTGCCTTTTCCTCCGTTGGGGATGGTGGGCATGATTATTGAAGAGTGTATTTTAGGAGGTCTGGGTGGAGGTTGTACCAGCCATCATAGGAAGAGGGCCAGACTCCCGAAATTCATCAGCTGATTCTGTCATCCGTGGAGATTAGAAAGCAGACTTCTTGGTCTTGTGTAATGCCTTTTATCCTTCTTTGCTTGTGAGTACAACTTGTATTTATATATTACTTTTTAGAGTGTTGGAGATAATGCACTAGGCATTTGCGCCCTCTTAATTGTCTTGTTATTTATGCAGTACTGGATTCCCCGATCTGAAGAGTGCTGTACCACCTGTACCTTTCAGCCAGGGTTGCACAGTAGCCTTCAATAGCAGACATCCCTACAATTTCTGAGCACTAAAGTGTCACGTTTGCCTTTTTCTTTGTAAGACTCACTCCACAGTACGTAAGCACTTTTACAAGGTCACAATTTCAAAAGGAGAAACCAGACAGTGTATTATTTCAGTGGAAATAAAAATCCAGACATATTGAAAGATTGTCTGTATATGTAAGTTTAAGAAGAAAATGGCAGGCAGGTTTTAATCAAGAAATCAAAATTAGAAGGTATTAATGCACTGACAAAATTGTTGGGTACATACCCACTATGTGAGTGACTTTAGTGGGTCACAGTTTAACAGTGAAACAAAAGACAGGGTTATATTCAAGAAATCCAAAAAAAGAGTGTATTATTTCAATGAAAAATCACAAAAAACATGGAAGCTGTATACATATTATGTAAGCAGTGTAAGTAGCAAAGTATTTAATCATTTGTACCATGCGCCACATAAAACAGAAATCCCATCAGCCATGTTAAAACTTAAAAATCATTATTATATTACATTTTATCTAACTGGCTTTTCTTGGCCACATTTTGAAAATTGGAGACCTAGCTGAATTTATTTTGAAACTAAAAATACAGTGTACTATGCTAGCTATGACCAGTGGTCTAAACTGGACACCTAATATTGGTTCGACAGGAGTAGTACAAACAACACAGTGAATGTAAACCAGAGATTTCTAACAGGAGATGTTCAATGGTAAACCCTGGTTTACCATTTAACTCAGCTCACCGACTAAAACAGCAGCATCTCCTGCTACTGTGTACTTTTTATGGAACAACTGCACATTTGACAGAGGTCGGCAACATATTTGAAAGGACCTCTTTCTTTCTCTAGCCTGCCCCTATACGGTACTGGAGTTACCTATAAAGGGGGCTGAGCACACAAGGCTTAACAATTCTAATACTGATGGTGCCTACACGGACCAGCCAAACCACTAAAATAAATATGTAAATTATTAAAATATGAAAGAATAATGTGATAACCTTCCAAAAATTATATGATTGTATAGATAGCATGATCATGGGGATGAAGTTATAGATGTAAACATCCTTAAACAGACACATGCTACTGCTGCAGCTGTGCACAATAATAAATACCCAGAGCACTGTATGAATCCATAAATTATGAATTGTAACAATTATTAAATTCTTTGCACTAGGTCCTATTTTAAACTGGACCCCCGACAGCCATTTTTAGATGTAAAAATTAACATTAGAGTGTTATTTATTCACAAAAAACACCCTAAGACCACTTTCACACTTGTACGACTTGTCCTACCATTTGGGACTGCAAAGTCGCATGACAAGTCGTTCCCCATGATTTCCAATGACTACCATTCATATCAGTACGACTTCAAGTAGTGCTGACTTCAAAGTGGTCCCTGCACTACTTTGGTCCAACTTTGATCCTACTTCAGCCCATTGAATATCACTGAAGTCAGATCAAAGACAGATTGCCGCCTTAACTGATCTGATTCGGCATGCAACTTCTGCTCTGATGATCTTGAAGGGGAACCTGGCATAGGTTCCCCCTCCAAGAGCATACCAGGCCCTTCAGTCTGGAATGGATTATAAGGGGAACCCCCACACTGAAAAAACCATACCAGATCCTTATCTGAGCACACAGCCTGGCAGGTCAGGAAAGGCGGTGGGGACCCCCCCTGAACCGTTCCAGGCGGCATGCCTTCAACATGGGGTTGGGTGCTTTGAGGCAAGGGGGCTCTGCGGCCCCCCTACCCCAAAGCACTTTATCCCCATGTTGATGAGGACTAGGGCCTGAGGGCGGGGAGCTTTTTGGAATTTGGAAGCCCAATTTAACAAGGGGGCCCCTAGATCCTGGCCCCCCACCCTATGTTACTGAGTACCCCTACCCATTAACCTAAAAAAAAAGTGTTAAAAATAAAACACAGTACACAGGTTTTAAAAGTAATTTTTTAGGCAGCTCCGGGGTCTCTTCCAACTTCTGGGGCATGATGGGTGGTGACAGACAGCAGAGATGATCGGGCAAAAGAGCAAGAAGACAGCGGAGAAGACCCGGCAGAGGCAGAAGACAGCGGACAGAGAGAGAAGAACCCAGAGAGGGCAGAAGAACCGGCAGAGGCAGAAGACATCAGCAGAAGAGGCAGAAGACGTCGCCAGAAGAGGGAGAAGAGCTGGAGAGGGGAGAAGAAGTCAAAAGAGACCCCGGAGCTGCCTAATAATTTACTTTAAAAACCTGTGTACTGTACTATTTTTTACACTTTTTTTAGGTGAATGGGTAGGGGTACAATGTACCCAATACTCATTCACATAGGGTGGGGGGCTGGGATCTGGGTGCCCCCTTGTTGAAGGTGGCTTCCAGGCTTCCAGGTTCCGATAAGCTCCCCACCTGCAGACCCCAACAACCAACGGCCAGGGTTGTCAGGAAGAGGCCCTTGTCCTCATCAACATGGGGACAAGGTGCTTTGGGGTGGGGGGGTGCAGGGCCCCCTGGCCTCAAAGCACCCACCACCCAATGTTGAGAGCATGCGGCTTGGTATGGTTCAGGGGGGGAGCTCGCTCGTCCCCACCCCCTTTTCTGACCTGCCAGGCTGTGTGCTCAGATAAAGGTCTGGTATGGATTTTGGGGGGGGCCCCACACATTTTTTTCAGCGTGGGGGTTCCCCTTAAAATGCATACCAGACCAAAGGGCCTGGTATGCTCTTGTAGGGGGAACCCATGCCATTTTTTTTTTAATTTGGCGTGGAGTTCCCCCTAAAGATTCATACACGACAGTGCCTGGTATTGTTGGGGATCAAAGTCAGATCCCTGTTTATTGAAGTTGGACGCATGTCGGGTCCACAGTCGTAGGACTGTCATGTTGTACAAGTGCTGAAAGGGGCCTAAATATTATGTATGCGTGTACAGTATATGTATGCATGTGCAGTATCTTTCGACACTTTTACTAGGCTGTTTTGTGAACAGGGCACACACAAACCAGCTTTTTATTTAAAAAAAATCAACATTATAGTGTATTTTTTTCACTTTAAAAAAGATCACCAAAATTTTCTAGTATGTGCACAGTTTTTAAATACCTTTACTAAACCACAACACACCCTTTTTAAACCTAACTAAAAGAAACTGCATTATCATAAATCTTCTGTCAATACTGTAGTTGTGTAACTCATGGTACAGGGTATGAAAGTGA
Source organism: Aquarana catesbeiana (assembly GCF_042186555.1). Lineage (NCBI taxonomy): Eukaryota > Metazoa > Chordata > Amphibia > Anura > Ranidae > Aquarana > Aquarana catesbeiana. The sequence continues at coordinate 295,757,505 of NC_133324.1, read as the reverse complement.
CCTGGTTAAGTCAAAGTAAGAAAATGGGAGGCATACAGTACCTACATTGTGCCTTCTTCCTGTGCTGGATTGTTTATTCCAAAAAAAGCAGCATCAGCTGTGCCAAATCTAATATCAGCCAGAGGAATCTTAAAAAATATTTACATCACATCCTCTTTAAAGGGCCTATTCACATGTATGCCTTGCGTTAACATGCACATAGCCGTGTAATTTATTTACACTGATGGTCAGCGTAAATTCCTTTGTATTCCATTAAAATGTTACGCCAAGTAAATTGATACCCAACATGTCACGCTTCAAAATTGCGCCCACTCGTGGAATGGCGACAAAAAAATAGAGATAAAAACCTTCATAGGCGACGTTTAAAAAATTCTTCAGGTTGCATGTTTTGAGTTACAGAGGAGGCCTAGGGCTAGAATTATTGCTCTTGCTCTACCGATCACAGCACTACCTCACATGTGTGGTTTGAACACCGTTTTCATATGCGGGCGCTACTCACATATGAGTTCGCTTTTGGACGCAAGCTAGACGGGACGGGGTGTGTTTAAAAAAAAAAAAAATTCTTATTTATTTTACCTTTTATTTTTTTATTGTTACACTGTTCTTTTAAAAAAAAATTGTGTCACTTTTATTCCTATTACAAGGAAAGTAAACATCCCTTGTAATAGAAAAAAAGCATGACAGGGCCTCTTAAATATGAGATCAGGGGTCAAAAAGACCTCAGATCTCATATTTACACTAAAATGCAATAAAAAAAAAATTTGTCATTGAAAAAAAAATTTAAAAAAAAGTCCCTTTAAGAGCTATGGGCGGAAGTGATGTTTTGACATCGCTTCTGCCCTGCAATGATATGGAGATGGGTGCCATCTTCCCCTCACTCATCTCCGTGTCAGGCTAGAGAGAGGATCCAATCACCTCCGCCGCTACCGACGGCTCCGGTAAGCTGCGGAGGGCACCTGAGCGCGGCGAGAGGGGAGCCCCTCTCCCGCCGCCGATAAAAGTGATTTCACCGCAAATCTGCCGCAGAGGCCATCTCTAACTTGAAGCGGACTGCCCGCTGAAGAAGAGGATACCGGGGTTATGGTAGCTAGCTGCTTCCATAACAACAATCATCCTCTTCAAAGTACCAACGTATAACGACGGTGGGTGGTCCGGAAGTGGTTAAAAAATTTTTTTCCAATTGATAAATGTCACCTGGAGCAGGACCCAGGTCCCCATACACTTTTTATGGCAAAGAACTTGCATATAAGCCTTCAGTGAGAACTTTGGATTTTGCAGGTTCGAGCCCTATTGACTTCCACTATTCCCGCATATGTGATTTTACCTGGGCAAACTAACAGATCTTTGAATCGCTTGTCATTGATGATGTATCTGATCTGTGGACTAACAAAAATACCTTCCTTAATCTTGCCACCAGTTATTCTTGGAAACATCTGTCTCAAATAATGAAAACGTTCACATTTCTTGTTCGTCACTTTCACAAAATTTTTCATCAGTCCGAGTTTTATGTGAAGCGGAGGCAAACATTTCTTTGTTAGGTCAACAAGTGGTTTATGTGCCACATTTTTCTGTCCTGGAACCCAATTCTGGCAGAGTGACCATTTCTTTTTAATGTAATGCATGGCTGTCCCATTTGCATATGTAACAATAGTACATGGTGTATCTGAGCTTTTAGGTCTTTACATATATTCCAATTGTACTTGGTGTACTGGATGTGCTTCAACAACAGCTCAATTTTTTCATATGTTTCTTTCATGTGTGCAGCATAGCCAAATTGCAAAAACAGAAGAATTCTATAAAATGGTATGTTACATAGTTACATAGTTAGCCAGGTTGAAAAAAGACACAAGCCCAACCAGTTCAACCATAAAAAAAAAAATAAAAAAAAATAAAAATAAAAAAATACCAATAAAATAAAAAATATCGATAAAATAAAAAAAATCTGAATGTATGTGATAGGTTAAACTACAGAACACAAAAAGTGTTCCAAAATTTTTGTTGTTCACTGTTGTCAATTTTCCATAAAATACTCCAACACACACTGTCAAATGGCTGCTTTGGACCCACCCTTTTTTAGTGAGGGGTTTGGCACATAACCCCCCCCCCCATTTTAGCCTTTCTGAGACAGATTACCTAATTTTGAAGGCCAGGCAGTGCATGGACCAGGACCCAAAATCCATATAGCAATGAACCCGATCATCATCCCTACATTTGGTATGAACCATCAAAAGTTTGTGAATATGCAGCTTAAAATGTCAAATTGCATACACTCTGTGGGCAGTAAATGTGACATTCACCAAATATTCACTGAAAGTTGATCAGTCACTAATTTAAAACCCATACACCAGAAAGACACACCTGCAGTATATGTTTGGTGAATGCCACCTTCTCTTCATCATAAGTATACCCCATGAGCATAAAGTGGCTAAAGGTGTGTAACCACATAATCACCAGTTAGCAGTTTACAATGAGATCATAGTGCAGTGTAGATAAAAGTCACTAGTATCAAGTGGAATACAATTGGATGTGTCGGTTTACAGATAATGCTAAAACCACTCTTAATGTTTTTTTGCTGTGTATATTATTAGTAGTATTATATATTATTTTGTCATTAGCTATATGTCTTCTAGTGAATAGGTGTTTAAAGGTGATGAAAAAAAATTCAACAAATAAACTGTGACATTTTAAATTATGTGTACAGTTAGTGTATATATCCAATTTGGATTGTTATCCAGGCTGTTAAACATCTTTACTAATGTTCTTTTTTATACTCTCTGTTGATTAACTAAAAATAAACATCTGATACAAAGATATTCTCTAACATTCATATGATTTTTGCATCATGAGCCAAAAGTCTTAAATTGGCTTTAGAAAGTAAACCAAACTCCAGGTGGAGTTCAGCTGTGATCTGTATCTGTCTCTCCCCGAGGATTCCAACTATTTTACAGACGTTTAATATAAATTAGAACCACTTGACTTGTCTTAGTATAGCCCATTCTCTAGTGTCCTATACAGCAGATGGCAAATATCCCCATTCTATGAACTGTACTGCAAAAACAGTGCAATCAGGCTTTCTCATGCATACGTTATATATGTCGCTTGGATCAATGTTTGAAAACCTTATGGGAAAACAATCAATTAATATCCATGTTGGTTTTTGAAAAATGTCTCTTGATTAAATCTCATCTCTTTGTCCTCTCTGGTGATCAGTGATATACACAGTAGATCAGAACTGAAGGGAACATTTATCAAAATCAGAAAACCTATACAAAGCCCCAAACGTACTTTCATTCTGGTCAAGCAATGAAAGAACATCAGTATATTAATACATAGTTATATCTGCACAAATTATTTAAATTAAGACCTCCGGTAGTTCTTTTTGATGGATACAACATCTTATTGATGGGTTTGAACAGTTGTAGAAATATGAACGAAGCAGCACGTCTGAAGGTACACTGCAGGATTTAATTTCCTGAATATATAATATGGGTAATGTATTATTGATTTTAGCAGGCAGTAAGCAGAATCAAGCTTTAATTCTCCTCCAAAGCAAGGCTGAGAGGTGAGTTAAAGAGAAAGTACGCTTATTCTTTCTGACTACCCCCCCCCCCCCCCCTTTACACACACACACACACACACACACACACACACACACTTACAGTGCCTTGCAAAAGTATTCAACCCCCTTGGCTTTTTACTTGTTTTGTTACATTACAGCCTTTAGTTAAAGCGGGGGTCCACCTATCTATCGTTTTTTTTTTTTTGGAGTTCATTCATTAACTTTTCTTCTCATGATTATCTACTCACATGTTCTGTGTAATAAGTCCGCCTATGTCCGATTTCGTTGTAAAGAATAACTTATAAAATTCACTGAAGGCGGTTTCCATCTTCATTGTGGGCATTTGAAGCCCACAAGCATGTATTTCCTGGATGCGGTGAATGCTGTGCTCCCAGCATTCACCGAGATGTTGTGATGATGCTGTTGCACAATGCATGCTGGGAAGCCTGAGACTAGCTCCCAGGGAACTGTGGGAGGTCTGGGAGAGGCTAGAAACACGCCTACTCCCACGGGAGGAAAACCAGGAAGTGCTAAGAAGATTAGAAAAAAAAAGGTAATTACGGCGATTTAAATTTTTTTACACAGCATGTCAGCATCTAGGCAAGGAAGAGAATGCATAGAGATAATGTTCAAAATTTGGGTGGAACCCCACTTTAAATGTTTTTTTTAATCTGAATTATATGTGATGGATCAGAACACAATAGTCTAAGTTGGTGAAGTAAAATTAGAAAAATATATACATAAAACTATTTTTCAGAATTAAAAAAATGATAATTGGCATGTGCGTATGTATTCACCCCCTTTGTTATGAAGCCCATAAAAAGCTCTGGTGCAACCAGTTACCTTCAGAAGTCACATAATTAGTGAAATGATGTCCACCTGTGTGCAATCTAAGTGTCACATGATCTGTCATTACATATACACACCTTTTTGAAAGGCCCCAGAGGCTGCAACACCTAAGCAAGAGGCACCACTAACCAAACACTGCCATGAAGACCAAGGAACTCTCCAAATAAGTAATGGACAATGTTGTTGAGAAGTACAAGTCAGGGTTAGGTTATAAAAAAAAAATTGATGATCCAAGGAACTCTCCAAATAAGTAAGGGACAATGTTGTTGAGAAGTACAAGTCAGGGTTAGGTTATAAAAAAAATATCCAAATCTTGGATGATCCCTAGGTGCACCATCAAATCTATCATAACCAAATGGAAAAAACATGGCACAACAGCAAACCTGCCAAGAGACGGCCGTACACCAAAACTCACGGACCGGGCAAGGAGGGCATTAATCAGAGAGGCAGCACAGAGACCTAAGGTAACCCTGGAGGAGCTACAGAGTTCCACAGCAGAGACTGGAGTATCTGTACCTAGGACGACAATAAGCTGTATGCTCCATAGAGTTGAGCTTTATGGCAGAGTGGCCAGAAGAAAGCCATTACTTTCAGCAAAAAACACAATGGCATGTTTTGAGTTTGCGAAAAGGCATGTGGGAGACTCTCAAAATGTATGGAGGAAGGTGCTCTGGTCTGATGAGACTAAAATTTAACTTTTTGGCCATCAAAGAAAACACTATGTTTGGCGCAAACCCAACACATCACATCACCCAAAGAACACCATCCCCACAGTGAAACATGGTGGTGGCAGCATCAGGCTGTGGGGATGTTTTTCAGCAGTCAGGATTGGGAAACTGGTCAGAGTTGAGGGAAAGATAGAAGGTGCTAAATACAGGAATATTCTTGAGCAAAACCTGTATCACTCTGTGTGTGATTTGAGGCTAGGACAGAGGTTCACCTTCCAGCAGGACAATGACCCCAAACACTAAAGCAACCCTCGAGTGGTTTAAGGGGAAACATGTAAATGTGTTGGAATGGAGGCGGTGTGGCTTGGACGTTCATGTGAGAAGACGTGCCTCACATCAGTTCTGACATCCTGAGGTAAATTCACCTTGTTGTGAGCACACATATCTGCAGCAATTGACCGGGCGCTCCGCTCACGGTGTGGAGCCACCCCTTTTGCATCTCCCGTTTGCCATATACCTAAGGCAGGGATGTCTAGGAGGCAGGAGGAGAACATACAGGCCGAGCGGCAGATCCAACATGGCGGATCCCCGCTACAACAGCGTTTGGAGAAAGATTGTGGCAGAAGCTGCTGCCTCCATGCTAGAACAGTATGCACATAATCCGGGCAGAAATCTTCACAGCAGCCACCTACCTCGTATGCAGAAAAAGCGGTAAAGAACAGCCAGAAGCGCATGGAACAGCAGGCAGCAGAGAAGATGGTGCCAGTAGCACATGGTAACACAATGAGTACACTCATGTCTCCCCTCCCTCCTCCTTGTATAGCAGACCCCCCCTGACTCTGAGCATAGAGAACCCTCCCTGCAGGACATTCTAACTGCAGTTCATACCTATGGCTCCTCACTCACTAAGCTCTATGGAGGATGAGCTGCCTCCACTTCAGCAAGATGTGCAAATGACTGCTGCTAAAGAAACCGATACGACGGCTAGAGTGGAAGACATGGAAAACAGGCTGAGACGGAGTAATATCCGCATAGTCGGTATGCCTGAAAAATCAGAAGGGAAGAACCAAGTTGATTTAATTGAAACCTGGCTAGCTAACATATTTGGCAAAAACAACTTCACTCCATTCCTCTCTGTGGAGAGAGCTCACAGGGTGCCTTCTAGCCCACCACCACCTGGGGGCAATGATACACCTTTTCTGATAGAGACATTATCCTTTGCCTAGATTGAAAAAAAGCTAATCTGGAAATACAGGGCACCAAAATATCCATATATCAGGATTTCTCAGCAGGGCCAGATTTACCAATGTAAAGAAATGCCTGCAAGCAATATCAGTAATGTATTCCATGCTTTACCCAGCCAAACTACATAAAGTTGCAGATGGGTCTGTACACTTCTTTGAAAACCAGGCTATGGCTGCTAACTGGCTTGATCGGCATGAGTGACACCTGCGAGCTGCTTCTTGAGATGACGGCCCGAGCAAGAAGCATACTCTAACATGCTTTCACTTATTCTGTTTACTCACCTTGCTAACAATGGAGCCCACTGAGGAACACTGTGAAATTGCTGGTGTATTACATTTTTTACCAGCAACATGTATACCTGGTTCCCTGGCACAAGGTGCTAGCCCTCGTTTGTTCCCCCCTCACATAGCCCTGGGGGGCACACATGGAAGTTTTTCCAATTGGAACTTCTGTATTCTTGGATGGAAGACTGTTTATGTTCCTTTCATTTTTTGTTGTTTTTCAGGCCTGGTTAGGCACAAAGCACTGTCAGAGCCATGATTGGAGAAAGTAATTATGACTCTATCCAATCATGGCTCATTGCTCTTAGTCCCACCCCACACTATAAAAAAAATTCTCCCCATAGCGGCCATTTGCAGTGTAATATTGGCATGGAGAAAGATAGAACAGGGCTCTGTTCAGTGCTACTAGCGAGTTAGTGTGCTATTGTGATTCTATTATCAGTGTAAAATAGCAGTTTAGTGTGAATCTAGTGATAGTGCAGCGTGAGTGAAGTTTGAACATTCATTTTTACTTTAGTGTCACTGTAGTGTGAATCTAGTGATAGTGCAGCGTGAGTGTATTTTGCACATTCATTTTTGCTTTAGTGTCAGTTTATTTTGTCAGGGCAGGGTTCCTGCAGTACATTTCAGTGTGTTAGTGCACGTTTAACGCAGTATATTTCAGTGTGTTACTGCGCAATTAGCGCAGCATATTTCAGTGCGTTACTGCACATTTTACACAGTATATTTCAGTGCATTACTGCACGTTTAATGCAGTATATATCAGTGCATTACTGCACGTTTAACCCAGTGTATTTCAGTGCGTTACTGCACATTTAACACAGTGTATCTCAGTGCGTTAATGCACGTTTAATGCTATATTTTTCAGTGCGTTAGTGCACGTTTAACACTGTATATTTCAGTGCGTAGGTGCACGGTTAACACAGTATATTTCAGTGTGTTAGTGCACATTTACCACAGTATATTGCAGTGCATCAGTGCAATTTTACTGTAGTATGTTGTAGTGTGTCTGTGGAGTGTGTCTGTGTAGTGAGTACTCAAGTTAAACTGCACCAAACACCATTTCTCATGGAATAAAGTGCATCCACGTACACATTGCCACATATTTATTACATTTTGTTAATAAGTGCCCCTCCATCATGTCTGGGAGGCCAACAAGGAGACACAGACGTTCCCATGGCACTGTGAGGGGGCCAGCAGCATATGTGTCTACAGGAAAAGGTGGATGTGGTCTGTCTTCAGGCAGGGCATCATTTCCTCTGTTTAGAAGAGTTGCTATCCAGCCACAGCATGCTGAGGAGGTGGTGGACTGGCTTACTAAACCATCCTCATGCTCCGTCACCCAAGCAGAAACTAGTGCGCAGTCCACTGCAGCTGCCAGAGTGGCTTATTCTACCTCCTTGTCCACAGCTACTCCAGTCATAGTCCCAGCATCAGGCATGGAGGAGTCAGCTGAGTTATTTGAACACAGCATCAGCCACTTGCTCTATGACGATGCACAGCCATTAGTTGATTCGGATCTTGGTTCTGAGGTTGAGGAAGGTAGGAACATGAACCTACAGAGAGAGGAGAACACTGGTAAACCACAAATTGTCAGTCATATTCCCCCAGATGCAGCGTATTCAGGCAAGCATTTGCATCAGTTTTGGTAACATTACTAACATAGGAAGGCTTTTGCCGAAGCATGTTAGCATTTTGATGTCGCACTGCTATTTGTGCTCAATAAAGAATTAAGAAGAAGCAATCGAGTTGCCGGCATTCTTTTTGCAATTTTGTTGTATGGGACACAATGGCCTGAGCACCGTTATTCAGCTTATCATCCTATAAACATGCGGTAGAGCTTGGGTGAGTTTTCGTCTATATTAGCATGCTCTCTTGTCACTGTTTTTATGGAATCATGAGATTATGGAAACATGTGAGTTATGTACTGTTCAGTCTCTCGCTGCAGCAGAGCCAAACCATGTGGCACTCTGCTTTGTATGTCTTGTTATTTACCGTTTGTAGTAATGCATGTGAATTTGAGGTCAGTGCACATCCTTCCTGGCCTCTCTGAAGTATGCGCACCTTGTCCCAGAAGGATATAATTTTTGTGTCTATTGATGTCCTTGTTACACGCTCAATTTGTGGTGACCTAAGCATAAAAATATTGCTGTCTATCTGAATATGTTGATAGCATTCTGTGCGCATGATGTTTAATATTGTGAATAGGCAAGGGCCTGCTGACTCCTCCACTGACTATGGAGTCCTATTGGTTATAGGTTTTTTTCTTAGCAACTTTACTCAAAATCAAAATCTTTACTCAAATTCTTTCTCAATGTGTGTTTACGGGATTTGAATTTAACAGAAGGTGGCGTTCTATGAGAGACCGTTTTCGAAGAGATTTGAATGATTAGGCAGAGTGTGCAAGCGGTTCCGGAGCTACCACAAAGAAAAAATCAGTCTTTTTCGAAATGTTGTCCTTCCTAAGGAAAGTCATGGATGTTAGACAGTAAGTGACGTTTGGATGTTCCATCTAGAAAGTGAAAAAAGTAGGTCTCCATATAGTAAGGTTTTGTGACCAAATGTAACTCCTTTTTTTGTAGTACATCATCAAACGTCTCAGAGTGTGAGGAGAACACTGAAAATAATGAGACAGAAGCAGTGCAGGGAGGTGAGCAAGCCACACAAGAGAGAGAAGGCCAGTCTGTGCATTAGACAGCACATCCAAGTGCACGTCCAAGCCCTTCGCAAAGATCCGTACATGTAATCATACTATTGATTACTAAGCTTTATTTGATGTACACCAAGGCATCATTGCATTTCTCAATCTGCATGTTATTCTATTCAGATTAGTCATGACAGGCCAACAACATCACAATCCTCGCTGCGTGGCAAAAAGCCTGAAAATCCTGAGATAGACAAGACCATGAAGTCCTTCATGGACGTTATGACCTCCTTTAAAAGACAGGAGAGTCAGGATCCATTCTGTGATCCAAATAACTCAAATGCGTCCTTCCTGAGGACAATTTATCATACACTTCAAAAAAGCACCAGCAGAGAGGCAGATGGAGATACATATGGGTATATTTAATTATGTGGGGGGATGTATTAGAGCTGCCGAGTCAGGAATGCCATTGCCCACTATCAGCCAGTTTGAACCCCCTCAGAGGTCATACCGTCAATATTCCTATGAGTCCCTATGCCCTCTGGCCCAGCCATATCTACCACCCTATCCAGAGACCCTTGTGCGTCCATACAGCTCAATGCACAATACCCAGAGGCCTTCTTATGTAAGTTCCTCTCCTGCTCATTCCTCACAAGGAACATATCCTCTGAGTGTAAACACTAGCTCAAATTCTGCCGATGTTTCTCAAGCTAACAGCCAAACCAGCTCTGGTTCTTCTTCCCAGCCTTTTACTTCATTGACCTCATCCCCCATCTCTTTTTATGAGGATTTATAACCTGTTTTTTAAGTTAAATCAAGAATTTTTGGAAAGTATGCATATTTTATGCTTTGTTAAAACTTTGACCAAAAAAAAAAAAAAAAAAAGTTATGTGAAAAACCCTTCATTTTAAACAGGTTATGCAGAATAATAAAACTAAAACTGTTTTGAACATAACGTTCATAACGTGCTTTTGTGTCTTTTTATGCTATCAAAACACAATGAAATAACCAAAAATAGCAAACATAACACAAGTAATTTTCATATGGCATCTTAGGACATATTTGTACAATTATTGAAATTTGCACTGCATTACATATATTATTATTGCCATGGAACATCTCCTGGTGGAGATAGAAGGTAATCGGCAAATCCTGCATGGCAATGTAGGATCTCCTTGCACATACTCTGCTGTACTGTACGGAGAGCATGTGGAACTCTTCCTCAACGTGGATGCCCTCCTTATCCTGGACAATATTATGCAGAATGTAGCAGGCCTGAATTACTAACTCAGCATTCTCAAGACTGAATTGCAACAGTGTTTAGAAAACATGCCATTTACTGGACAATATGCCAAATGTACACTCAATGAGGCATCTTGCATGGCTCAGCTGATAGTTAGAGATCCTCTTCTTGTCATCCAGATTACTTCTGGCATAAGGCCTAAGCACTTATTGAGAAAGTGCAAAGGTAGTTCTGATCCTTCAGTTCCAGGCAGAGGCTGATCAGATTGTATGTTGAATTGCTCTTCTCGCAGTCTTCGACCCATTACAGACTCAAGGAACACTCTGGAATCAGAACTGCTGCCATATGCCCCAATGTCCACAGCGATAAATTTATCATTGCTATCACAGATAGCCACGAGGACCAATGAAAAATATTTCTTGTAATTATGAAATCTGGACCCGGAATGTGGAGGCTTTTGGATACGGATATGCTTTTCATCAAGGCCTCCAATACAATTTGGAAAGTTTGCTTGATTCCAAAATCCATCTGCTATTCTTTGCCACATGTTTCCATCTGGTAATGGCATCACTGCTGGACACAGCTCTTCCCATATGGCTAAGCAAGTATCATGCACTATCTCTGAATAAACTGAGAAAAAAACCTGTTTTTTTATATATATATGTTTATAGCGCAAAAAATAAAAACCGCAGAGGTGATCAAATACCACCAAAAGAAAGCTCTATTTGTGGGGAAAAAAATACACCAATTTTGTTTGGGAGCCACTTCACACGACTGCGCAATTGTCAGTTAAAGCGACGCAGTGCCGAATCGCAAAAAGTGCTCTGGTCTTTGGCCAGCCAAATGGTCCGGGGCTGAAGCGGTTAAGTAAAACAACATTCTATTGGCACATAAATGGATACAATATTTATTATCTATACATACTGTATATGTACACACACACACACAGTAGACCAGGGGTAAGCAACCTTGGCACTCATGCCTGTGATTGTCAGGATCTTGCAATGTCTCATGGGACTTGTAGTTTCACCACAGCTGGAGGGCCGAGGTTGCCAATCCCTGCAGTAGACCAACAAAAAAATGACACTTGATAAACGAATGACTTCTTACCCCATGGTCACTAATAGATGTTCATCTGCAGGTGCACACCTTCTCATGTTGGTATGTCTTCGCTGCAGCCGTGGGTGCAGCTGGTCCAGTAGTAGTAGTAGTCGAATGTGGCTACAGTCATCTGGTTAGGTTGAAAAACTTTGTGGGATACTGTCGGAGATGAGCGTAGTGCAGAGCCACAAAACCTTCAGAAGGCCGCTTCAGTAGCATGGAGTGGGTCCCAAATCGACGTCTCCTAGCAACAATATGCTTTTTCCCTTCTCCACATATAGGCAAATATGACAAACAATGTCACGCTGTCCCAAACATTGTTGGAATCCATCACACAACGCAGATAGCACACACAAGGACAAGGACAAAGGAAGGACAGGGCAAGGACAATTCACTCACTGAAAACTGCAATGCAGCATGGGAGGAATAATGCTTTCTGTGTAATGTCATTAAAGCCACAGAAACTGCTATAAACGGATCGAAACGGATGCAAAACCGGATGTAAACGGGTAAATTAACGGATGTAAACGGATGTTAACGGAACAGAAGACGGATGAAAACAGAAGATGGATGAAGACGGATGAAGCAACGAATAAGAACTGATACGCTTTTAACGCGGCTAAACTGACGATGCCCTTGTGAATGAGGCCTAAAGGAGACATTTTGTTTTATATATCTGGCATATATCTCAATTTCTTACAAACATTTTTTGGCACACTATGCCTACAGTTGCCTGCACATTGTCTACAGCACATGACTTTGGGACTTACTTTGTGTTTTAGATATATACTGTACAATCTCCTTTAGATCTACCATCAAATATGTAACGCAAAGGCCTGCCTAATTGGAAACAATTTGATTAGATGGTTTAGGTAGGTCCTCATATTACAGAGTTTTTGGTAAATTTAAAAAAGATGATATGAAAAATGCACCATCAGATTGTAAAGTGTATAGTGAGCTTTGTCAGGACTCCCTTTGAAATTGACTGCTAGTCTGGAATGGCTATCTTTACTATAACCACAAGATCAAATGTAGAGTTGTAATAAGAAAAGCTGCAGACCCAGCCTTCCTTTATGTATGTACTACTAAAAATATTTATGCAGGGCTTGCTTATCATTTGACCTCAGACTTTACACGGATTTCTGGAAAAAGCAGGGGCAGCCATATTATTAAAGAAAATGGGACATCTGGGAAGTACAACTGCAATGGTTAAAAGAAAGATACTTTTTAATTGCAGAGTTTCAGAAAATAATAGCTGATTCAGATATAAAGTACATGTTTTATAACACTTAATTACAAATCAGCGTGTGTGTAAGTACACATGTTATTTTTGTTCATGTTTTCTACTCTGTTGGCTAGAAGTCCAAGTACTGAACTATATGTTGTCATACAAGATATCACCTGTAGGTGGCACTGAAGGTGAATTCTTTTAATTCCAGCTACATCTCTGCTCAAAAAGTCAAGTACATTTGGAATATGCGTATGTGAACAGGTTTACCTGCCAATATATTTGTAACTCTGTTTCTTATTTATAATCCACTCATGTCTGCTATATTTTAAAGCTATAGACTGACAATACTATTCCTTATACTTTAAAATCCTAAAGAGCAATGCTTTTTTATAGGTGAGCATGTGCCAGCTTTGCACTGTGTTAGGTCCAGAGCCTGTAGCCCAGAAAATTCCATCACCAGATCAACTCCCAATCTTCAGCCTAAACACAGGGTGGTAAATGATCCATATCACACTGGTGAGGTCTTTTCTGTGCTCTCACCATCCTATTGCAGCCATTAACATCCCTCCTCCAATTTCCAGTACCTGTCCAGTTTTCAGGCCAAAGGCTCATGCACATGGATGCATTTGCCCCTACAGTGCAAAAAAACATGTGTTTGCATTTTGGCACCCCTGAGTTACAGGTGGTGTGCACAGCTTGCTACCAGCAGCTAAAATATGCAGCTGCAGTATGCACATCTAAGCAGTATTTGTGCATAGGTCTGCATGTGTACAGGGACATATGCCCTTAATGCAGAAAGTCCATGCTCAGGGCATATGTCCCTTACACAAGTAGCACTCAGATGCATACAGTGCATTTCAGTCTGTCATTTGTCATTGATTTTGACTGGCTGCTGGCAACTGGCTGTATGCACCACCTGCAACTCCCAGGCAGCAAAATACACCCAGTTTTTAGTCTGTACAGGTAAATGCATGGATGTGCATTAACCCCCAATTGCTAGAGTACCCTTCAACTTAGGTGCCATTACATCTCCTATGCCCGGTATGGGACTTAGGCACTATGCATTTCATAGTTGGTAAGTTTGGCACATTTTAATGTGTTTTTGTGTCTTTCTCTGGACGCAGTTCTGGTTCCCATCATGTTTGGCGCCTCCATTTATGCAGTCTCCTCCTTGTTGGGTGGGCTGCTGTCTTTTTGGGGTTTTGTCCTTACTGGGGTGACCTTTCGTGTTTTCCTTAAGACACTTTTACAATTAACCCTTGTACCTTACAATTGAACATTATAATTCTCTTTATAGGTGGTCCTGTTCTTTGGTTGGGTGTATCCTGGTAGGGGTTATTTTGATTTAGGTCCCCTCCCTCCCTCTTGAATCAGGAACTGCCAGACTACACCATGTAAGTGTGGCTCCTTTCATGGAATTCTTTTTATTGGGTGATCCACCTATGTGGAACGGATACCGGTACTGTGCTGGTACCGGTCCCCTCTATGTGGGGAGCACTTGGGGACTCAGCTGTTTTTTTCCCCCTCGGGGTTGAGCTGTAGTCACCCCGCTGTTGCCCTTACTGGGGGGGTCTGTTTCTGTTTTGTGGAGATACCAACATGTTTGGTTCATGAGTGTATTTTTTAACTGAAATCAAAGATTTGACATCAAAAATTTGATTCCAGATCATTCCTTGGTTATAAGTGGGACCGTATGTGGATCTCCTTTTTCTTGCCGCCCTTGTTGGGTTTTATACCCTATGGCCCCTCTGTTGTGATGAAAGGCATTTGCAAACATTTGAGAGGAGCTCTGGGTGCTGAGGGAATTTCTTGTCCGGACCTATTTATTTGATATGTAAGTTCAACATGTTTATATATTTTTGTATTAATAGGTGGTTTATTATACACTGTAATTAATTGCTTTAATGATGTATGGTATTTTTGTACTGCAATGTCCTCATATTGTATTCTATATTTCAGAGGTGATAAACAGTCCCTGATGAAGATTATATTTTATGCACTCTCGAAACACGTTGGACTTTTCTACTACCTACTTTCTAGGCTACCCGATTGTATGGTTTATGCCCATGTAGTAGGATTTCACTACCTCTTTTTACATCTGTACAATATTTCCATGCATGTACCCATGCTTTTCTTGTGGTTTATTTCTACAAGTACTCATATATATATATATATATATATATATATATATATATATATATATATATATATATATATATATATATATATTCTTTATTATAGTATTTGTTGTTTTTTTCAATTGCCTTATATATATATATATATATATATATATATTCTTTATTATAGTATTTGTTGTTTTTTTCAATTGCCTTATATATATATATATATATATATATATATATATATATATATATATATATATATATATATATATATATATATATATATTTTCTTTATTATAGTATTTGTTGTTTTTTTCAATTGCCTTTAAAATCTCATTTTTGAGGTTCAGTACTTTTGAATGTTCAAAGGGATGATGGCAATTCACATGTCAACCTATGGGAGTCTATATATTATTTAAATTGCTAGAGTACAAAGGATATTATCACATTAATTTAACAATGGATTTTACTATATTTTATTAGGAGAATTTAAATATATGTATTGATTGAATACATGTCTATTTTTTTCTGTTTTGGCATATGCATGGAGTTTCAGAATAATTACAGACTTTTGTTTTGAGACTACTCTGATTAATCAAACCTAAAGCACTTAAAGCTTTACCCTAAAGGTCATGTTTTGCTGCCCTGCCTCCTCCCCATTCATCTCTTACAAATGGGAATTTTTTTCTTTTTTTTTTTAAACAAAGTGATATATTTTTAATGCAAAGCAGCACTTCTGTGTCTCTCACCTAGGCAAGAACTTCTCCCTGCCCCCTGCAGGGTCCTAAGAGAGCCCTGTGGGACATCCGCCCATGCTCCAGGTTTTCTGGCTATCTGTGCACATGCAGGGTTTCCCACGTACAGTGCCTCGAAAAAGTATTCACACCCCTTGAAAATGTCCACATTTTGTCATGTTAAAAATCTAAATGTATTTTATTGGAATTTTACGTGATAGACCAACACAAAGTGGCACATAATTGTGGAGTGGAAGGAAAATGATAATTGGTTTTCAAAATTTTTTACCAAAAAATATGTGAAGAGTGTGGCGTGCATTTCTATTCAGCCCCCTTTACTCTGATACCACTAACTAAAATCTAGTGGAACCAATTGCCTTCAGAAGTCACCTAATTAGTAAATAGAGTCCACCTGTGTGTAATTTAATCTCAGTATACATACAGCTGTTCTATGAAGCCTTCAGAGGTTTGTTAAGAGAACCTTAGTAAACAAACAGCATCATGAAGGCCAAGGATCACACCAGGCAGGTCAGGGATAAAGTTGTGGAGAAGTTTAAAGCAGGGTTAGGTTATAAAAAAATATCTCAAGTTTTGAACATCTCACCAAGCACTGTTCAATCCATGAAGTTCCGCCTTAAAGTGGCCTGGTTTCTTTGTACAGTGGAGGTTCTGACAATGATACTAGATACAGTGTTAATTTTGGCATCAAATTTTGATTCAATTTTAGTTATAGCCTTTTGACTAAAATGGCATTTTAGTTTTAGACCCATTTTAGTCATCTGCAATTGTTTTAGTTTTAGTCGTATTTAGTTTACTAAAATCTCCAGTACATTTTAGGAGAATAAAATCATTTTAGTCAACTAAAATCGAATGTGTTTAGTGAATAGGTAGCCAGCCATTAGAGTAATGCCCCGTACACACGGTCGGACTTTGTTCGGACATTCCGACAACAAAATCCTAGGATTTTTTCCGACGGATGTTGGCTCAAACTTGTTTTGCTTACACACGGTCGCACAAAGTTGTCGGAATTTCTGATCGACAACCACGCGGTCACGTACACCACGTACGACGAGACTAGAAAAGGCCGGTTCAGAACCAAGCGCGGCACCCTTTGGGCTCCTTTTGCTAATCTCGTGTTAGTAAAAGTTTGGTGAGAGACGATTCGCGCTTTTTCAGACTCGTGGCTTTCAGATCGTTTTCTGCTGTTCAGTTTGTGCTTGTGGGTTTGTATCTGCTCTTCAGTGCGTGCAGTCAGTTCGTATCAGAGTTTTCTGTGTGATCTTGCCTGCTCATTGCTGTTTTTCAGGTCGCTCTTCACAGGCCTTGCTGTTCTTCAGTGCGTTCTGTTACTTCGTTCTGAGCAGCCGACCGTTTTCTAGCCATGTTTTGTATGCGTACTCCTCGTACAGTTCGTGCTGTGCGGGGGCTTGGTGTTGGGGTCATGACCTTGACACAAGTCCAGTCCATGAACAGGGTGGGGAGGAGTTCATGGACCAAGAATTGGTTGCTTCAGCGTGACCAGTTCTCTCATATGCCTTTGCTCCGTGAGATCCGTGAGAATAATCCTGATGATTTCAGGAACTTTCTCAGGATGACGGACCCCGTGTTTCACCGTTTGTTGGCTTTGCTGACCCCTTATATTAGCAGGCAGGATACCTGCATGAGGCAAGCCATCACTGCGGAGCAGAGGTTGGTCGCTACCTTGCGGTATTTGGCCACAGGGAGAAGCCTGCAGGACCTCAAGTTCTCGACAGGCATCTCCCCCCAGGCTCTTCTTTGTGGACATTTACTGCTTGTGTTTGTTTTAGCTGACCCTGACAGAAATGTGTGGAGTGCAGAAAATGTCGTGATTGTGTAACCTTATACAAAGCACTGTTGGCTGTTATTTACTAAATGCAAAGACACTTTTCACTACAAGTGCACTTGCAACTGCACTGAAACTGCACTTGTAGTGCAAAGTGGATTTCCCCTTAGGAAATAACCCCCATTTTCTCATAAAACAACAATTACATCACCCCAAAAGTGTTGTAGCGTGAGACAATAATCCACACATTCTTGATGAACAATCTTTTTAATACCTGCACAATCACATGTGCATTTACCAAAGGTTTTTCTGACAAACCAACATGTTTGTTGTATACCAATTTTTGTGGTGTCATTATCCAAAATCAAAATGTCCATTTTATAGAAAACAGGCCTGTGTAAAACCAACAAGAAAGACACAAATCTTGATCTTACAAAGTTCACATTTGGTAGAACTGGAAGGCAATATCAGACATGAGTATTTAGGAACTGTGTTTGATATAGTGTTCAGATGGGGGGAAATCACCCCTGGAAAAGCCAAATTTGGAAGATGCACACAAATTTCCCAATGTCAACATGTGCTAGCTGCCATCACGGGGGATCAAGGGATGTGTTTTGGGGGAGAAAGCCCTTCCTCACCGCTACTTTATAATTGAGGAAGGGGTTGCACCCCCAAAACGCGTCCATTGATCTCCTGTGATGGCAGATAGCACATGTTGGCACACTGTGTGCATCCTCCAAATTTGGCTTTGGGAAAAATCACAAAAAGATTTAGCACATTGTAGCACACAAAAGAAGAAAGTAATTTGGAGGGGCTTTAAACTCGCCCCAAAACATCAATGATGTTTTTATATTTTGGAATAACATCATTGATGTTTTGCTTGATGTTTTCCAATTGTAAATTACACCCCATGATCTCCCCGATCAGGATCTGGGCACTTTCGGATGTGAAAGGATCTGGATCCACAACCTCACGATCACCTAAAGAGAGAGGAAACCCAAAATAAATTAGGTTTCAAAAAAATGCCGCAATCCATCTCTTATCTGAGCCTGTGGTCGCAGACACTCACCTGTTGTGGTAACTACTTCCACCACGTCTTCCTCCTGCTCATCTTGTGTTGGGGGGATTTCCCCGTCTTCCAGAGGGGGGGGGGCTCTGGTCTCCTCGGATGAGGGGTGTCCTCCGAGTCTTTTCTCCCCTATGTAAAACAAAAATGGTATAATTAGCACACAGATATTTAATGTCAGAACTATAAAGATGAAACATTGCTTGGAAGTGGGGTACAATTGTCTATTTTAGCCGAGTTCCAAGATGTAGCTTTTTTAGTGCCCTTTGTCAAGCTGCAATACTTTACCTGTTTGGTAAAAGCTTCACAGATGTAGCCCCCCCTATAGTATACACTGGGGCACCTGTGTGGCCCCCCTAATAAAAATGGTGTTCTGGGGTCCCACACTAGTGCTCCAGTGTCCAGATGTGAAAACAGCTGCTCAGTGTCCTCTCCTTACACACAATCTAGTTTGCATTTCATTCTAGTAACAAAGCCATCTACACAACCCAATTCTTTGAAGACAAGTATAGGGCGTCAAAATGGTGGCCAAATGCATATGGCCTAAACAATGGTATTTTATCGTCCGAAATAACAATGTGTGATCCGAACGAATAATGTGCCCATGAACATGAAAGTTGCCATTTTAAACTGTACAACAGTTCCTAAAATCACATGGAGCAGCACGAACGTAATAAACATAAAGAATAGGAACACAGCACAACTACTTACTTTTTTGCAGCAATCTCCGGATCTTTCTGTACTGCTCGTGTTCTCGTAATTTCAGGTCCGACCACCGCTTCCTGAGCTGATCTTTCGATCGTCGTACCCCGAATTTCCGGTGCAGACTCCTGACCACTTTCGCCATGATCTTGGCCTTTCTGATATTGGGGTTGGGGTAAGGCCCATACTTTCCATCATAGTCGGCCTTCTTCAGGATGTCCACCATTTCCAACATCTCCCCAAAGGACATATTTGAGTCCTTTAATCTCCTTCTGGATCGGGACGTTTCAGGCTCCAGCCTTTCCTCCTCCTCCTCCCCGTTGCTACAATTAGCACGATCCTGCTGTCTATCCGCCATGTGCTCTTCCCCCACTGCGCCGAACGAAAAGGGGCGGGGAATAGACTAGAAAGAACGTCAGGGGCGGGCGGAGTTATATGCATGCGCAATGTGTATAAATCGTAATGCGCGCGTCTTACGTACGATCTGTGAGCGGAGGAAGGAGCATCAGAGACGCCGATCGTGCTAACGAAGGTAGGATCTAAACTTGGGCCTATACTGCTTCGAAATGGAAGCCTATATTGTAACAAGATTAGGGGAGTTTGGCCTGACATTAGGCTTTGTCTTGTGTTGTGTCTTACAGAGAAAATGGATGGGTTCAACGACCACAATTTCCTGCCCCTGTTCATAGACAAGTACAGGGAGCTGCCCTGTCTGTGGCAAGTGAGACACCCCCACTATAATCACAAACAGAAGAGGCAGGCAGCGCTGGAGAAACTGCTGGAGTTGGTGAAGCCGGTGGTCCCCACAGCAACCATCCCTTATTTGAAAGCTAAAATTGGTGGCCTGAGGAGCACTTATCTTAGGGAGCGCAAGAAGGTCACAGATTCCCAGAGGTCTGGAGCTGCAGCAGATGACGTTTATGTCCCCAGGCTGTGGTACTATGAGAGACTGTGATTTCTGTCAGACCACACTGAAGTCAGGGAATCCCTCTCCACTCTTCCTTCCACTCTTCCTTCCACCCCAGCTGAGGCTTCCGATGTCCAACCTGGGCCTTCCAGCCAGGAAGAAATGGAGGAGCCCAGCTGGAGTCAGGTATAGCATTCTTCTACAGATTTCTGGTCAATAAATAAATGATGTTTATTAGATGTTATTATTGATCACTAATTGCTGATTAAAAAAAGTGCTTTACATATCAATAGACAGTAGTGGGCACCCAAAATTGGGAAAAGAATGAAAACTGCTGGGCTCAGAAGGATAGTCTGTTATATTTGTTAACATTCAATTTGCAGCAGTCAGGAGGTGAAAATTGTGTGTGATTGATGAATAAAAAACTAAAACTATGTCCCTTTTTCATACACAGGAAGACCTCAGCCAGGAGGAGGCTGTGGAATGTGGCAGTCAGGAGGAGGCGGGGATTATTAGTGTCAGCCAGGAGGAGGCGGGGATTAGTGGCAGCCAGGAGGAGGCGGGGCTAAGTGGCAGCCAAGAGAAGCCTGGGACAAGTCGCAGCCTGACTGAGTCTCAGGTCCCTCCCCTCCGCCTGCCATATAAACGAGCCAGGAAAGCCACTCCGAGTCCCGTGCAGGATTCAGCGTACAGGCTGATCCAGGAGGCTTCGGCGTCCCTCCGAGCCTTCCCCAGTCCTGAAGAGGCCTTTGCCTGCATGGCTGCCACAAAATTGCAGGGCATGCAGGAGGGTCAACGCAAGATCTCTGAGGACCTGATTTATAAAGTCCTTCGTAAGGGGGAGAGTGGGGAACTGACACACAAGACGGATGTCATTGAGAGGGACGATCCTCCTCCTCCTCCTCCTCCTGCTGCCACAACTCCACCACCACAGCCAAAGGCTGGAAGGAAGCGTGGAAGGAAGACCTGAGAGTGATGACCCTGGGTTCAGTCTGGTCTGACAGAAGATGCAGTCTCTCGTATGACCACAGCCTGGGGACACAGATGTCATCTGCTGCTTTCCGGATCTCTGGGACTTCTGGACCAGACTGCCCTCCCTTATGATATGGACTCCTCAGGCCACCAATTTTGCTTTTAAATAGTTGATGTCTGCCCCAGGGGTCCAAGGCTTCACCCACTTCTGCAGTTTCTCCAGCGTTGCCTCCCTCTTTGTTTATAGTTGTGACCCCTTAATAAAATTTTTTTGGGTAAATTCTACTCTCCTGTGTGTGTTTTCATCCAAAAAGGAGAGTTTGTTGGTGACGATTCAGGTACATTTCTAAAGTACAATGTGAAATTAACAAGGGACAACAACACCAAACAATCTCCTACAGATTAAATAGAACAACATATTAGTGGTGTTGTGGGAACTTGTCACCAAAAACACACACAAACATTTTCGGGAATACAAATCAAAATCACCAAAAAATAAATAAATAAAAAAGAGAAACACAAAAAAAGAATCTACATTAAAGTCCAAAAAAAAAAAAAAATTTTGTTGTCAGATGTGAGAAATCAAAATATATTGAGGGAATCACGATAAATAGTAACGAAATAAGTTTGTGAGAAGTGTGTGTGAATATGAGCAGCAAAACTACTTAATTCTTGTCACATTATAGCGAAGAAGAGAGTGCGCTGTATTAAACCATTTTGAACATTGCAGCGTGACGAAAGTGCTGTATCCATTCCGAACGCTACGTTTAACAGAACGAGCTGTCCCGTGTCGGAATTTCTTCTGAGCATGCGTGGCACTTTGTGCGTCGGAACAGGCCACACACGGTCGGAATTGACGCGATCGGATTTTGTTGTCGGAAAATTTTATCTCCTGCTGTCCACATTTGTGTGTCGGAAAATCCGATGGAAAATGTCCGATGGCGCCCACACACGGTCGGAATTTCCGACAACACGCTCTGATCGGACATTGTCCATCGGAAAATCCGACCGTGTGTACGGGGCATTAGAAGTAGCTCTGTAGGTAAAGCAGAAGGGAGAGAAGCAGTGCAATCTAAGTGCAGTATGTGAAGCAAAAAGGAACATTTATTAGGTATTACGCTTACAGGATAAGTGATAAAAATATATGGTGATATCCACGCTTCACACATGAAGTAGACAAATAAAAAGCAGCCAGCATAAATATTATTTGATTGCAATATATAAATAATAATGAGTCTATATGCAGCACTGAAGATAGAAGTAGATCAGGCTCAAGAGATTGGTGAATGAAAGAAGCAACATACTCATACCAGCTTCAACGTCTATACACCACTGTGCTCACATCTAATCTTCTTACCAGAATGCCACAGGTTATAGGCGTTTGATTAAATAACACATTGAGTGTTTCCAAATCTCAGCATTAACCACTCCAAAACAGTGTAACCTCCAGTGTAGTCTCCAGGCCAGATATGCACTATAGCTTCCGCTATCCGGACATATGCATCAATCCCAGTCACAATGAAATGGGAGGAGTGCGCCTCATAAAGGAAATAAAAATGCGCATAGTGAAGCCCTCACAAGATTGCTTACTGGACACTTAAACCCCCTTCCTGCCCAGACCAATTTTCATCTTTCAGCACTGTCAATCTTTGAATGACAATTACGTGGTTATGCTACAGTGTACCCAAATTAAATTTTTATAATTTTTTTCACACAGATAGAGTTATTTTTTGCTAAATAAAACAAAAAATGACCGAAAATTTGGAAAAAAACACAAAACTGTTTCAGAGTTTGTTATAAAATTTTGAAAACAGGTCATTTTTCTCTTTCACTGATGTTCGCTGATGAAGCTTCACTGATGGGCACTGATAGGCTGCGCTGATGGGCACTGATAGGCGGCACTGATGGGCACTGACAAGGCGGTACTAATGGGCACTGATAGGTGGCACTGATAAGCACTGATGAGGCAGCACTGATAAGTGGCACTGAGAGGTGGCATTGATGGGTGGCACTGATGAGTGGCACTGAAGGGCACTTATAGGTGGCACTGGTAGGTGGCACTGATAAGTAGCACTGATAGGTGGCACTGATGGGCACTGATGATCACTGATGGGCAGCACTTATCTGTGGCACTAATTATGAGACACTGATGGTCATTGATTGACAGAACTGGTGGGCATTGATGGGTGGCACTGTGGGCACTGGTAGGTGGCACTGGTGGGTACTGATAGGTGGCACTGGTAGGTGGCACAGTGGGCACTGGCAGCTGACACTTGTGGGCACAGAAAATGCAGCTGCGGCTTTCTGTGTGAGGGACAGATGTCCCTCTGACAGAAGCCGGTAATCGGCTTTTGTTTCCCCTCATGCTGACAGCGTGAGGGAAAAAAAAATACAGATTACCGATCTTCTGTTCACATCACATGATCAGCCATCATTGGCTGACAGCTGGCCACGTGGTAAGGGGCCGGGATCGACCCCTTACTCGGATATGTGATCAGCAGACTCTCATAGACTCGGTGATCACAGAGCACGCTGCGCGCAACCCGCAGGGACACGCAGACAACGATTGCTCGGGAGGACGTCCATGGACGCTCTCCCGGCAATTAAGGGCCGTGATGTAGCCGTCTTTCGCCATTAGCGTGGGTGGCAAGTAGTTAAAAGAATATTTATTGCAGAATACTCACAAACAAACGTGTAAAACGAGCATGGAAACACAAAACTTCAAAGCCACAGAAATAGCATGCTTGCATCCTCACAACATCACCTGATGCATTTTGGCCTATGGGCCATCGTCAGAGGTGTGACTTACAGGATAAGACCAAGTACATGGCATGAAAAAGAGACCAAGCAGTGAAGTCCCCTCTGGATGGAGAGCTGACCTTTTAGACCCCATCCATTTTTTTTTTTTTTTTTTAGTATTTATTATTTTTTATTTTTGTCATTCATTATTTGTTAGCTTATTTTTTACTCCCTTTTATTTTGGACAGATAATTTTATGACATTATCTTTTACTTCTATATATTTTTTACTTTTTTATCTTATGTTTGTATACTATAATTCCTTGTTGTTTGTGTCATGAATAAACCACTGCTTATTTAATGTATTACACCACTAGCATATTACCACGGCCGCCACTCACTGTGCTGCTTCTGTGGGGTTATAACTGAAGCCAGTGAGCTGAGCCTTGCAGTCCACCGGCATTGCTGCCCCTATTTAACCTCAGGTAAGAAAGGAGCACTCATGCTCCGAAACCTGCGCCACAACCATGCCCACTGCAGTCTCTCTGTCTCCCTGGTGATGCTCGCTCGCTCTCCTGCCCACTGCCCAGGAGCACTGGAAACCACCGGCGTGGTTGGCAATGTGGAACACTGCAGAACCCAGCTCTCCACCCAGAGGGACTTCACTGCTGGGTCTCTTTTACATGCCATGTACTTGGTCTTATCCTGTAAGTGTAATACCTAATATATGTGCCTTTTTGCTTCACATACTGCACTTAAATTGGCGCTGCTTCTCTCCCATCCGAAGTTCATGAGGGTAAACGTCCCTGCCTCACAATTTTGTTTCATTTTCGTTCATTAACAAAATCTTAATTGATTTTCCTCATAGTTTTTGTTAGTGGACGAAAATGTGGTGTACTTTTTGTTTAGTTTTCATCACCGTAAAAATGAAAATTTTGGCGAAAATATTTTAGTTGACAAAATTAAAACTGGCTGAATATCAGGAAGCTGTGATGTAATGGTCACATCAATGTGGCGGATCATATAGCATCCATTAGCATTGATATAGTTCTGACCCCTATCTTGCAGTTACTTATTGACGGGACATTCACTATACATTCTTATACTATTTAGATATACAGTATATCCATTGGCCCTTGGATCAAGTGCATGATTACTATCTTATCCTGTCACTGACTGGCCTTTTGATCCTGGTTTGTGTATCCTAATTAACACTATGGTTTACTCTATGGGAGGGTATTTGAGTACTTCCTAATTATAGTAATTGCATCAATATTCCTATTTGGGTCCTATTCTTCTTCTATGTTTGAAAACCTTTACACCATCGTATAACAGTTATCTGGTGGCCCAACAGTACTCCTGTGCTTAATTGTTCCTCATTGCTTTAGTAAGTGGACCTCCCATATATTTAATTGGTAAAAAAAAGAATTGACTTATACTCAGGGGCTTCTCTCCTGCCTTCCAGATCCCTGCATTGCCATGCTGCCTATGGCGTTGTCCCTCTATTTGGTGGTTGGTTCTGATGCCCCTGTGCCCGCCCCCAGGCTGTGCAAATGGACACTATATGATTCACTATATGATGTGAGCATTTTTTAATAGAATTATGGAAACTATATTTATCTATACAGTATGTTGATGTTCATATATACAATTTTTTTAAACATATTTAGTGCTGCTCTACCTGCCGTACTGGGTCCTGAAGAAGCTGAGAATTTACAAAACGTTGATCTTGAAAACTGGCTACCGGAAGTATACAGATTATACAATTATATGTATCTTGTTACACAAATCTCATATGGTCCGACGTCCGGTACCAAAAATAGGGTATTTTTGATGTGACTATGTGGATCTTTTGAAGGCTTTTTTGCCAAGGTTCTTAATCTCTATTTTAATGATCATTATTAAATACATTATGTTTTATAATTGTGTGTGGTCTCCCATATTCAGCCTATAAAGTCCAGCTGTTTTGTAGATGGGATCTGAGTTAGTCAGCCCACACTTTTTGTATTCAGTGTCGCACAACCTGGCAATTGTCAGTTAGAGTAATGCAGTGCCGTATCACGAAAAATGGCCTGGTCATGAAGGGGGGGGGTAAACCTTCCGGAGGTCAAGTGGTTAAAAAAGAACACAACATTTTTCCTAATCATGATACATTATATATAAATTATTGGAATACCCAGGTTCTACCTCTACTGCAATTTTGCTGTAGATATTTACTCTTTAAACATTATAAAATGACCTGCCTGAACAAGTGTGAATACAATAATGAATGGCTATACAGTCTGGAAAAGACTGCCTAACTTTTTCCACTTTGACCCCTTCTGTATTAAATAAGCATCACTAGACAGAATTTCCATATAGCACAGAACAGAACAACACTCTGTAAGATAAACTGCTGTACATGATGCTGGTTGAAACTTTTTTTTTATGATTGTACTGTTGACTTACAGCCACATACCAGTGTAATTGAAAGATGCACCGTGGGACTTGAATTCAGTGTTTAAATATCCAGTGCTTTCCATGTCAGAGAATTAGGATCTGATTGATTCCTAGAAATTAAGGATTTTTTGTTTCTCTAAACATCCATGGTTGCAAAGCATGTTTAAGCAATAAAACACAGATGAAAAGACAATTTAATGGATGTTCCGCTTTCACTAATTAGAGGAAACACTGACAAAATTAATAATGATAATATTCATCTGGCTTTTCTCAGGAATGCTATTGACAGTGAATTCCTCAGTGATGTGAGGATAGAACATAACCTAGTGCTTTAGAGTAGCAAAAGTTTGAAAAGAAACATGTACAGAGAATGAAAGGTGTATGCAAATTATTTAACCACTTCAGCCCCAGAAGAATGTACCCCCTTCCTGACCAGAGCACTTTTTGCGATTCGGCACTGCGTCGCTTTAACTGACAATTGCGCGGTCGTGCGACGTGGCTCCCAAACAAAATTGATGTCCTTTTTTCCCCACAAATAGAGCTTTCTTTTGGTGGTATTTGATCACCTCTGCGGTTTTAATTTTTTGCGCTATAAACAAAAAAATAGTGACAATTTTGAAAAAAAAAACATTCTTTTTTACTTTTTGTTATAATAAATATCCCCAAAAAATAATTAAAAAAACTTTTTTTTTCCTCAGTTTAGGCCAATACGTATTCTTCTACATATTTTTGGTAAAAAAAATCGCAATAAGTGACAAAATAGGGGATAGTTTTATGGCATTTTTATTAATAATTTTTTTTTTACTAGTAATGGTGGCGATCAGCGATTTTTATTGTGACTGTGACATTATGGCGGACACATTGGACATTTTTGACACATTTTTGGGACCATTGTCATTTATACAGCAATCAGTGCTATAAAAATGCACTGATTCCTGTGTAAATGACACTGGCAGTGAAGGGGTTAACCACTAGGGGGTGAAGAGGGGTTAAGTCAGTAGTAGGGATGTGTTCTAACTGTAGGGGGGATGGGCTAGCTGTGACACGTCACTGATCTCTGCTCCCGATGACAGGGAGCAGAGATCAGTGACACTGTCACTAGGCAGAACAGGGAGATGCTGTTTACATCAGCATCTCCCCATTCATCCTCTCCATGAGGCGATCGCGGGTATCCCCACGGTGATTGAGTCCGCGGGACCCGCGACCCGTCTCATGGAGCCGGCGCGCACGCAACTGCCAATGTACATCGGCATTTGCCGGTCGGGAAGTGGTTAATGAAAAATAACCAAGAAAAATCCTACCAGTAAAAGCTGAACCCCAGACACACAACTAACCACTAAGGTGAAATACATATACTGAATTGTTGGACTTGCTAAAGGATTTGTATCTCTATTAAAATAGAATTGTGAAAGATAGCCTAGCCACCTCCCAACTTCAGCCTGTGATTGGACAGGAAAGGAGCACCAGCAGACTAAAGGCTCGTACACACTATAAGAAAATCGGACGAACATTTTCGTCCAAAGAATTTTCATAAATTTTCGTATAGTGTGTACACAACTTTCGACAGCCGATTCCGACTCTCCGTCCGAAAATTCCTGAATTGACAACATTTTTCTTGTACGGGAACAGAACGAATGATTTTCGTTTAATGTGTACCGTTTTCGTGCAAGAAAAATCAGAAAAGAAAGACTGCGCATGATCAGAAACAATAGACAACAAAAATATAAGCCTTTGTCGTACGAGAATTTTCATACAAATTTTCATTCATCGGTTCCGATTTGCTGTGAAACAACGAGGAAAATCGGAAGATTGTTTGCCTGATTTTCTTATAGTGTGTGCCACACTTTAGTTTATCTCCTTTCTCCTCCTATCAGCATATTCCATGTTAGCAAATGTGCATGCAAATTACAAGTAGCTCCCCTTCCTCTCCTATCTTGATTTTTACTGCACTTGGGATTAAAGAGACTGAAATCAGGGCAGATTCTGGTCATTAGACTAGTTCCTTTTTTAAAATGAATACATTTCTGCAATCATTCATGTTTTATTATATTCGCCTGGAGGAGTGAAACAAAGTTCGAAAGTGCAAAGCATAAAATCAGATAATCACACATGATTTATCTGTGTCCAAACTGTACATTATGTGTATTAAAAGTATCGTGATGCTTGCTAGGATCACAGACGCTTTTGGGGTTATTCACTTAAACTGGAGGGTGCAAAATCAGGTGCTCTTCTGCACAGAAGCCAATCAGCTTCCAGGTTTTATTGCCAAAGCCTAACTGAACAAGCTGAAGTTACAAGCTGATTGGTTTCTTTGCAGAACTGCACCAGAATTTGCACCTTTCATGTTTAGCAAATCTCCCCTTTGTGCTTCACTTTTTCTGTTAAAGCCCTTTCACACAGGAAAGGTTATGTGTTAGAATTAATTCAGAACACCAGTCAAAAATAACAAGGTAATACATTTTGATGCAAGGTCACATAAGCCAGAGTGCCCACTTGGAGATATACTGTATCTTCTGTCTCTCTCTTCCTGTTAATAAAGATTTTTTTCTACGGTATTTTGTTTAATTCCTGGAGCATTGAGTCTCGTGGATAACACTTGTGGGTTTTAGATGCATCTTTTCTCTACATGTAATGGTAAAGCATATATCACCTGCACTGTTAACATGCAAGATATGACCAAAGAGTTGATCCATGACTCCAGCCAGATGATCCATATGTCCTTCACCCTCCCCAATTAAAGATATCTTAAGCTACAGTACTTGGAAATTCTCTATTATTCACATCAACCAATATGACACAGGTGGCTTACCTTGGTACCAGCTTGTCTGCTGTCATGACAAGAGGTTCTAACAAGGTGATTAATGTAATAAAGTCCATACAAACTTTCACAGCTGTTCCTCTTCACAGGGACTATATTTTTCGGGTCAAGAAACAGCAGAATCTCTCTAATGAGAACACAGCTTAATTGTACTATTTGTCACATGCTGTCACACTTCACTGAAACCATTGGTCTGGACTTTCTAGAGAACCTGAGCTTTGGTTGAACCTGCCCAGTTATTGAAGAGGCTTTCAGCTAAGTGATGAATTGTTTATTTGCATTTAATACAACTGGCCAAGCCTATTAGTCTGTAAAAGGTGCAATAACCTTTATTAAGTTCACACTGACAGTTTTAAATGCAGTAACAGAATGGAAGCACAAAGCTACAGAACAGTCTGGAAATGTGTCAGCCTAATGATATAATATGCTTCTACAGTGCAACAAATTGTAAAGAAGTACAGTATCTCACAAAAGTGAGTACACCCCTCATATTTTTGTAAATATTTTATTATATTGTTTCATGTGACAACACTGAAGAAATTATACTTTGCTACAATGTAAAGTAGTGAGTGTACAGCTTGTATAACAGTGTAAATTTGCTGTCCCCTCAAAATAACTCAACACATTGCATAAATGTCTAAACTGCAGTCAACAAAAGTGAGTACACCCCTAAGTGAAATTGTCCAAATTGGGCCCAAAGCGTCAATATTTTGTGTGACCACCATTATTTTCCAGCACTGCCTTAACCCTCTTGGGCATGGAGTTCACCAGAGCTTCACAGGTTACCACTGGAGTCCTTTTCCACTACTCCATGGTGACATCACAGAGTTGGTGGATGTTAGAGAACTTGCGCTCCTCTACCTTCCATTTGAGGATGCCCCACAGATGCTCAATAGGGTTTAGTTCTAGAGACATGCTTGGCCAGTCATCACCTTTACCCTCGGCTTCTTTAGCAAGGCAGTGGTCATCTTGGAGGTGTGTTTGGGGTCATTATCATGTTGTAATACTGCCCTGCAGCCCAGTCTCTGTGCTTCAGTATGTCACAGTACATGTTGGCATTCATGGATCCCTCAATGAACTGTAGCTCCCCAGTGTCGGCAGCACTCATGCAGCCCCAGAGCATGACACACCCACCACCATGCTTGATTGTAGGCAAGACACACTTGTCTTTGTACTCCTCACCTAGATGCCGCCACACGCTTGACACCATCTGAACCAAATAAGTTTATCTTGGTATCATGAGACCACAGGACATGGTTCCAGTAATCCATGTCCTTAGTCTGCTTGTCTTCAGCAAACTGTTTGTGGGCTTTCTTGTGCATCATCTTTAGAAGAGGATTCCTTCTGGGATGACAGCCATGCAGAACAATTTGATGCAGTGTGCGGCATATGGTCTGAGCACTGACAGGCAGACCCCCCACCCCTTCAATCTCTGCAGCAATGCTGGCAGCACTCATACGTCTATTCTCCAAAGACAACCTCTAGATATGACGCTGAGCATGTGTACTCAACTTCTTTGGTTGACAATGGAGAGGCCTGTTCTGAGTGGAACCTGTCCTCTTAAACCGATGTATGGTCTTGGCCACCGTGCTGCAGCTCAGTTTCAGGGTCTTGGCAATCTTCTTATAGCCTAAGCCATCTTTATGTAGAGCAACAATTCTTTTTTTCAGATCTTCAGAGATTTCTTTGTCATGAGGTGCCATGTTGAACTTCCAATGACCAGTTTGAGAGAGTGAAAGCGATAACACCAAATTTAACACACCTGTTCCCCATTAACACCTGAGACCTTATAACACTAACGAGTCGCATGACTACGGGGAGGGAAAATGGCTAATTGGGCCCAATCTGGACATTTTCTCTTAGGGGTGTACTCACTTTTGTTGCCAGCAGTTTAGACATTAATGGCTGTGTGTTGAGTTAGTTTGAGGGGACAGCAAATTTACACTGTTATACAAGCTGTAAACTCACTACTTAACATTGTAGCAAAGTGTAATTTCTTCAGTGTTGTCACATGAAAAGATATAATAAAATATTTACAAAAATGTGAGGGGTGCACTCACTTTTGTGAGATACTGTATATCTATAGTGGTCAGTTCTGATTAAATGTAATGATTATCATAAAGTTTTAAACTACCAGAGTGCCCGTCTGAGTGCATCTTTGCATTCCCTGAACCAGTTCTTGTTGTTTTGTAAGTAATCTGATGTTGCAGTAAGATGCCAGTGAGATTAGAAGGGCAGTAAGATGAGAAGGACACTCCAGCTTGACTCACTGTCTGCTGGCCCCTGAAAAACATGGCCCTCATAACATCTATTCACATTTCCTTCTGTAAAATGCCTCCATTTTTTTTATTACAGAAGTCAGTCTGCAGAACCCTCCTTCTGCAACACACCTCATACAACAACCAAACCCCAAAGTTTCATCTAAAAAGGTCAGCCCATTGAGCCCAGAGGATCCCTTCCTGCCGTTAACTGGTTCTTTTATTCAAATATAAGAGCATGAAACACATCTAATACTTACCTTACTATTTTATGGGTCCCCTGGTTCCGGACGACAGTAACCCTTCTAGCAATGCCACACCCTCTGACACACCAAGGCTGAAGAAGGAGGATTTTTTTGGGCTACACACCCAACAAGACAACAATAACAAAACAAAAAAAATAGCAACTGCTGTGAACAAGATTTGTACAATACAGGAAAATGATGAAAGAAACCAAGTTTTTTTGTATCTGAACCCTACATTTAAGGAGCGGGTCCTATCTAAAGGTTGTACTAGAGGCTAAAAGATCCTTGTGTGTGGGCAGCTTTGAGAGCTGTCACAGTCCAGTCTGGGTGACTGCAGTCTTGGCAGCACTGCAGATGGGGCTACATACATATAATGGAACTGTTTTACCTGCCAAAAGATATTTATTTCTTTATTGATTGTCTTATTAAACCCAAAGTGGTATAAAGGAGCCACATCTATATACAGTCAGGTCCATAAATATTGGGACATCAACACAATTCTGATCTTTTTGGCTCTATATACCAACACAATGGATTTGAAATGAAACGAACAAGATGTGCTTTAACTGCAGACATTCAGCTTTAATTTGAGGGTATTTACATCCAAATCAGGTGAACGGTGTAGGAATTACAAACAGTTTGTATATGTGCCTCCCACTTTTTAAGGGACCAAAAGTAATGGGACAGATTAACAATCATCCATCAAACTTTCACTTTTTAATACTTGGTTGCAAATCCTTTGCAGTCAATTACAGCTTGAAGTCTGGAATGCTTAGACATCACCAGACGCTGGGTTTCATCCCTGGTGATGCTCTGCCAGGTCTCTACTGCAACTGTCTTCAGTTCCTGCTTGTTCTTGGGGCATTTTCCCTTCATTTTGTCTTCAGCAAGTGAAATGCATGCTCAATCGGATTCAGGTCAGGTGATTGACTTGGCCATTGCATAACATTCCACTTCTTTCCCTTAAAAAACTCTTTGGTTGCTTTCGCAGTATGCTTCACGTCATTGTCCATCTGCACTGTGAAGTGCCATCCAATGAGTTCTGAAGCATTTTGCTGAATATGAGCAGATAATATTGCCCGAAACACTTCAGAATTCATCCTGCTGCTTTTGTCAGCAGTCACATCATCAATAAATACAAGAGAACCAGTTCCATCGGCAGCCATACATGCCCACGCCATGACACTGCCACCACCATGCTTCACTGATGAGGTGGTATGCTTTGGATCATGAGCAGTTCCTTTCCTTCTCCATACTCTTCTCTTCCCATCACTCTGGTACAAGTTGATCTTGGTTTCATCTGTCCATACGATGTTGTTCCAGAACTGTGAAGGCTTTTTTTAGCTGTTGTTTGGCAAACTCTAATCTGGCCTTCCTGTTTTTGAGGCTCACCACTGGTTTACATCTTGTGGTGAACCCTCTGTATTCACTCTGGTGAAGTCTTCTCTTGATTGTTGACTTTGACACACATACACCTACCTCCTGGAGAGTGTTCTTGATCTGGCCAACTGTTGTGAAGGGTGTTTTCTTCACCAGGGAAAGAATTCTTCGGTCATCCACCACAGTTGTTTTCCGTGGTCTTCTGGGTCTTTTGGTGTTGCTGAGCTCACCGGTGCATTCTTTCTATTTAAGGATGTTCCAAACAGTTGATTTGGCCACACCTAATGTTTTTGCTATCTCTCTGATGGGTTTATTTGTTTTTTCAGCTTAATGATGACTTGCTTCACTGATAGTGACAGCTCTTTGGATCTCATATTGAGAGTTGACAGCAACAGATTACAAATGCAAATAGCACACTTGAAATGAGCTCTGGACCTTTTATCTGCTCCTTGTAAATGGGATAATGAGGGAATAACACACACCTGGCCAAGGAACAGCTGAGCAGCCAATTGTCCCATTACTTTTGGTCCCTTAAAAAGTGGGAGGCACATATACAAACTGTTGTAATTCCTACACCGTTCACCTGATTTGGAGGTAAATACCCTCAAATTAAAGCTGAAAGTCTGCAGTTAAAGCACATCTTGTTAGTTTCATTTCAAATCCATTGTGGTGGTGTATAGAGCCAAAAAGATTAGAATTGTGTTGATGTCCCAATATTTATGGACCTGACTGTATAGTCATACCAAGAAGGTAAATTTGTGGCCTGGGATTTTTAATTGGCACCAAGAATACAAACAACCAAATTAATATTGCGAATGTGAATTGTTAATATTTTAATATTTTTTAATTTGATTGTTTTTATTCTTGGTGCCAATTAAAAATCCAAGGCCACGAATTCACCTTCTTGACATGTATTTCTTTTCAGCCAGTCCTAAGATTTACAGAGCCCTGCCATGCACCAAAACCAGCTTGGTGTTCTGAATTTTTCTATTGATGTATAACCTACTCACCTCTCTGCTCTGATTATATGAAGAAACAGCAGAAGACTGATAAGGTAATCTCTCTCCTCTTTCCTTCTGTTGGCATATTCCTAGCTGCACCTAAAAATAAATTTATTAAAGTATAACTAAAGGCAAAACTTTTTTTTTTTTTTAGTTTTGAATAGAGAGGAGAGGGATTAGAATGCGTGTCAGTTTTTATTGCTGTGTGTGCCATCGTTTCATCCTCTCTATTTATCCTGTTTATACCATTATCATTGAAAGTGAAAGTAAAAGAAAATCACAAATTTTGGGTTGTCCCCAGAAAAGTAATAGAGGGGAAATCTTCCAATGGGGACACCAGTTCTGGTGACCTGAGAGTCCCCAAGGAATTCCCTTATTTTGCAGGGATTTCTTCTCACTTTGGCTATGGAACAGGAAGTGAAGAGATATCTCCACAATGGGACACAGATGGCAAAAAAAAAAAAAAAAAAAAAATCTGACAGGAGTTAGAAACCTCCCTTGCTCTGTCCAAAATGAAAAAAAAAAAGTTTTGCCTGTTGTCCTGCTTGAATGCTTGAATGAATCCAAAACTCCGTTAATGGTGTTTTATATCTGTCTGGAATCCAGCTCATATATGGCCACCCTTATATTATGTTGTCTTAGTGAATAAACACTTAGGAGGTCAGAGTAGAACAAGCAGTGGCGGTGCGTCCATAAAGGCGCATGGGCGCTGCCCCCTTTCTCCTGCCACCCCCTCTAGCACCAATAAATAGATTCATGCATTGCATGAATGACTCTATCTATGGCCACCGCTGCCACCCACTATTCAGGCGCTGGGCGCCTGAATTACAGCGGCGGGGGGTGTTTTTGAAGCACCTGATTAGAGCCATATGCTCTAATAGGCGTCAAAAAAGGTGACCTACGAGCGCCATGCTGGGCGCTCGCAGGTCACTCAGCTGTGTTAGAAAAGCAAATGAATATTCGCTTTCCTAACACTAAACCGCCTCTCCGCCAATCAGGTGCTCGGATCTGTTACCCATCACCTGATTGGCTGAAACGACAGGCGCTGTGATTGGACACCAGGTGTTCAATCATAGCAAAGGATGGGAAGAGAGGATGGGAGAAGACATCGAGGAGCTGTCCCACCGAGACAGGTAAGTGCAGACGGTGGGCCAGCGAGGGGCACACTGGCAGCATTTGATATGGCACAGTGGCTGCGTTTGATGGGGCACAGGGGGAGCAATTGATGGGCACAGTGGCGGCAATTGATGGGCGCAGTGGCTGTGTTTGATGGCACAGTGGCAGCAATTGATGGGCACAGTGGCTGCATTTCATGGGGCACAGTGGCTGAGTTTGATGGCACAGTGGCTGCGTTTGATGGGCACAGTGGCTGCGTTTGATGGCACAGTGACTGCGTTTGATGGGCACAGTGATGGCAATTGATGGGCACAGTGGCTGCATTTTATGGGGCACAGTGGATGCATTTGATGGCACAGTCGCTGCGTTTGATGGCACAGTGGCAGCAATTGATGGGCACAGTGGCTGCGTTTGATGACAGTGGCTACATTTGATGGGCACAGGGGCAGCAATTTATGGGCACAGTGGCTGCATTTGATGGCACAGTGGCTGCATTTGATGGCACAGTGGCGGCAATTGATGGGGCACAGTGGATGCGTTTGATGGCACAGTGGCGGCAATTGATGGGCACAGTGGATGCGTTTGATGGCACAGTGGCTGCGTTTGATGGCACAGTGGCTGCGTTTGATGGGTACAGTGGCTGCGATTGATGGTACAGTGGCGGCAATTGATGGGCACAGTGGCTGCCATTGATGGTACAGTGGCTGCGATTGATAGCACAGTGGCTATGATTGATGGGGTTTTTTCAGGATTTTTCAGTTTGTTTGCGCCCCCCCAAATAATTTGCACACCAGCCGCCACTGAGAAGAAGCAAACCTAAAAGAAGAGAAGGGATTTATTGTTAGTACAGAACCTGTAGCTTGACATTGACCTTATCTCTGTCACTGCAGTGTTGTGTTCCTTATTCAGCACTGCCATGAACTACATCTTCTGCATGTTCAAGAGTTCATATGTGTTGAACAAGAAAATATGTGACCTGTGTGTTTTTTTAAGTGGTCCCTTTATTCTTACCAAGAGCTAAGAAAAGGCACTAATAACATAATGTGCAAATTGAGGATACATTCTACATTCTTATTATTCCTCATGATCATTCTGATACACATACAGTACATACATACAGCATATACATACTTTCTGCTGCCATTCTTTAGTTCCACCTATTTATATACCTCAAAACTATTTTAGCAGTTTCAGTCAATGGCATCCCTGGGGGGGGGCAGAGGGGGCCCTGACCCCCCCAACATTATGCTGTGCCCCACCATGTGCTCCCTCCAATTAAAAAAAAAAAATTATTTTTTTTTACAAAAAGGCAATGTCTAAGAGGGAGAGCGTCCCCAGTCAGCTCCTGCGGGTGATTCCTTCCCCCTCCCTCTGCTCGCTGACACTGCATAATGCGAGCACTCACACAACCACGGCCACCCGATCTGCTCCTTCCCCTGCATCCTCATTGGCAGGGAGAAGAGCAAGTTGCAGGAAGGACTCCACCAGGACTCTGTTACTGAAAAAACAGACTGATTTCTCCGTGATAGGGCCGTTGTGGGATTGCAGTAAAGGGCCGCAAGATATATATATATATATATATATATATATATATATATATATATATATATATATATATATATATATATAATTGCATTTTATAGTTGCCCCTCTACTTTTGTCCCTGTCCCCCCATGTGCCCCCCCTAAATATGAAAGCTGGAGACGCCACTGGTTTCAGTGAAAAAAGTGAAAACGATTGCCAATATTCCAACATCTCAAAACATGACATACCCAGCGCAGTGTTTACATTCATGAGCTATGTTAGGTACTGGATAATTGCCAGATGCTGCCTAGAAGTCAACTGTTTGCAGTAAAATATCTCAATATCTAACAGAAATATTGGGGTTGAATAACTAAAGGAATAAAGAACTGTTTACTTTGCTTTACGTTGCAAAGTGAAGGTTCAGTGAGCTCTGTAAAAAAAGACAAAGCTGTGTTCACCTCAAACAATCAATTTTCCCCCAAAAATGATCAGGTGTTTCACTAATCTAGACAAGGACAGTGTGAAAAACAAGGTATCAGGGAAGAAATTACTATGATCATGTTATCTAGTTAGGTACAGGAGAAGCCCTCTGTTTCTGCACCATAAAGGACTCATCATATAGTGTTTGAAATACTCTAAATATATATGATGGTGGTGAAAGGGTATTTTTTCTGGTTCATGAACAGATCCAAAAGAATGTGAAAGCTGAAACCTTTAACCACAGAACTTCCTTTGCAGGGAGAGAAGTAATCTGTTTCCCATTAAACAAAGCTTCCTTAACTCCTAGGATAGAGTATGCAGGCTCTGTGCTGGTGGCGACTTTCCAAGAAAACATCCCTTCTGACATTTCCAGCCTGCAAAGCCTGCACAGGAATGATGCCAAGCCTCTGTCCCAGGCCTAGTAAAGCCAAACACCAAATTTCTGCTGCAGACTTTTTTTCAACAGCCATATGCTGAGAGAAATACGGGGGCTGCCATTGCTAAATGAATACTTGTTCAAAAGCAATACAACACGAGAAACCATAGATAGTCAGGAAACAAGCATTTTCAGAAGCAGGTCTGCAATAGTAGCTTTATAGTTTCTTTAATAGTTACCTGTGAATACCTTGTGATTTTTGTATCAGCAAATTTATTTTACAATAATACTTCAATTATATGGTGTTTGATACCCATGGAAAGTGTCAGAACTATAGAGCCTGGGAGTATCTATTGCATGTCTTCCCCTGGCTCCATCATGGTTAGGAGCAGCTGGTCTTTAACCACTTCAATACTGGGCACTTTTACTCCCTTCCTGTCCAGGCCAATTTTCAGCTTTCAGTGCTGTCACACTTTTAATTAAATGTTATCATTTTTTTCCCACACAAATAGAGCTTTCTTTTGGTGTTATTTAACCGCTTGCCGACCAGCGCATGCCAATGTACGTCGGTACTATGGTGCGGCTGCGCAAATGGGCGTACCTGTACGTCCCCCTTAAATCACACGCCGCGTGAGTGTGCCCGCGAGTCCTGCGGACTCGATGTCCGCCGGTGGCCCGCGATCGTGACACAGAGAGGTAGAATGGGGAGATCAGTCAGTTGGAACTAACCTGAACCACTTGCCGACCAGCTCACACCGATATACGTCGGAAGAATGGCACAGGTGTGCAAAACGACGTACCCGTATGTCACTCCGTCATCGGCGGCTATTGGGAACGTGTACGCCACCAGCTCCCGGGGAGCGGGAGCAGTGATCTCTGTCATGTTCTAGTGAGCCCATCCCCCCTACAGTTAGAACACAGTGTGGGAACACAGTTAACCCCCTTGATCACCCCCTAGTGTTTAACCCCTTCCCTGCCAGTGTCATTTACACAGTAATCAGTGCATTTTTATAGCATTGATCACTGTATAAATGCCAATGGTCCCAAAATAGTGTCAAAAGTGTCTCAGATGTGTCCGGCGCAATGTCACAGTCACGATAAAAATTGCAGATCGCCGCCATTACTAATAAAAAAGAAATTATAATAAAAATGCCATAACTTTTGCGCAGACCAATCAATATATGCTCATTGCGATATTTTTTTTACCAAAAATATGTAGAAGAATATATATCGGCCTAAACTGAGGAAAAAATTAGTTTTTTTATAAATTTTTGGGGGAAATTTATTATAGCAAAATGTAAAAAATATTGCTTTTTTTTTCAAAATTGTCGCTCTTTTTTTGTTTATAGCGCAAAAAATAAAAACTGCAGAGGTGATCAAATACCACCAAAATAAAGCTTTATTTATGGGAAAAAAAGGACGTCAATTTTGTGCAGCGTCGCACGACCACGCAATTGTCAGTTAACCGCTTGCCGACCGGCTCACGCCGATATACGTCAGCGGAAGGGCACGTACAGGCATATTAATGTACCCGTACATTGCCCTTTAAGAAGCGGCTTGCGGGCGCGCGCGTGCCGCGAGCTCCGTGAGTGTGATCGCGGGTCCCGCGGACTCAATGTACGCAGGGATACCCACGATCGTCTCATGGAGAGGAAGAATGGGGAAGTGCTTGTTAACCCATATATAAAAACACTGCCAGCCCTTCTATTAGAGCTAGACATAGCACACTGTATATGTCTTTTATAAAAAAAAAGGCATGTCAATACCTGTTTAGAGCGATCTTCAGGCCGGTCACGTGACTCACGACCACTGTACATCTCTGATACATGGCTTCTGCAAGAGGGGCCGAGAACTCCCTCTGACGTCAGCTGGGGAGGTTACATGGCCGCTCAGCCCCTTCTGCAGTAACCCTGGAAACAGGGTAAGAGTCACGTGATTGGCCTAAAGATCACTCTAAAAAGATATTTACAAGCCTTGTTTTTATAAAAGACTTATACAGTGTGGTATGCCTGACTATAATAGAATGGCTGGCAGTGACCATTTGTAATTTTTTATTTGTACTAATAGCGGCGGGGGCGGGGGTGGAGGGGGGTGGAGACAGAGACACAGAATATGGAGCTGACAGGGAGGGAGGGGGAGAGAGGAGAGCAGAGCAGGGCTGCGGATGACGAAGGGATGTACGCTGACCACGGTGGTCAGGGCTCAACAACCATGATTATCATGTCAGTGCAAAGAGGGGAATACAGGAGGTGGCAGGATCAGCCAGGTTTTTTTTTTACAGTTTAGAGAGGGGCAGATTACACAGCACAAGCACTGTGCTGTTTAATCTGCTTTAAGCGACCAGGATCTCTATTTTTTGGGGTTAACAAACACTTTAATATTTTTCTTTTCATTTTTTTTCTTTTTTAATGAATTTTTTCTCTTTTTTTTACTATTTTGTTTCTTTTTTTTTTTACACATTATAAGTGCATATATATGAATATTATTGCTATAACCAACATTTTTTCTTGAATGAAACTAGTTCATTCAGTGTCTTTTTTTGTGATTAACTGTGAAGCTTCATGTACACCGGATGTTGTTTAACCTCTCCTGAACGATTTAACTTGTCCGTTTAGCCACGTTTACATGCTGCATTTAGCAGCGTTTTGCCGCGTTTGCGTTTAGGAGCATTTTAAAATGAAAAACGTCTGTAAACGAAATGCTGCTAAACACGAGTTAATGCATTCAGCAGCGTGTACAAGCTGTTACAGGCATTTGGCATTTCAAATGCCTCTGAACATTTGTCCTAAATGTATTTTTTTTGCATTCCAAAAAATGCCTTTAAACTCAACTGCCTAGAAACGACTATAAACGACCCTGTGTACATGTACTGATAAGATAACATTGAGGAGAGTTCAGGGGCAGCTGAAAAAAATTCCCAACTGCTCCTAGACGTCCATTTACCATCAGCAGTGTACATGAGGCCTGATTGTTCAAAGCTAATCACATGGTACAGATGGGCTGGGATTGGCCTGTCTGTACCATGTGATCACTGTGACCAATCACAGCTAGCAACACAATTCTATACAATGGATGGCATGAAAGGAAGCCATCCATTGTTTACAATTGGTCACAGCAATCACATGACCCTGGCAGCTGGCTGGTGCAGTCATCAGTCATCGGCTGTGTCCTGTGGACACAGCCAGTGACAGATTGTGCTGCTGCATGGCCCAGCAAGAGGCGCATTCTGGGACAATGTCATATAACATTGTCCCAGAACAACAGTGCTGTGTTCATTATGACTGGTTTAAGAACAAAATTAAAGACTATTTGTTATTGCATACTTCCTAACTTTTTGAGATTGGAACGAGGGACACCTATTAGAAAAAGTATGTAGGCATAGGATACAGACCCCCTGCCATGCTCCCTTAACCACTTCAGCCCTGGAGGATTTTACCCCCTTCCTGACCAGAACTTTTTGCGATTCGGCACTGTGTCGCTTTAACTGACAATTGTACAGTCGTGCGATGCTGTACCCAACAAAATTGACGTCCTTTTTTTCCCACAAATAGAGCTTTCTTTTGGTGGTATTTGATCACCACTGCGTTTTTTATTTTTTGCGCTATAAACAAAAAAAGGCCGACAATTTTGAAAAAAAAGCAATATTTTTTACTTTTTGCTATAATAAATTTCCCCAAAAAATATATAAAAAAACTACTAGAAACTTTTTTCCTCAGTTTAGGCCGATATGTATTCTTCTACATATTTTTGGTAAAAAAAAATGCAATAAGCGTATATTGATTGGTTTGCGCAAAATTTATGGCGTTTACAAAATAGGGGATAATTTTATGGCATTTTTATTTTTATTAGTAATGACGGCGATCTGCGATTTTTATCGGGACTGTGACATTATGGCGGACAGATCGGACATTTTTTACACTATTTTGGGACCATTGTCATTTATACAGCGATCAATGTTATAAAAATGCATTGATTACTGTGTAAATGACACTGGCAGTGAATGGGGTTAACCACTAGGGGCCAGTGAAGGGGTTAAGTGTATCCTAGGGAGTGATTCTAACTGTTAGGGGGCTGGGCTTTAACACACATGACAGCGATCACTGCTCTTGATGACAGAGTCACTAGGCAGAACAGGGAAATGCTTTGATAACAAAAGCATCTCCCCGTCCTTCCTCTCCGTGACATGATCGCGGGCACCCGGCGGACATCGAGTGTGCACGTGCCTGCGACACCGCTTCTTAAAGGGGACATACCTGTATGCCCTTTTGCCTACCAGCGCCATTCTGCCGACGTACATCGGCGTGCGCTGGTCGGCAAGCGGTTAAAGGAGAATTATACAAAAAAAGATTAGTCAAACCCACAAGTGTTTTTTTTTTTTTTACCACTACTATTCCTTTATATTGGCTTTTGAAATTTACAAATGCATCAAATTAGAAATTGGATGAAAGGTTTAGCACTGGGATATACTTTTTGAAAGATTAAAAGTGCATTTTATATACTACTGTATAGATCAGACCAAAATGAGGCACACATGAAGAGGAAAGAGGGACAGAGGGACTTTGTTCCAAATCAGGGACAGTCCCACGAAATTAGGGACAGTTGAGAGCTATGGTTACTGGAGTCCAGCACAATTTCTATTCCTCCTCCCCTTCTCATTACAGCTGCTGTGGCTATATGTGCAATGGTGTTCAATAAAGCCAGTACAGGAACTCCACCAGCCCTTATCTAATTGGAGCCTATAGATTATATACTATGAAGGACTTTTTGTGTCTTACTGCAAACTGTCCCAACCACTCTGCTCCAAGCCTTCCATCCCAGCTCCACCAACTGATGGGTGCTGGCTCTGAGTAGTCAGTGACCCGCTGAAAATTATAGCACCAAAAATAAAAGTAGAGTCGCTCGCCTTCTAAGCCCAGAATACATTTTTTTAGTTGTTATGCATTACAAGGGCGATTCCCCTGCTCTACTTACATGTTTCACTAAATTAGGAGCTTAGTCATAGAGAGGATTGCAGGATAGGAGGACACTTTTTTTCAACTGAATTACATACACTTGTAATTCTTCCTTAGAAGTAAACATAACTGTAACTGGTTACAAATAAATACATATAACAGAGTCTGCAACTAAGTATCTAAAGTATAAATCTTTGTAAACATTATGCAACTTTATAGACCAGGGGTAGGCAACATGAAGCCTCTTTTGCCGGTGTCTTACCGAGAAAGTTCCCTCGGCGGATAAGGTCCCCCCTGTACTGCACAAGCGCTGCGCTTACGCAGTACGAATGACTAGGAGCCGCCGAAAATAGCCGAAGATGAAAATCTTCAATCAGCTGTACACGGCGCCTGCGCCCTGGGTCCAGGCTGAAGCCCCACCATCCAAGTGGACCTAGAGGGGGAATAAAAAAGTGCCGAGCGAAGCGAGGCCGTGCCCGAAGCGTGGTGAGCGAAGCGAGTCCGCGAGGGGCCCTCTTACAGGCGCCGTGTACAACTGATTTCTTCTGTATTTCGCTTCGGCCTGCACAGTAGAGGGGGTCCTTATCCGCCGAGAGGAACTTTCTCGGCAGAACACCAGCACTCGACTCCCTCCCCATCAGCAGAGCAGCACAGGGAAGTGTCAGTGAGACACTAATGCATTCAATTTCAGAAATCCCCACACCGCACCTGCACTGAGGGGGGGGCAACTTTTGTGATGGAGAAGTGATTGGGAGAAGTTCTGCTGGACGGGGGGAGAACTGTCATTGGCCACTGCTAAAGCCAAATACAGTCCTGCTAGCCCTGCCCACCATCTGGGAGGAAGATGACTCGCTTGGTTGCCACTACCGATCTCAGAAAGAAGGGATTTCACTGTGATTGAGAAAACCACAATCAGGTGACAGTTTGTGGAAATACTGTTGAGCCTCTGGGAACTTTGTTGAAATTATTCCTGAACCATTGTAACACTTACTACTGAATCCCTGCACTCTGTGTCCCTTTAAGCCACAGACAGTATTCAGTGCAATGAAAATCACATCCAACCACTTTTTCTCAGCTGGGGGGCCCAACTTATGATTCTGCACACAGGCCCACTGCTTTCAGAAAATGACCCTGACCTGAGCTCATCATTGCACATCGATTCCAGATCCTTGTTTGTGACATCACATATATCACATACAGCACATACAGCATATACATCACATACATCACATACATGCATGTAGGCTGGATGTGAGAGTTGGATCAGCAGGATGAGTGTGCCAGGACAGGTAGATGTGTCTCATCTCTGCT
Source organism: Aquarana catesbeiana (assembly GCF_042186555.1). Lineage (NCBI taxonomy): Eukaryota > Metazoa > Chordata > Amphibia > Anura > Ranidae > Aquarana > Aquarana catesbeiana. The sequence goes on along the minus strand of NC_133324.1, from coordinate 295,713,738 downwards.
TTCTTTTCACCACTCTGCATATCACGCATATCATAGATGAGAAGAGGGTACAGTGGTGGGGAAAATGAGCAGGAGGGGTTCAGAGGTGGGACAGAAGAGCAGGAGGGTACAATGGTGGGGCAGATGTGCAGGGAGGTACAGTGGTGGAAGAGATGAGAAGGGGGTTCAGCAGTGGAACAGAAGAGCAGGGGGGTACAGTGTTGGGGCAGATGAACAGGGAGGTTCAGTGTTGGGACAAACAAATGGCCCCCGCTCCCACCTATAACTAGTGAGTTGAGCTATGGAATGTTCTGTTTTTGTCTTTCATGTGATAGCCCTTCCATGTGCTCCTTGCTGTGAAGGCCAGTTATAGGTGGGGGCGGGGGACATTTGTTTGTTACTGGTGTAAATATGGTCTGGGGATACACTGGACACCTACACTGCCACTGTGCTACTGCTGGGTGTCCAGTGTGCTCCTGTTCCTTTAAGGGGAATTGGGCTGCCTCCAGGCCCACCTGCCCTTCATCTATCCATTTAATGCATGTGCTTCCATTGTGGAGACGTTTATAAATTCAGTAGAGTTAGGACTGCAAGCAATACACAGGGTGCCGCGAAAAGGCCTTGCAGTTTACGCATGCGTTTGCAAATGTGTGCTAACTAAACCCCTGTTTTTAACGCAGACTGTTGGACAGGTTAATTTGGTCGGTTGGCAGACTGGTTGGTGAGTTGAACTATGGAATGTTTTGTTTTTGTCTTTCATGGGTTCAATGTTGGGCCAGAAAAGCAGGGGGGTAGAGCAGTGGGGCAGATGTGAAAGGAGGTGTATTGGTGGGGCAGATTAGCATGGGGTTACAGTGGTGGGGCAGATGAGAAAGTGAGTTACAGTGGTGGGGCAGATGAGCAGATGGATTCAGTGTTAGGACAGATGAGAAGGTGATTCAGTAGTGAGACAGAAGAGCATGGGGATACGGCGGTGGAGAAGATATGCGTAGAGGTACAGTGGTGGGGCAGATGAAAAAAGGGGATACATTGATGGGGCAGATAAGCAGGGGGGTTACAGTGGTGGGACAGAAGAGCAAGGGGGTACAGTGGTGGGACAGTGGTGGGAGGGATGGGAAGGGGGTTCAGTAGTTGGGCAGAAAAGCAGGGGGTACAATCATGGGGCGGATGAGCAGGGGGTTACAGTGGTGGGACAGATGAGCGGGGGGGGGGGTTCAGTTTTGGGCCAGATGAGAAGAGGGTTACATTGGTGGAACAGATGAGCAGAGGGTTACAGCGGTGGGGCAGAGGAGCAGGGGGGTACAGAGGTGGGGCAGATGTGAAGAGGGGTGCAGAGGAGAAAGGAGATACATTGGTGGAACACATGAGCAGAGGGTTACAGTGGTGGGACAGATGTGCAGGAGGTACAGTGGTGGGGCAAATGAGAAAGGGGGTTACAGTGGTGGGGCAGATGAGCAGGGGGGGGTACAGTGGTGAAACAGATTTGCAGGGGGGACATTGATCTGAGGTGTGAAGGTGCATGAATTGGGGCTGATCTGAAGTGTGGAGTTGCAGGAATTAGGACTGATCTGAGGCGTGAGAGTGCAGGATGTTAATTTCTCACTACTAAAGTATTTTACAGCATTTACTTTATAAAAAAATATTTTTGTGATTGAGAGTGTGAAGTTCTTTGAAAACATTTTTCGGCACACTGTGCTCAAAAGGTTGCCTACCCCTGTTACAGTCTGAGACTAGCTGACCAACCAATGATGAAAATGAGAGCTCTAGCTGCCAATTGTAGCAGCTTCTGCTGGCGCTTAGATTGTTGTTCTGCAAGCCGTAAAACCTACCCGGAGGGTGTGAGGCTTAAAGTGCAATCTCAAAAGTACCATTTAAGCAGTGCCTGGGCACCGCTGCAAAACAATCTGTGAATCTTTATGCATTTGTAGTGAACCTAGAAGAGGGTCCTCTCGAAACAGTGCCCTGTTGTGCCCAATTCCACACAGCATTGGCCTTAAAAAAAATAAACGACATATAACAGGATAACAGGGGAACAAGTGTTTAATGCTTGGTGGACATACCTAGGAAGAGATTGCTATATGATGCTGACTTTTCACAATCATTAAAAGTTAGCAGGTTGGGGGCAGGAGATAAAATCCAGTCCCTCTCAGTCTTAGGCCTCCTTCACAGGGGTGTTATACAGTGTACATCATTGTGGGAACCGTGTTTGCCCCACAGACACAGCTGCAGCTCCCAATTTCAAAGATGTGTGGCTCCAAATGCAGAAGAACACCCGCACAGATGTCAAATATCCCTCTCTCATGGTAAACTGTAGATAAAGAGAGGGGGCCTGTGAGAAGTGTGGGCCTGGATATCTGTAGCAGCCTGGATCTAGAAGCCTGCTATAAACAAAAATAAATGGGTTATGTTCTTCTGAGAAAATGTTTGAGCTCTTGTAAGTAAGAAGTGGCCCAAAGTAATGGCAGACAGGTGAGAAGAATTCCTGATAGATGATGAGAAATGTTAGAATACAAAGAGATTGCAATTCTCAGTGTGGAACAAACAGAGAGCAAATTTCTGTTTTGTGGATGCCAGAGTAAAGCTGCGTACACATGATTGGATTTTTCGTTGGGAAATGTGTGATGGCAGGCTGTTGGCGGAAAATCCAACAGTTTGTACGCTCCATCGGACAATTGTTGTCGGATTTTCCACGGACAAATGTTGGACGGCAGGCTTTAAAATTTTCCGCGGACAAATGTCCATTGTGAGATTTTCCGAGCATGTTTACACAAGTCCGTCGGACAAAAGTCCAAAGTACAATTATGTATGCTCGTGAAGCGCACTACCCCTGTAGAAGCTGCTGGGTAGTTCGTTCCTTTCCGACAGTTGGTTCCATTAAACCCCACTTCCATGCATTGAACACACCGCAACCAGTCTTAAACAAAGAACAAGAACCTTATTCCTTCCCATAGCACGTTGCAGAAAGAATATGAAACAAATCTTCTAGAAATATGAGCTGCCTTATTCACTTGGTTCCTGTAATGGACTGCAAATCTTCTCCCTCCTGTTCACTACTACTTCTCAACTGCACAGAATCTTCAATTTAAGTCCCAAGAACAATACTCTGAATAGAGTTCCCGGACCGGCTGTTAGGAATTCCTACAGGTGATCCTCAACACCCTCAGCCTATGAAGATAACTGCTTCTCTGGGTTTGCACTCATGTGTACATTTGAGCGACCATCCATGTTTGCCAAAAGAAGGTCCTCTCCCAAATCTTTTCCTCTGTTGGGGGTAGCAGCTTCTCCTTTTAGATATTGCAGATTCCCACAGTTGTTTCCTCCATCTCTCCTCCTGTTAAGGCAGATTCCTCTCCCCAAAAAGGGAGAGCTCTCAAGCTGCATCAGCTTCTACATTCTGTACTCCTGTTGCTGTCCTCTTCCCATCAGCAAGCCACTTGGAAGCATGTAACCCACAGTTATATAGGCCTGTAAGCCCCTGCCCATACAAATTAATGATAGGCTAAGGGTGACCTATACCACTAACTACATCCTGTATCAAATCAACCTGTCCTCCAGCACCTCTCATGGGTCAGACTAGGCGTCACTTTAGCAGAATGCAGGTGGTCACACACCCCCATTCTACACTATCATTCCTCCCCAATAAATCAAACCCAGCCAGGCCTATACCAAACAGGGTAATGCCTGAAATTTACACTTAACTCTAAACCTCCCTAACCTTTTAGCACACACCTAAATAGGTGGGTGCTACACTCGGAAGCAAGGACGAGCCAGAAGCGGTCGGTCTTGTAAACTAGTGTTCGTAATGGAGAATTAACATTTGTGACGCAGCAAATTATGACATCTCGAAATGCAGCGCACATTCTCTTCTTCTTTTTTTTTTTTTTTTCCTTGTCAAAAGAAGTTTATTGAGTATACAATGTTATAAAGATACATAAAGTAAGTTTACAAGGATCTATAAAGTAAGCTCATTGTTTTACAGTAGGGTTTATATAGGTAAATATCATGAAATTTCAAATATTAAACATTGGGTTCACGTAAACCTAAATTAAAGATATATATAATTTCCTTAGTTACTTTTGTAGGTATTTAAATGATTTATACCTACTATACATATTGTTTACAGGTAGAGTGTATATAGGTCAAATAAATTCTGATAATAAGCTTTAATCGTAAGGTGGAGAAAAGGAAAGAGAAAGAAGAAAAAGGGTTGAAAGGTAGAGGTATGGTCCACAAGGTTGTCCCGCTCGTCAGTTTATTATTCTTTTTAGTTCTCTTTGAAGCCTTAGAATGGGTGTCTCTGTAAGTCATTTAATCTGTTACCATGGCAACAGGACAGAGTCATTGAAGTTTGACAGGAACTGTTGCTTTATCCAAGGATGCCAAAGTTTTTCAAATTTTGGAATTTGATTTTGATCGATGGCTACCATCTTAGCATGGGACATTGTATTATTCATTCTGTGAATTGTTTCTGCTAGTACCAATGTAGGAGATTTCCATGCCTTGGCCACTGTTTGTTTTGCAGCCGTTATTAGTTGGATCATAAGTTTGAATTGAGAGAGTGTTAACCATTCCGGTTTTAGATTAAGTAAAGTTAAATATGGATCTGGTTGTATTATTTTTTTAAATATTTTAGATGCAATCACGAAGACTTCCTTCCAGAAGGTTTGGATTACTGGGCACGTCCACCATATGTGTAAATATGTGCCTATTTCTGGGCATCTTCGAAAACAAAGAGCTGAGGTATTAGGTGAATATTTTGCCATTCTAGCGGGTACAAGGTACCAGCGAGTTAGGACTTTATAATTTGTCTCCAGTGCTAAGATGTTGGGTGAAGATGACTTAGATGTGAGCCATATGTTAGACCAGTCCGTGTCTTCTAAAGTTCGTCCCAGGTCCTCCTCCCACCTCTGAACGTAAGAGGGTCTATTAAGATTTGCTACTCCATATAATTGATTATAAAGTGATGAAATTGTACCTTTAGCAAATGGATCTTTTGTACAGATTGATTCAAAAATGGATAATTGGGATAATGGTGTATCCCCCTTTAGGAATGGTGTATAGAAATTTTTGATTTGGAGATATCTAAATATCTCAGAGTTTGGTAGATCATATTTTTCTCTAAGCGATGGGAATGAAAGGAATGATTTAGATGCTATGAAGTCATTTAGTGTCTGAATGCCTGATGTTGTCCAAGCTTTAAAAGAATTTGGGTAGATCCATGCCGGATAAAAGGCCGGATTTCTGATAAAAGAAAGGAGAGGATTGTGTGGAGATTGTAACTGATATTTGGTTTTTAGTTTATCCCAGAGAGATAAGAAGTGTTTAGTTATGGGATTATGAATTTTAAAGCGGTCTTTAGGATCAAGCCATAATAAATTTGATATTAATAGAGGGTCGTTTTCTGAAGCCTCTATAAATACCCATAATGGGATTTCCTGTTTTGCATGGTATTTGGACAGACTGGCCAAATGTGCTGCTCTGTAGTAGTTAGTAAAATTAGGGTATCCCAGGCCTCCTTTATTTTTGGGAAGATGTAGTGTGTGTATAGGTATACGTGGTTTAGAAGAGCCCCATATAAAGGAAGTTGCTCTTTTTTGTACTATTCTCAAAAAATAGGAAGGAATTGGAATAGGGAGGACTCTGAATAGATAAAGCAATTTGGGTAGAATAGTCATTTTGATTGCATTAATCTTCCCCATCCAGGATAAAGGAAGTTGCGACCATTGTTTTATTAGATTTGTGATCTGTCTTAATACAGGAGGATAATTGGTTGAGAATAAGTCAGAATGAGATGCTGTTAAATAAATTCCAAGATATGGGATTGATTTTTCTGCCCATGTGAATGGGAGTGCAGCCCTAGCCGGGATCAGTTCCATGTTTGTGAGTGAAATATTAAGCACTAGGCATTTCTTAGGATTAATCATAAGGCCGGATAGGGCTGCAAATCCATCAAGAGCTGGTATTAAGTTAGGACCAGGGACCTGTGGTGATGATAGAAAAAGTAATATATCGTCTGCAAATATACATAATTTGTGTGTAATACCTCCTACTTCAATGCCAGTTATAGTTTGGTTTGTTCTGATGTATTGGGCCATGGGTTCGAGTATAAGGGCAAATAATAAGGGAGATAATGGGCAACCCTGTCGGGTACCTCTTTCGATATTAAAGGCTTCAGATTTGTATCCAGCATATTTTATATAGGCTTTGGGTTTATTATATAATGCTTTGATCCATGTTAAAAAGTGGGGTCCAAAACCCCATTTTTGTAATGAATATTGCATATATTGCCAGGATACTGTGTCAAATGCCCTCTTAATATCGAGAGATAGAAAACATAAAGGGATTTTCCGTTTTTTAGCAATATGTGCCAATAACACTGCCCTGCGTATATTATCGCCTGCCTGTCTATTTGGCATGAAGCCTACTTGATCTCTATGTATTAATTTTCCTATAATGCTATTGAGGCGTTTTGCTATTATTTTTGCTAATAATTTAATATCGAGGTTTAACAGAGAGATAGGCCAATAATTCACACAGGAAGTATCATCAGAAAGGGATTTTGGGATCATACAAACAATTGCCATTAGTGTTTCTTGCAAAAAGAATGTCCATCTAGAAGTTTGTTAAAAGTTTCAGTGAGAATGGGAGAGAGTATTTCTGAGAATGTTTTATAGTATAAAGCCGAGTAGCCGTCTGGGCCTGGTCTTTTGTTAAGTTTTAGGTCTTTTATGGCGTTAGCAACTTCATCTATAGTTATAGGCTCATCCAAACTGCTTTTTTGATTCTGAGATAACTCAGGTAAGGTTATTTTTGAGAAGAAGGATTCAGCCTCTGTAGGATTAAATTCATTGTTTGTCTTGTATAAAGTTGCGAGATGTGAGTGAAATTTATAGACTATTTTAACTGGATTACAAGTGTAAACATTTTTTGATAATTTCAAACGTATTGGTTTGAAAGATTTGTTAGTTGAATTTAATGCCCGAGCCAAATATGTACCTGGTTTGTTTGTATTCATGTAGAAATTGTGTTTGGAGCGTTTGAGGGATTTATCAACTGACTCAGTGAGAAATAGATCGTATTCCAATCTAGATTTTTCCAGATGAGATTTTGTACTCTGAAATGGATTATCTTGAAATGATATGTAGGCTGCATTAAAATTGAGTTCTAGTTTTTTTGCTAGATTTTTGCGTTCCCGTTTAAATAGTGCCATTTGTCTTTGTATTGTACCACGCAAGACAGGCTTATGAGCTTCCCACAGTGTTATTGGGGAGATGTCTGTTGTATTATTAATTGATATGTATTCCTTTAAAGCTTGTTCAATGGCCATCTGATGTAGTGGGTGTTTGAGCATTATGTCCGGTAAGTACCATGTTGGGTCATGCGCTTTTGGTATGGCTGAGGCTATAGTAGTGTATACTGCATTATGGTCAGACCACGGAATCGGAATTATATCTGATGCAATAATTTCTGGTATCATTCCTATTGTTAGAAAAATATGATCTATTCTGGTGAAGGTTTGATGAGGGTGCGAGAAATAAGTGAATTTCTTTTTCATTGGGTTACTTTCTCTCCATGAATCTACCAGATTGTATTTGGAAAGAAGTTGAGAAAAAGGTAATCTAGAGGTTATTTTGGATGGTGTAAAAGGTGATTTATCTAGAAATGGGAGGAGGACCTGGTTCGAATCCCCACACATTATCACTGTTCCTATTTTGTGTGTATTAATCACTTGTAATATATGTGAGAGGAATGGTGTAGGTTGTTTGTTAGGAGCGTAGTAGGAAATCACCGTGATTGCTGTATCCATTATATAACCCATGAGTATCAGGTATCTACCTTCTGGGTCTTTAATTTCTGATGATAAGGTGAATGGTGTGGATCGGTGAAATGCAATTAGAGTTCCCCTTTGCTTGGTACAGGCAGAAGCCGTGTAAATTTGTTGATAAAAAGGAGAAATATATTTTGGAGTAGAATCTTTGGTGAAGTGTGTTTCTTGGAGGCATACTATGTGAGCCTTCTTGTTATGGAAAGTACGGAAGGCTTTGGTCCTTTTTTGAGGGACATTTATTCCCTGAACATTCAGGGAAAGTATATTCAGTGGTGCCATGGCAATAGATCAAATAGTTTTGACTTACTTTTTGTTATGCAGAGCTGACTGCGCAGATCAACCTGTGTGGACTGAAGAGATGAATAGATAGAAAAGAAACCAGTGAATTCTGGAGTAAAGAGTAAACAAAAAAGATATCAGATTAGATGATACATTGTATAAATTATTTTTTGCAAGTAATCACAATTTACCCGTGAAAGAGAATAAATATCTCTCTCAGGGGAATAAGTGCCTTCATCACACCCCCACATAATATGGTTGGGAGAATGAGGAGGGCTAATGGGGGTACACGGATCTTCCGCTTACAGGAGAGAAGTGCTATGTCAAAAGACATCAAAATGATGTTTCATTAATTGGAGTGCAGACCATAGTTTTTGTTGAAATTATTTATTCCAGGGTGGTTGTATATGGTTAGTCTTGCCCTAGGCTAAATAATTCAGTTAGAAAGGTACTGTTAATAACTTTGGTATTGATGAAGATAGTTTGAATTATTTTGGGATTTTAACCCTTTTAGAGTAAACAATTACATATTTTATTCATATGCAACTGTTTAGATATGTTAACTCATAAAATTGAGGTTGTATTGCTTCAGATTAGAATAAACAAAAACATAATTCTAGGAACTAGTTAGGTAATAATATATTTGTTTTAAGAAAAGAAAGAAAAAGCTTCCATTACTTCTGGATTATTGAACATATTTGTCCTAAAAAGTAATAAATCTATTGTTATTACCTGATAATATATAACTGAACAAGAATTTCCTTATTTCACTTATATATTCTAAGGCTATATGAATCAGAAGTAATAAGAAATATAACTGGAATGTAACATGATCCCACACAGTGTGTGACTATCAGAATGCAGTTACATTCAGTTATAAATATAGGTTTTTTATAGAGAACCATCTCTTAGTATAATAAATGGAGAGATATCAGGAATTAGGATGTCAGTCCATTGAATCTTCTTGGTCCATGGATGATGTGGCATAACGGCCTCTTTTGTGAGAATGATGATTCCCATTTTGTTCTGAAATTTTCTGGGTGCTGCCTGAAGGTGAAGATGACGCCATTCTTCTGCGTGTGGGAGTGTTGCTGCTTGTGGGTTCTGTCAGATTTAATTTTAAAAGGGTTTGTTGTAGTTCATCTGCTGATCTGCTTCTGTAAATTGTACCTTGGTAGTTAAATCTGACTGAAAAGGGGAAGCCCCATTGATACATAATGTTGTGGCGTTGCAGTTCCATTAGTTGGGGTTTCATGGATCGTCTTTTAGTAATAGTAAGTTGGGATAGGTCAGCAAAAATTTGATAATTGGGTCCTTGAAAATTAAGTTCCTTTTTTTCTCTTGCAGCAATTAGTATTTGTTCTTTCGTTCTGTAATAATGAAATTTTGTGATTATATCACGTGGGGGTCCATCTTTCTTTTTGGCTGTGAGGGCTCTGTGTACTCTGTCCAGTTCTAAACGTTCAATAGGGATATCTGGCTTTAGTTCTTGTAATAGAGCAGTAATAGTAGATTGCAGATCTGTCACAGTTTCAGGTATTCCCCTTATGCGCAAGTTTGAACGTCTGGCTCTATTTTCGTAATCTTCGAGCTTAGTTTGAAGTATTAAATTCTCTTTTTTTAATAGTTCCAATTCTGTTATATTTTCTTGGGTTGTAATTTCAATTTCATCCATTTTTATTTCTAAGGCTGCGGTGCGGTTTCCCAGCTCTCATTTCTTTGGTTAGGCTGTTTGTTATTTGGTCTGAGGTTTGTTTTAAAGCCTTATGAAGCATCTTTTCAAATTGTAATAATATTACTGGGGATACTGAGGAGGCTTGTGCAGAAGTTTGTGAGAGGATTTGTTCTGTATCTGACTCAAATGGAGAGTCTTGCTGTGACATTTTCTGTCTGTGAGAGCGCCCTGATGCTGTATCTTGTGAGGTGACTGGAGCTGCTTCAGCTGCAGTGAGTGCCTGTGAGCTCTTTGTGAGGTGATTTTTATTTCTGCCACGGTTTCCTCCCAGTACCATTTTTCCTGCCCAAACTTTCACAGTTTGTTCCCTGGGGCAAAAAGGTTCAAATGGATACCTTTTGAGCCTGCAGGCTCCGCTTTGTCCTTCTCTTCTCTCCTCAGCGGTGTGGAGCTCTAACAATGCATGTCTGCTCCGCTAGGCTCCGCCTCCTGCCCCCCATTCTCTTCTTCTTTAATGGGATAATAATGAAGCTGCTTTGCTTGCTTTTTTTTCTAGTGATATCAAGAATATTATTATGCTTGTTTTTTTGGTGCAAGTTACCACAACATCATTATCCCATAGTTTTTAAGATCAAAGATACAACTATGTTGGTGTTCACTGTTAATTTTACATTGTATTTTTTAAAAATGTAACTGCCTACTCCCAAACTGTCTTTTGAAGTAAAACACATAGCCAAGTATTATTCTACACAATTTTTTTATTGTGCATTACAAAAAGAAAACAAATAAAATTAGATATGCTATCTGCTAACAGAAATTAACCAAAAAGTGCATTCTATGCATCCAAAAATATAGAAAATACACCAAATCAAATCATTATTCAACCAAAAAATAAAAATAAAATAAAAGCCTCATGCGTGTGTCCTGCTTCTTAATATAGGGGGTCAACAATGCCAAGAGTTGGTGAAAGCAGGGGTCCGTCATCCGGAGATAATTCCGAAAAACACCTGGATTATTCTCCTGGAGCTCCCGCAGCAAAGGCATATGACATAATTGGTCACGATTAACCACTTGAGCCCCGGACCATTATGCTGCCTAAGGACCAGAGGTCTTTTTCCAATTTGGCACTGCGTCGCTTTAACTGCTAATTGCGCGGTTATGCAATGCTGTACCCAAACGAAATTTGCGTCCTTTTCTTCCCACAAATAGAGCTTTCTTTTGATGGTATTTGATCACTCCTGCAGTTTTTATTTTTTGCGCTATAAACGGAAAAAGACCGAAAATTTTGAAAAAAAATGATATTTTCTACTTTTTGTTATAAAAAAAATCCAATAAACTCAATTTTAGTCATACATTTAGGCCAAAATGTATTCGGCCACATGTCTTTGATAAAAAAAATGTCAATAAGCGTATATTTATTGGTTTGCGCAAAAGTTATAGCGTCTACAAACTAGGGTACATTTTCTGGAATTTACACAGCTTTTAGTTTATGACTGCCTATGTCATTTCTTGAGGTGCTAAAATGGCAGGGCAGTACAAAACCCCCCCAAATGACCCCATTTTGGAAAGTAGACACCCCAAGGAAATTGCTGATAGGCATGTTGAACCCATTGAATATTTATTTTTTTTGTCCCAAGTGATTGAATAATGACAAAAAAAAAAAAAAAAAAAATCTTTACAAAAAGTTGTCACTAAATGATATATTGCTCACACAGGCCATGGGCCTATGTGGAATTGCACCCCAAAATATATTCAGCTACTTCTCCTGAGTACGGGGATACCACATGTGTGGGACTTTTTGGGAGCCTAGCCGCGTATGGGACCCCGAAAACCAATCACCGCCTTCAGGATTTCTAAGGGTGTAACTTTTTGATTTCACTCTTCACTGCCTATCACAGTTTCGGAGGCCATGGAATGCCCAGGTGGCACAACCCCCCCCCCAAATGACCCCATTTTGGAAAGTAGACACCCCAAGCTATTTGCTGAGAGGCATATTGAGTCCATGGAATATTTTATATTTTGACACAAGTTGCGGGAAAGTGACACTTTTTTTTTTTTTTTTTGCACAAAGTTGTCACTAAATGATATATTGCTCACACAGGCCATGGGCCTATGTGGAATTGCACCCCAAAATACATTTAGCTGCTTCTCCTGAGTATAGGGATACCACATGTGTGGGACTTTTTGGGAGCCTAGCCGCGTACGGGGCCCCGAAAACCAATCACCGCCTTCAGCGTTTTTAAGGGCGTGAATTTTTGATTTTACTCTTCACTGCCTAACACCGTTTCGGAGGCCATGGAATGCCCAGGTGGCACAAAACCCCCCCAAATGACCCCATTTTGGAAAGTAGACACCCCAAGCTATTTGCTGAGAGGCATGGTGAGTATTTTGCAGCTCTCATTTGTTTTTGAAAATGAAGAAAGACAAGAAAAAACTTTTTTTTTTTTTCTTTTTTCAAATTTCAAAACTTTGTGACAAAAAGTGAGGTCTGCAAAATACTCACTATACCTCTCAGCAAATAGCTTGGGGTGTCTACTTTCCAAAATGGGGTCATTTGGGGGGGTTTTGTGCCACCTGGGCATTCCATGGCCTCCGAAACTGTGATAGGCAGTGAAGAGTGAAATCAAAAATTCACGCCCCTTAGAAAGCCTGAAGGCGGTGCTTGGTTTTCGGGGTCCCGTACACGGCTAGGCTCCCAAAAAGTCTCACACATATGGTATCCCCGTACTCAGGAGAAGCAGCAGAATGTATTTTGGGGTGTAATTTCACATATTCCCATGGCATGTTTGAGCAATATATCATTTAGTGACAACTTTGTGCAAAAAAAAAAAAAAAAAAATTTGTCTCTTTCCCGCAACTTGTGTCGCAATATAAAATATTCCATGGACTCGACATGCCTCTCAGCAAATAGCTTGGGGTGTCTACTTTCCAAAATGGGGTCATTTGGGGGGGTTTTGAACTGTCCTGGCATTTTATGCACAACATTTAGAAGCTTATGTCACACATCACCCACTCTTCTAACCACTTGAAGACAAAGCCCTTTCTGACACTTATTTTTTACATGAAAAAGTTTTTTTTTTTTTGCAAGAAAATTACTTTGAACCCCCAAACATTATATATTTTTTTAAAGCAAATGCCCTACAGATTAAAATGGTGGGTGTTTCATTTTTTTTTTTCACACAGTATTTGCGCAGCGATTTTTCAAACGCATTTTTTGGGGAAAAAACACACTTTTTTAAATTTTAATGCACTAAAACACACTATATTGCCCAAATGTTTGATGAAATAAAAAAGATGATCTTAGACCGAGTACATGGATACCAAACATGACATGCTTTACAATTGCGCACAAACGTGCAGTGGCAACAAAATAAATACATTTTTAAAAGCCTTTAAAAGCCTTTACAGGTTACCACTTTAGATTTGCAGAGGAGGTCTACTGCAAAAATTACTGCCCTCGATCTGACCTTCGCGGCGATACCTCACATGCATGGTGCAATTGCTGTTTACGTTTGACGACAGACCGCCGCTTGCGTTCGCCTTAGCGCAAGAGCAGGCGGCGACAGGGGTGCTTTTTTTTTTTTTTTTTTTTTTCTTTATTATTTTTTTGCTTTTTTATCTTATTTTTAAACTGTTCCTTTCATTTTTTTTTTTTTTAAATCATTTTTATTGTTATCTCGGGGAATGTAAATATCCCCTATGATAGCAATAGGTAGTGACAGGTACTCTTTTTTGAAAAAATTGGGGTCTATTAGACCCTAGATCTCTCCTCTGCCCTCAAAGCATCTGACCACACCAAGATCGGTGTGATAAAATGCTTCCCCAATTTCCCAATGGCACTATTTACATCCGGCGAAATCTAAGTCATAAAATGCTCGTAGCTTCCGGTTTCTTAGGCCATAGAGATGTTTGGAGCCACTCTTGTCTCTGATCAGCTCTATGGTCAGCTGGCTGAATCACCGGCTGCATTCTCAGGTTCCCTGTTGAGACAGGAGAGCCAGAGAAAAACACGGAAGACGGTGGGGGGGGGGGGCATTCCCTCCCACGGCTTGTAAAGGCAGTCTAGAGGCTAATTAGCCGCTAGGATTGCTTTTACATGAAAGCCGACCGCTGGCTGAAAAGAATGATACCAAGATGATACCTAAACCTGCAGGCATCATTCTGGTATAACCACTCAAAGTTGTGAATGGCGTACCTGAAGACAAAAAAATGGTTAACAATAAAGCACAGTAAACAGTAAAGTATAAATAATTACATACCTGAAAAACAAACATGATAAAACATAATAACAATAACAATAACAATAACAATAAAACACTGCAGAATAGAATACAGTAAAAAAAGAGCAGAACAATAGAGAGAGAGAATAGAGAGAGAGAACAATAAAACGACAACTATTTTTTTTTATTTTATATATATATATTTTTTTTTTTACACTTTTTTTGTAACTAACTTTTATAACTGTAACCGGTTCCAGGTTCGGGTCTCTCAAAATGCGATGGCATCTTGGGAGACCCTGTGAAAGTGTGCCTAGTCTGTGCAATGCTGTACCCTACGCTAATACTCAACTAGTGAATGGTAGCGTTCAAAACATTCACCAATGCAAAGACCAGGATTGTCAGGACAGGAGGGACAATAATAGCGGGTGTCACGCCTATATCCGCGCTTGCTGCAGACACAACATCTTTTTGGGGGGGTTCGTTGGGTAGGGGTACTCGGGAGCACATAAAAATGCCTCTCATGCAGCCGACTGCATTTCGTTGGGGATGTGAATGGGGGAAGTACGGGCGCTGCAGAAGTGGTGGGTTCCCAATTAGGATTGGCGAATGCAGCAGGAAGGGCACTATGGGCACGACGGGCCTGTGTTTGTCTTCTTGGTGGCAGCGGGACACTTCTTGTGCTTGTCACCTCACCAGCTTGAACTGCACTTATGGGACTCGCCACGTCACCAAGTGTTACTGCAGCGCTGGTTTGACTACGACCGGGGTATACTAGGCCGCTGGTGCTTGCCAGTTCAATAAAAAGCTTCCAAAAAAACTGTTAGCGATCGCAGGGATCAGGCCTGACTCTGCGAACGCTGCAGTTATGCGTTTAGTGTTTTGTAAGTGTCAGTGATCGATCGATACTGCACTTGGGTGGGCTGGACTGGGCCGGGCGGAGGGGCAAAACGCAGGTGCTAGCAGGTATCTGGGTTGATCCCGCTAACACTGCGTTTTTGGGAACCCTAAACTGCTGGGGACGCTAGTATAGATCTGATCTGATCGGATCAGATATTGATCCGTTCAGATACTATACCACTAAAGGAGGCGTATGCTGCGTGCGTGGGTGTTAGTGGTACTGGCGCTAACCTGACGCTGCCTGGGGCCGGTGCTTGCTAGTTCACCAAAATGCTACCAAAAAAACTGTTAGCGATCGCAGGGATCAGGCCTGACTCTGCGAACGCTGCAGTTATGCGTTTAGTGCCTTGTAAGTGTCAGTGATCGATCGATACTGCACTTGGGTGGGCTGGGCTGGGCCGGGCGGAGGGGCACAACGCAGGTGCTAGCAGGTATCTGGGCTGATCCCGCTAACACTGCGTTTTTGGGAACCCTAAACTGCTGGGGACGCTAGTATAGATCTGATCGGATCAGATATTGATCCGATCAGATACTATACCACTAAGGGAGGTGTACGGTGCGTGCGTGGGTGTTAGCGGTACTGGCGCTAACCTGACGCTGCCTGGTGCTTGCTTGCCAGTTCACCAAAATGCTACCAAAAAAACTGTTAGCGATCGCAGGGATCAGGCCTGACTCTGCGAACGCTGCAGTTATGCGTTTGGTGTTTTGTAAGTGACAGTGATCGATCGATACTGCACTTGGGTGGGCTGGGCGGAGGGGCAAAACGCAGGTGCTAGCGGGTATCTGGGCTGATCCCGCTAACACTGTGTTTTTGGGAACCCTAAACTGCTGGGGACGCTAGTATAGATCTGATCAGATCAGATATTGATCCGATCAGATACTATACCACTAAGGGAGGCGCATGCTGCGTGCGTGGGTGTTAGCGGTACTGGCGCTAATCTGACGCTGCCTGGGGCGACGCATATCACCGCCGGGCGATCAGGGGGCTAAACCTTTATTAGGTAATAAACGGCGGGTGCCCTGTCACTATAAAAAATAAACGAACTAACCTGCGTCACCCGTAACGGTTATACGGTGATCAGTGGTGAAAGGGTTAACTAGGGGGCAATCAAGGGGTTAAAACATTTATTAGGTAGTATATGGGGGTCCCTGTCACTATAAAACGCTGACGGCGAACCTAAATATTTACCTCACTAACTAGCGTCACCAGCGACACTAATACAGCGATCAGAAAAATGATCGCTTAGCGACACTGGTGACAGGGGGTGATCAAGGGGTTAAAACTTTATTAGGGGGGGTTAGGGGGGTACCCTAGACCTAAAGGGGGGTAATACTCACTGTCCCAACACTGTAACTGTCACAAACTGACACTATGCAGTAATCAGAAAAAAAAAAAAAAAAAAAAAAACCTGCTGGTGTCAGTTTGTGACGGGGGGGGGGGTGATTGGGGGGGGATCGGGGGGCGATCGGGGGGGGGATCGGGGTGTTTTGTATGCCTGGCATGTTCTACTGTGTGTGTGTGTGTTGTGCACTCACATTGATGTCTTCTCCCCTCGGCGCTGGAACGGAAACTACCGAGCCGAGGGGAGATGACATCATTTCCTTTGCTGCTGTTTAGCATACAGCAGCAAAGGAATGTTCCCATTGGCCGGCGGCGATCGCGAGGGGGGGGCCACGAACGGATGGCCTCCCCCTCATCTCGGATCGCCGGGGAACAGAACGGGACCGCTTCGGGCACCGGGGGGGGGTCCGATCGGACCCCCCACCCGCGAGAGGCAAATCACGTACATGTACGTGATTTTGCCTGCCCGTGCCGCCTTGCCGACGTAAATCGGCGTTAGGCGGTCCTTAAGTGGTTAATAAAGCAACCAATTTTTGGTCCAAGAAATCCTCCTCCTCCTGTTTCTGGACTGGACTTGGGTCAAAGCAATAACTCCAAGGCCAATAATAAATAACACGTTATCATCTCTGATTCCGCAACATGGCTGGTTGATGAACGGCCATTCAGAACTGAAAAGCGTGAAATGAAAAGTGCGAAATGAAAAGTGTGAAATAAAAAGCGCGAATCAACACTCACCAAACTTCTACTAACATGCAGGAGCACAAAGGGTGGCGCCTGACAATTGAACTTCCTCTTTTTCGGCTTGTTGTACGTCTAGCACGTCACTAAGGAAATAAAAAAATGCAGGATTTGTTTGCCCATAATTAGATGGTTGAATTGGAAATCAGTGTTAGGAGTTGAGGAAGAATGAGGAGTCCAAACTGCAACATATTTTTTGTCATCAAGTAGAAGGTAAAACTCTTTACAAGTACAGTATTACAATCACAAGTGGAATTTACACCAATCTTGAACTTGATATTGCTACATACAAAAAACAAAGAATAAAAAACAAAAAACAAAGAGACATACATGGAAATGATTAAAGGGTGAGACGTCTGCCTTGCTGGTGTATTTTAAATGAAGTTTTCATTTTACCTGAGGGCGAAATTAAAATGGTGCTTGATCTCTCCTGTGATGGACACCTGTCCTTAGGTGTGGACATTTTTTCCACACAGGAGCTTCTGATTTTTGCCCCCTAATGTGCTTCCCTTAGAATGTATTCACACTTGAACTGAGCATCTTTGGTAATTTTAAATGCTGTTTTTTTTAAAAGCATTTTTACATGTGCTTTTGCTCATTTTTTGCGGGAATCTGAGGGATGAGTGTGTTTTTTTTTTCTTAAATTATTTTTAGCCAATGTGAAGGTAGTTACTAGAAAATAAACAAACACATGATAAGGACATTTTTGCTCAAGTTCACACATTTTTCAGGTGCTCCCATTAAAGCCTATTGGGGCCAAAAATGCTTGAAGCTTAAAGCTTGTAGCTCGAAAGAAGCCCATGTACTTTTTTGAGTTACAAGCTTCAAGCGGCACTATGCTCAGGTATGAACATTCACACCTGCACATAGCACTGGCCTGACAAGCAGTCCTCTGCTTTACTACCACTGCAATGAGCAGTGTGTGTCTCCACATCTAATGCCCCGTACACACGGTCGGATTTTCCGATGGAAAATGTCCGATCGGATCGTGTTGTCGGAAATTCCAACCGTGTGTGGGCTCCATCAGACATTTTCCATCGGATTTTCCGACACACAAAGTTTGAGAGCAGGAGATAAAATTTTCCGACAACAAAATCCGTTGTCGGAAATTCCGATCGTGTGTACACAAATCCGACGGACAAAGTGCCACGCATGCTCAGAATAAATAAAGAGATGAAAGCTATTGGCCACTGCCCCATTTATAGTCCCGACGTACGTGTTTTACGTCACCGCGTTCAGAACGATCGGATTTTCCGACAACTTTGTGTGACCGTGTGTATGCAAGACAAGTTTGAGCCAACATCTGTCGGAAAAAACCCTAGGATTTTATTGTCGGAATGTCCGAACAAAGTCCGACCTGGTGTACGGGGCATATCAGTGCACATCAGAAGGGAAGAAAGACATAGTTCTTTATACCAGGTTTAAAGCGAATACAACTTCACCTTGAATAATAAGCTAAGAGAACATTATCTTCTGTAAATAATGATGATGTGGAATGTACGGTTAACAGCGGTTGCCATCAGTGAAATAATTTCTTTATTGCTTGCCATGAGTGACTACAGTTTACAGATCATCAATGCTCTGTATGCTGCCCTGTAAAATTAATCAAGCGAGTAATGAATAATAGCATTAAAAAAATTTTGCTAGCAACCAGAACTGTTAACATTTTCATGAAAAGACAAAATACAATAACATCTGGTTGGCTTCATGCAGGTGAAACTTGTAAGATCTGAACAATAGGGCTGGGTCACCCTCTGTCTATTTAATGTGGCAGGGTTGTGTGAACTACAGGAGTTAACTACAAATTGACAAATATCTTAAGAGATGAAACAGTTTATATATAAGTATTTCAATTTTGTGTTTACTTGTATGACTATAGGTCAGCTTTGATGTCGTAATAGACAGCCAAATACTGAGCACTTGCTGGGAGCTACAGAAAGCAACATCAGTGGAAGCTCGGGCTTGTGGGCTTAAAAGGGTTCCTGTAGGCTATATTAGGAAAGGACATGACCACTGCTATTTATCATTCCAAACATTAGGGGGCATTATGATCTGGAGATACTGTGTAATTTATTATGGGTTTGGAGGCTTTCGGTAGGAATAATACAGTGCATTGTTAATAGCCATTAAATCTTTGTTTACATAAATGTGTTTTGGCATGTGACATGTTTGATATGATAGCATTTTTCATTGTGATAAATAGCATGCATTCTCATGAGAATTTACTTCTCACTGGAGATCTAGGGTTTAAGTTAGAGATTAGTTTAAGATTAAAGGGGTTGCAAAGTCTCGTTTTTATAAAAAAAAAAAAACAAACAAACATGTTATACTTACCTCCTCTGTGCAAGGGTTTTGCACAGAGTGGCCCCGAACATCCTCTTCTGGGGTCCCTCTGCGACGCTCCTGGCTCCTTCTCTTCTCAAGTGCCAAGAAGGTAATTTGTTTCCCTAGGGTCACTTCTGCGGGCATAGGCGTGCGCACAGGGTGTGCCAGGTGTGCCTGGGCACACCCTAATCACCCTGTGCTGGGCAGATTTCCCCTGCTGCTTGGCTGCAGAGAAAGGGACTGGGGAATGTCTGTCCTTAGTCCCTTTCTCTGTCTCAAAAGTAAGACATCAGGGGTAAAAAATAATAACATTTTAAAAAGGAATAATAAAAAAAATCTAAAAAATAAACTACTGACAACAATCTCTGCCCTTCTGACACCGTCCACTGCTCTACCAACACCAACCTCTGCCCTACTGACACTGTCCATTGCTCTACTGCCCTATATATACAGTATATGCACACATATGAGCTTTGGGGTGCACACCCTAATGCAATAGGCTGCGCACACCAATGTCTGCGGGCGTGCTCCCGTGTCCTGCTGCTGCATCCATTGACACAGACAGCAGGACCCGGCTCTGCCACTGACTCCCGTGTCATTGGGTTTGATTGACAGTAGGGGGAACCAATGGCTCCTGCTGCTATCAATCTATCCAATCAGGACCCGAGACACTGGTGTGCTTGTCCCCGCTGCTGGAAAGACTGGGTTCAGGTAAGTAAAAGGGGGGCTCTGGGGGGGGGGGGTGCTGTACTACAGGAGGTTTTCCACCTTAATGCATAGACTGCATTAAGGTGAAAAACCACAAGGGTTTACAAACCCTTTAAGAGTTGAAGTGGTTGTAAAGCTTTACATATACCCAGTGAAATGACTAGGCTTAGGTGATACACAGAGATAATACATATCCTCTTACATAACTTGTACATGTTTATCTGCAGCCATTTCTTCTGTAGTTTACAGATGAAAGGATTTTTCTCAGTTCTAGCAGGGATGTGAATCTGACGTCACAAACATTGCAGAGCAGAGAGCACACACTACCCTGATATCTGACAGCTGATTGGAGGGAAGGGATACACCCCCTCTACGCTGGCTTACAAAAACTGTCAGAAGTGACTTATGCAGATAGCAGAGACAGGAGAGACCAGAGAGGAGCCACAGTTGGTGCTTTGGATTCAGCGTATTACACGCTATAGCGGGATGTGCTTTGTTTATTTTTTATGTCTGAAGTTTACAGCCACTTTAAGTTAATGGGTTGGGTTGAGATTTAGGGTGGGTTAGGAGGGAACGGAAAGACCATTACTTTTTTCAGGTGTGATTAGAGCGAAAACCACTAAAATGCTATATGGCCAAATGTTTTGTCGATTATCACACCTATGTATAAGCTGGTGGAAATCCCAGTGCAAAACCCTGGAAATTAACATAGAGTTGCTGCCCCTTTACATCTTTACCAAACTCTGCTCTTCAGGAATGGTTTTCCACAAGATTTTGGGGTGTTTACGTCAAAAGAGCCACTCAAATTCTTCCACATCAAACCCATAAACCATGTTTTTGTGGACCTGGCTTTGTGCACAGTCATGCTGAAACAAACAAGGGCCTTCCCCAAAATGCTGCCACAAGGTTGGAGCTACACCGTCTTCTAAAATGTCTTTGTATGCTGTTACAGTATTCTTCTCTGGAAACACCTGAAGTCAATAATTTGGAGGTGTCCACACACTTGGTCATATACTGTAGGTGTGATGGTCAGGTGTTCACAAACAATTTTCAATTAAAATAAAACTATTATTATTCTTTTCTTCTTTTTTTTAACTCCCCAGAGGACAAAGCCACTCTGAAACCCTGTATACTTAAAGTGGGAGTCCGGCGACCAATCTTTTTTTTTTAGGTCATTGATACACTTTGCTAATCCCAAAATAATACTCACAGTTTGGGTGTAATATTTCCGCCTCTGTCTATTTTCGTACTGAAGAAAAACTTTAAAAATGTGATGCTGGCTGTTTCCATCTTGCTTGTGGGCATGTGAAGCCCACAAGCATTGATTTCCTGGATGCGGTGAATGCTGTTCATTCACAGCTTGTTCACAAGCATGATCATTGTTCCCGCACTGAATCTTGGGAAGCCTGACACTAAGCTCCCAGGAGACAGTGCGGCGCCGGGGAAAGGCAATAAACACGCCTACTCCCATGGGAGGAGAGACAGGAAGTACCACAATAAAGTACAATATAAAGGTAATTACAGCGATAAAAAAAAATTTTGTGCGGCATTTGAACATCTATGCAATTAACCGAAGGGGGTAAGATTAAGTTAAAAATTTGAGTGGAACCCCGCTTTAATTCAGGCTTCCTGAGGCTGTAGGAAATGAAAAAATCCTATTGTGTCTCCTCAACTAAAACCTGAGAAAAAAGCTAAGGTTTGTAGTTCTACAAAGTAAAGCCAGAGACTAACTCCCCAGGGGATAAAGTGTAAATAACACTTGCTCCTGTTTGAATTGGTGTCCCTATTGTTCCCTAAACTCACATCCTAATGCTGGCTGTAGCTCCCATTTTGAAGACCAAATTATGGGTGTTCCCACTGTGAGGAGGTATTATCAGAACATAGCCCGACCCCGCTAAGCTGAGAGATCTGCCACTATTATGAATGAACAATCAGCACAGCTGGATTCATAATACATAATAGTAAAAGATCATTTAGAGCTTCGGGTTTGTTTATAGTATCTGCCAATGCCCTATAGGTGTACATGCAGTAACAGATACATTAAACACAGCTGAAACTCTCAGTGATCTTTAACTATTATGAATGAACAACCAGCACTGAAGATTCAGCCATGATAGTGACAGATCACTTAGCACTGCAGCTTTGTGTGTCTATCAGCAGGTGCCTTTACACATACATAGCCTGGCCAAAGGGTGACACAGCTCTGCAGCATTGTGTAAGCTTTCACTTAGCAATGTTGGGACATGTGCAGTGTATAATACAGCTTGACTGTGCTGATCACTCATTCATAAAATGGAAAAATTGCTCAACGCTGCAGCACTGTATATGTGAAATCAGCCACTACTAGACACACAGCATAGAAGGCTGTGGTATTTATTTATTTTTTTTTGGTAATGGCAGCACTACTCTCTAGATTGGCTCCTGAAACCTGAGCTGTCAATCACAAATCCATTTCCTTTCTAGTGGCATTGACAGACAAGGAAGAACATCTGTCTGACCATGCTGCTAGAAACTAAAGCTGGCTATAGACGGCTAGAATCATGTATGGGTAGGTTGATTGTACCCAAGTTGATCGATCGATTAGCTTGGGTACGACCATCCTGTCAGATTTATTTTTTTACCCAAATACATGTGTTTCTTTATGGAAATAACACTTTTAAAGCGACGCCTAAGCAGAGCTATGGGGGGGGGGGGGGGTGGTGGTACTGTTGAGGAAAGTAAAATTATGACATCTACAGCCTAGCTGATGACATCAGACACACAGGAGGTGTCATCAAGATCCCTAGTCATGACTCTCCCTCACTTTGCATATTTTGTTTAGCTGTCAGTATAGATTTATTGCCCTCAGACCTTCCACTACTGCCCAGCCAATCTGAAATGAACCCTGTATGCCTAATGCAGGCTTGCTGAGGCTGTAAGAAACTAAGAAATGTTAGTGTTTCCCCTCAAGTAAAACCTGATAAAAAGCTAAGGTTTATAGTTCTGCAAAGTTAAACCAGAGTCTAAAGTTTGTATTAGAGTTCCTTAGGATGCATTAGGAAAGTGTTTAATACTACTTTAAGCAAAAGAATGCTAGAACCACATCAGCTTTTTATTGTGGTCCATTTCCTAGTAACAGATTTTGCCCCATTTTCTGTCTGGTGAAATGTTGTCCACACAACAAAACATGAGGATAAGTCTCTCTAAAGGAGCCCCAAATAGCAGTAAAACCTAACAATGGGTTCTAACCCTTCCACACTCAATCTACAAAAAAAGATTTGGCTTTAGATACGCTTTAATTCCCTACATTGCTACCTCCTCTTCCCTGACAACCAGGCCCGGATTGACCATAGGGCAAAGCAGACACTTGAAGAGGGGTAGAGCTAGAGGAGACACCTTTGGCCTCTCCACGGCCGTACGGCCGCCCGTACAGGTCAGCCGTCAGTGCCAGGGGCGTGACTATGAAAGGGGAGGAGCTAGAGCAGACACCGGCTGCAGACACCTTGGAGCCGGATGAGAGAGAACATGAGTGCGGCCCCTCCCTGTAACCTGGATAGGAGGACCAGTGGGGGCGGCTGCATATAGAATGAATCATTCTCTCCATCTTCTCCTGCAGTCTCTGAATGCCTGCATGAGGGAGAGGAGAGGCAGGCATTCCAAGACTGCAGGAGGAGCCGCCCCCCACTGCTCTTCCTATCCTGTTTCTTTCTGCTGCCCCCTGTGCTCTCCACCCTACCCATACTCTTTGCCCCCTTGTGCTCTCCGCCTCCCCCCATGCTTTCCAGCCTCCCCAGTGCTCTCAACCTCCCCCCATGCTCTCTGCCGCCCCCCTGTGCTCTCCACCTCCCCCCATGCTCTCCGCCACCCCCCTGTGCTCTCCACATCCCCCCATGCTCTCCACCTCCCCCTGTGCTCTCCATATGCCCCCATGCTCTCCGCCTCCACCTTGTGTTCTCCAACTTCCCCCATGCTCTCCACCACCCCCCCCTGTGCTCTCCACCTCCTCCCATGCTCTCCGCCGCCCCCTGTGCTCTCAACATGCCCCCTGTGCTCTCCACATTCCCTCATACTCTCCGCTGCCCCCCTGTGCTCTCCACAACCCCCATGCTCTCTGCTTCCCCCCTGTGCTCTCCACAACCCCCATGCTCTCCGCTTCCCCCTGTGCTCTCTACATCCCCCCATGCTCTCCGCTTCCCCCCTGTGCTCTCCTCTTCCTCCCTGTGTTCTCTGCCTGTCCCCTGTGCTCTCACCCCACCCCATGTTCTCCAAGTTCCTCTGTGTGCTCTCCACCCCCCCATGATCTTTTCTGGTCCCCCCACACCTCTGCCGGGTTCCCCCTCCCCTCTCCCAGGGGATCCATCAGGGTGGAGAGCGGGGAAGAGGCCGGTTAACATGTCATGGGCTGCTCAATCCAAAATGCCCAGGCTTATTTTTTGTCCCAGTCCGGGCCTGCTGACAACCTCTATCCAAAAGATGGGTCCTTAGTATAATACTGACCATGCTGACAGCTCTCCTGTTTGCTATCCTTAATCAATAACAATATTATCACAGTTAACACTGCAATGTGCCACGGAAAGAGGTCATCGAGGTGCCCCATCAAAAGTTTGCTATGGGACCCCATGATCTGAAGGTATGCCCATGCACCTCTTTCTCACCTTTAATAGTTTTATTGTTTACAACAGAAGTATAAGGATTGTTGATAAACTGTAGAGGATTGGCATGTATATTCCAAAGTGTCTAAGCCATTTGTAATCTGTTCTGTGAAATATCAGCCCTCCCTATGTCTTATGTATCTGAACACAGACCACCAAAATTATCTCACTGGCGCCACATCTTCCCTCTGGAGATGGCTGCTGACATGGAGGTCTTAAACTTAAAATTGACTGCAATAGAAAGTAGATCTTTTATGCCCTTTTTTCACTTCTTTGGTACATCTTTGGCACCAAGTTCATATGCTTTAATGTAGGAATGAAAAGTCAGTCTTTTTGAATTCTGGGCATTGTACCAGAAGATCCCAGAAACTTTTTAAGCCTTTAATAATTCAAATCTTGCTACATTTTATTTTTCTGTTCAAATCTTTTATCTGGATGCAGCACTTCCCTTCACGACAAATACAAATTAATGTCACATGTACTGTCATTTTCAAATCTCATTGGACCAACAAAAGAGCAGAACCTACGATCTGCAATCCTGATTTCCAGCTAGCAGGTACTCACCTGCTTTCAGGGTTCGTTTCTCCAAAACACAATTTTGCAAAGTTCTGGAGCCACACACCACTTCTAAAGGGTAAAATCATCCTTATTGTTTAGGACATGCACAAACACAGACGCTCCACCTAGATTTCTCACTCTAATGCCCCGTACACACGGTCGGACTTTGTTCGGACATTCCGACAACAAAATCCTAGGATTTTTTCCGACAGATGTTGGCTCAAACTTGTCTTGCATACACGCGGTCACACAAAGTTGTCGGAAAATCCGATCGTTCTGAACGCGGTGACGTAAAACACGTACGTCGGGACTATAAACGGGGCAGTGGCCAATAGCTTTCATCTCTTTATTTATTCTGAGCATGCGTGGCACTTTGTCCGTCGGAATTTCCGACAACGGATTTTGTTGTCGGAAAATTTTATCTCCTGCTCTCCAACTTTGTGTGTCGGAAAATCCGATGGAAAATGTCCGATGGAGCCCACACACGGTCGGAATTTCCGACAACACGCTCCGATCGGACATTTTCCATCGGAAAATCCGACCGTGTGTACGGGGCATAACACGTTTCACCCACTACTGGGGCAAATAATAGAGCAATTGAAATCTATCACTGAATTACTGTCACTTTTTGGGAAAAAAATGGTCCTGATCTTGGTGGGTTTGGTTTGTGACTTGAGCCTATTACTGGTGAGCTACAATGTTAGCTTTCAGTGGAACTGTGTGGAAATTAGAAGGTAAGACCTAAAAGAGAAGATCAGTATTTAAAAAAAAAAAACAATTATGCCGCGTACACACGAGCGGACTTTACAGCAGACTTTGTCCTGCGGACTTTTCGATGGGCTTTATGACGAACTTTCCGAATGAACGGACTTGACTACACACAATCAACCAAAGTCCGATAGATTCGTACATGATGACGTACGACTGGACTAAAAGAAGGAAGTTGATAGCCAGTAGCCAATAGCTGCCCTAGCGTCGGTTTCTGTCCGTCGGACTAGCATACAGACGAGCGGATTTTTTGACCGGACTCGAGTCCGTCGAAAAGATTTGAAACATGTTTCATTTCTAGGTCCGTCGAACTTTTGGGGAAAACAAGTCCGCTGGAGCCCACACACGATCGAATTGTCCGACGGACTCCGGTCTGCCGAACCAAGTATGCCGTGAAGTCAGGTCATGTGTACGCGGCATTATACTCACCTAGGTGGATGCACTCAGCAGAGAAAACAGATCAAATACCGCAGATCGCTCAGTTCTCCCCCTCCGCTCTGAGCAGAGAGCAGTGACTGTCATTTATTGGCTCTCTGCTCTCCCCTCAAGCGCTCACTGGAATGCTGGGATGTGGAGGGGGCGGGAGGGGCTGGCTGAGGCTCTCAGCAGATCACTGAGAGACTGTGCCAGGTGGCAGTCTAGGCATCTGGTGGGGATCCCAACCATATGGTCTGTACCTTCCCAAGCCTGGACCGGCTGAGTAACGTCAGCTGACAGTGGGCTTTAACGTGCTGTCGGCTGAAAATGGGTCACTTCTGTGATCCATAGGAGAAGTATGGCCAGAAAAGCTTACTTCTCATTTAGGCTGCCCATACATGGGTCAGTTTTTTTCATTTAACCTGTTGGCTGAACAAATAAAAAACTGACCCCATTCCCCCATCTATACATTTGGTGTGGATGCAGGAATCCTCCCCACAAAGTCATTGTATTCTGACAGTGGGGAGACTCCCCCACCTCCCTGTCAGAATACATTGTTCAGCACTGCAGCACTGATCAAACTGAAATTTTTCAGCAGTCTTGTTCGTGAAAAGCTAAATTATAGATTGACTTCTCATGACTGGGAACAGCCAAACATGGATTGAAATTTGTTCGGTTCAGCAGAATTTTGATCCATGTATGGCCAGCTTTGGTTTACTCTTGATTTTTTTCTGTAATTCACTGTAACAAGAACCCAGGCATAACCTTGCAAGGTTACTGAGCATTTGGGACATGTGCTGTGTATATTCTTACTTTCAAGGCAGTTTAGGATGGATAGTGGCAACAAACTACTAAGAACTGACTTTTCTTTTTAATTAGATTTTCTATATTTGAAAGACTCACAAGCAAGGTTTCTCAATTCACTATATTGCAGTCAAAAGAGACATCAGTATTGTAACAGCAATACAAAGGGATAGTTATTATTGACAATTCAATATAAGCTTACTGGATAAAATCTCTTTTGTGGGTTCTGCCCGTCTGCTGGCCATATCTTCCAGGATTTCCTCCATGTTTTGCAGCTTTTCCTCGGCTGTTTACTTTCAAGTTCTAAGGACTACACATCCCATGGTACCTTGCTGTCTGCAAGCAGCGATTCCTGTACTGACTCCGCCTCCTAAAACTGCTCCTCTCAGCATCTCTGCAGTTCAGAAGACAGGCTCTGTGAATTATACAAAAAATGTATACTTAGCGCTGCTCCAAAATATACAGAAAAATAAATGAATAATTGCCGATGAATTAAAGTGCAGTGCCTATACACAAAGTACAATCAAAAATAAAGTCCATTAGTGCAAATGGTGCCCAAAAACATGTTCACTTCTGCTTGTGAGGATTCCAGTGTCACTCTGTGCCCCCCCCCCCCCCCGGGTCCCCACTCACCACCAGTAATCTTTAAACACGCACGGTTTTATCCTACATCAGTTGCAAAGATGTCTTCTTCCAATAATAAACTTTAAAAGGACTCCAGGTCTTTGTTCCACATCTATAGCTAGGATATCTCTTTCTTATTACTCCAGTATTAGATCTCAATTGCAGTGGTATGGATATATGGTATTCCAATGAAGAGAGAGATACACATAACGTAATATTGCTAAGATTTATTGATAAAATCACATAGGAATGGCACTTACTTCAAACAAAGGCATACAGGTAAAAATCACTGCCTTGGCGTGTTGTCAGCCGTCACAAAACCTTGTGTGTCTATTCCCTGTTGGCGCGTTTCACCCCTCCCACTGGGCGTCTTCAGAAGGTCTGTGAATTGTGTGACACAGCGGTGCCTACTCAAAGGGCTTAGTGAATACATGTCACAGAATTCAAGAAAGCAACTGCTTGGGATGCTTGACAAGGTAAGTGTACAAAGTTCAAAATTGTTACATAAATAGAAGTAAGCTAGAAAGAACTTAAGTACATTGTGGAAATGAATATATGATTTTACATTTTGATCAGAGATATAGTTTAATTTTCTATTTACAATTATACAAAATCTGACATGCTTTCCGGTGCATGGAAATGCAACAGTTGTGAACTGGGTAATGCAAGTAAAGATCAGGTAAGGTGATTTGGCTGATCCTGGTCTGTACATTGTGTAGAACATCCACAAAACTGGTAGTACATTGTTAAAAACAACAACAAATTAGAAATCTAATAAATCTAACAAAGTAAGCCAAACAGCAGCCTAGAGTTTAATTTATATTAAATATATCCCTTGCCAATAACCTCAGCCTGTGGAGTATTAAGAATAGAGGTTTCAGCATTCTTTTATGTAAGATAAACATTCCTCCCTATACCCAGGTAATGCAAACTCAAGACTAAATGCACTGCTGAAAAATGATGAATCATATTGATGAAATGTTTTTCGTTTGATTTTTTTTTTTATATATTTTTTTTTTTTACTGTGTGTATGCAATTTTGCTTTACAAATAAATATTTAATTTGTGACAGGACCACTTTAGCACTATTAAAAGAGAAGTATGGGATTTTTTTTTATCCCATATTCATACTTACTACCTAAGTGGATGCAGCATCGGACCAGGGGGAATGTGCGTTCCCGCTCACAAATATTTTTGCATGATTTACATGCCTTTCCACTTATCACGCATAGGACAGCCCTTTAATTTGTTTGTCGCCCTAAAGAAGCTCAAGGACCAAATTTTGGCCTTGAGCCAGGTGCGTTTTTTCACACGCATTTTATCACGCGCATATATAAATGGTGCAGCACTATTCTTATACAATACGCTCCACTGTACATACAATGTTTCACACTAAATTAATCTGTTACTTGATAAAACAAAAATTGAAAAGTGCAATAAAATAAACATATAATCAAAGTCTTTGTAATGTGTACTAATCCACCGCTGTGCTCCTCAACAATCTTCTCATATAAAGCAAGCAAGGGTTTCTACCACCAGGCGAATTGTGCTCTCACCTCACTCCTATTAAAGGGGCTGTAAACCCTTGTGTTTTTTGCATTAAGGTGAAAAAACACCTGGCAGTGACCGGCCCCCCAGCCCCCCCCCCCTGTTTTGCTTACCTGAGCCCTTTCACACGCCGAAGACGTGCTTCCTCTGCCCGGGGTTCTCGGCTCTTGATTGGATAGATTGATAGCAGCGCAGCCATTGGCTCCCGCTGCTATCAATCAAATCCAATGATGTGGGTGCCGGGGGGCGGGGCCGAGTCCAGCATTCATGTCTATGGATGCAAATGCTGGACTCGGGAGCGTGCCCGCAAGGTAACCACCCGGGAGAGCGTTTCTCCTAGGGGGTTATCTGATGTGGGGAGGAGCCGCGAGAGCCACTGAGGGACCCCAGAAGAGGATGTTCGGGGCCACTCAAACTGTGCAAAACGAGCTGCACAGTGGTGGTAAGTATAACATGTTTGTTATTTTAAAAAAAAATAAAAAAAAATGAACCTTTACAAACACTTTAATCACAGGCTTTTCTTTCTTACAACTCCAGCCAATCCCTCATATCCTTGGATATGGTTTTCCTCTCTCAAAAGCTTTTCACATGAAATAGAAAGGCCACTTTTTGTAAATCATTAATTAAAATACCCCCATAAAATTGCACTTACAAGAGCAATTAAGAAGAGCATTTCTTAAAGGATATGTAAAGGTTTGTTTAAAAAAACAAACAAACATATTATACTTACCTCCTCTGTGCAGTTGGTTTTGCACAGAGTAGCCCCGATCTTCCTCTTCTGGGGGTTCAGCGGCGTTCCTGGCTCCTTCTCTTCTCAAGTGCCCTGTTGGAGAGCCGCCCTCCCTTGGGACACTCGCGCGGGCGCGCTCCCATGTCCTGCTGCTGCGCCTATTGACACAGACAGCAGGACACGCTCCCTCCCTCCCCCCAACTGCTAAGTCAGCTGACACCAATTCTCTATCTATCCTCAATCATCTATCTGCTGACTTTGCCAAACCATACACACTATACCCATCTCTTTTGTGGTCAGATTTATTGATGAATTCCCCAAAGCATGTAGTGCAAGGGCCTGCCGGTATACTTTCAAATGGTACTGTTTAAAGTTTTTGTATCCTATTATTATCTTGATAGGTAATAGCAGAATGTCCAAATGTGCTCAAATGTGTACTGTGTGTATTTATATCTTTGTATTATGACACTTCTTACCTGTCCAGTGGGCTGCCAATAGTGTAACTAAGGAGGGGCTGGCCAAAGTAATACCCATTATTTAGGCATTCATCTCTCAATGAAGTGGAGAGGGTTAATAAATGTTATCTGGATGTTGGCCAAGAATGTTTGTGTCTAATCTGCTTTCCATGTTTGTGCAAAAATACTAATTTATTTTTGTTTTCCTCAACAGTTTCCTTCCACGCCACAGGAATGGCAGACTGTGGCCTCCCACTTTGCCCAGCGGTGGGACTTTCCTAACTGCGGAGGGGCAATTGATGGGAAACACGTCCACATCGTCCCACCACCCAACTCGGGGTCATACTATTATAATTACAAGGGGTTCAATAGTATTGTGATGTTGGCGGTGGTGTCGGCTAATTACGAGTTCCTGTATGTGGATGTGGGGAAGAATGGCAGGATGTCCGATGGTGGAGTCATCGCCCAGACGGAGTTTTACAGGCGTCTCCAGAATGGCAGCTTGGACTTGCCACCTCCAGAAGAGAAAGCGGAAGGACTCCCATTCGTCTTCGTTGCGGATGAAGCATTTGCGCTGGGGGACCATCTTATGCGGCCCATCCTGATGAGGACCCTCACCCCGGACCAGAGGGTTTTTAATTACCAGCTGGCCAGCGCCAGAAGAGTGGTGGAGAACACATTTGGAATCATGGCCAGCCGGTTCCGCCTATTTCTTACACCCATCCATATGGCGGAGTATAAACTGAATCAAATAATCCTGGCGTGCTGTGTTCTACATAACTTTTTACGGCAACATTCTGCCAACTATGCTGGCTCAGTTGGGCCTGAGGCCGGAATTATAAATGAAACAACCCTGACGGCGCTTGAAAGTGGCCGTCCTGGCTTGCCCTCCCTGAGTGCCCGTGATGTCCGGCTAAGATACCTAGAGTTGTTTGCTGGTAGGGGGGCCATCAATATGCCAGACAATTTGTGAAACCTTGATCAAATAAAAAAAAATCCACAAATTCTTGATTAACAATCTTTTTAATACCTGCACAATCACAGGTGCATTTAGAAAAGGTTTTTTAAAACAAACCAACATGTTTGTTGTATAACAATTTTTGGGGTGGCATTATCAAAAATAGAAATGTCCATTTAAGATAAAACAGGCATGTTTCAAAACAACAAGAAAGACACAAATCTTGAACTTACAAAGTTTACATATGGTAAAACTTGAAGGCAATATCAGACATGAGTATTTAGGAACTGTGTTTGATATTGCGTTCAGATGGGGTGAAGTCACCCCAGGAAAAGCCAAATTTTGAAGATGCACACCAATTTACGAATGTCAACATGTGCTAGCTGCCATCACGGGGGATCAAGGGACGTGTTTTGGGGGAGCAACCCCTTCCTCTCAGCTACTTTATTATTGAGGAAGGGGTTGCACCCCCAAAATGCGTCCATTGATCTCCCGTGATGGCAGATAGCACATGTTGACACACTGTGTGCATCCTCAAAATTTGGCTTTTCTAAAAATCGCTTAAACATTTTTAACATTGTAGCACACAAAACAACAAAGGGATTTGGAGGGGTTTTAAACTCTCCCCAAAACATCAATGATGTTATTATTTTTTTGAATAACATCATTGATGTTTTTCTTGATGTTTTCCAAAGCTAAATTACACCCCATGATCTCCCCAATCAGGATCTGTGCACTTTCCGAGGTGAAATGCCCTGGATTCACAACATCACGATCACCTAAAAAGAGAGAAACCCAAAAAAAAACAGGTATTATAAATATGCCGGCATCAATCTCTTACCTGAGTCTGTGTTCGCAGACACTCACCTGTTGTGGTGCCAATTTCCACCACGTCTTCTTCCTCCTCCTGCTCTTCTTGGGTTGGGGGTATTTCCCCTTCTTCCCGAGGTGGGGGTCTGTGGTCTCCTCAGATGAGGGGTGTCCTCCGAGTCTTTTCTCCCCTATGTAAAACAAAAATGGTATAATTAGCACACAGATATTTGATGGCTGAAATATAAAGATGAAACATTGCTTGGAAGTGGTGTACAATTGTCTATTTTTGCAGAGTTCCAAGATGTAGAATTTTTATTGTCCGTTTTCAAGCTTCAAGACTTTACCTGTTTTGTACAAGCTTCACAGATGGAGACCCCCCTATAGTATACACTGGAGCACCTGTGTGGGCCCCCTAATAAAAAGGGTGTTCTGGTGTCCCACACTAGTGCTCCAGCGTCCAGATGTGAAAACAGCTGCTGAGTGTCCTCGCCTTACACAGAATCTAGTTTGCATTTCATTCTAGTAACAAACCCATCTACACAACCAAATATTTTTCATACAAGTAGGCCCTAAAAAATGTGGGCAAATGCATATGGCCTAAACAATGGTGTTTTATAGGCCGAAAGAAAAATGTTTGATACGAACAAATAATGTGCCCATGAACATGAAAGTTGCCATTTTAAACTGTACAACACTTAAGAAAAGCACATGGAGCAGCACGAACTTAATAAAGACAAAAAGAATAGGAACACAGCACAACTACTTACTTTTTTGCAGCACTCTCCGGATCTTTCTGTACTGCTCTGGCTCTCTTAATTTCAGGTCCGACCACCGCTTCCTGAGCTGATCTTTCGATCGACGTACCCCAAAATTCCGGTGCAGACTTTTGACCACTTTCGCCATGATCTTGGCCTTTCTGATATTGGGGTTGGGGTAAGGTCCATACTTTCCAACATAGTCGGCCTTCTTCAGGATGTCGACCATCTCCAACATCTCCCCAAAGGACATATTTGAGGCCTTAAATCGTCTCCTTCTGGATCGGGACGTTTCCGGATCCGGGCTTTCCTCCTCCTCCTCGTTGCTATAATTAGCACGCACCTGCTCTGACTCCGCCATGTGCTCTTCACCCACTGCGCCGAACGAAAAGGGGCGGGGAATAGACTAGAAAGAACGTCAGGGGCAGGCGGAGTTACACGCATGCGCAGTGTGTATAAAGCGTAACACCTGTGAGCGGAGGAAGGAGTATCGGAGGCGCCGATCATGATAACGAAGGTAAGAGCCAAACTTGGGCCTATACCGCTTCTAGATTGAGGCCTATATTGTAACTAGATTAGGAGAGTTTTGCCTGACATTAGGGCTTGTCTTGTGTTGTGTCTTGCAGTGAAAATGGATATCTTGAAAGATACCGACTTTATGGCAATCTTCATAGATATGTTCAGGGAGCTGCCTTGTCTTTGGGAGATAAACCACCCACATTATAAGAACCAAACAAAGAGGAAGGCAGCACTGGATCAATTGCTGGAATTTATGAAGACGGTGATCCCCACGGTAGACATGACCTATTTGAAGATCCTAATTGGTGGCCTGAGGAGCACTTATCTAAGGGAGCACAAGAAGGTCCAGGATTTGCAGAGATCCGGAGCAGCAGATGACATCTATGTCCCCAGGATGTGGTACTATGACAGGCTGCATTTTCTGGCAGGCCAGACTGAACCCAGGTCATCACTCTCCAGTCTTCCTTCCCCCCCAGCTGAGGCTTCTGACGCCCAACCTGGGCCTTCCAGGCAGCAACATGTGGAGGAGCCCAGCTTGAGCCAGGTATAGCATTCCTCTAAATATTTCAGGTTGTCCAATCAATGATGTTAACTAAATGTTAGTTTGGAGTACTAATTTATGATTGGGATTGATGATGCAGAAACTAAAACCATGTCCCTTTTTCATACACAGGGAAGTCTCAGCCAGGAGGTGGCCGGCCCGAGCAGGCTGCCTGATATCCAGGTCCCTCCCAGCCACCTGCAAAGAGAAAGTGGCAGGAAGAGGAGTACCCTGGAGGAGGCTGCCATAGGCCTCTTTTGGAAGGCTACAGAGACCCTGCCATCCCCCAACACTGTGGAGGAGGACTTTGCTGGCATAATTGCCTGCAAAATGCAGCGGATGGAGGAGGGCCACAACTACCACAGCCTGAGGACACAGATGTCATCTGCTGCTTTCCGCATCTCGGGGACTTCTGGACCAGACTGCACTTCCTTATATATAGATTCCTCAGGCCACCAATTTTGATGTTAAATAATTGATGTCTGCCCTGGGGGTCCAAGGCTTCGCCAATTTCTGCTGTTTATCCAGCGTTGCCTCCCTCTTTGTTTGGTTCTGAGCCCTTAATAAAGGATTTTTTGTTTCAATTATACTCGCCTATGTGTGTTTTCCTTCAAAAAGGACAGTTTTTTTGTGAGGATTCAGGTACATTTCTAAAGTACAATGTGAAATTAACAAGAGACACCAACACCAAGCAATCTCCTTGAGATTAAATAATATAAGATATCAATGGTGTTGTGGTAACTTGACACACAAAACACACACAAAAATATTCTGGAGTAAAACTAAAAATAACATAAAACAAAGATTAGCCTTAAAAAAAAATACAAACCTAAAAAAAATTTGAAACAATTATGCATTAAAAGAAAAAACAAAAAAAAAAAACAAACCAAAAATAATTTTGTCAGATGTGACAAATCAAAATATATTGAGGGAATCCCGATAAATAATAAAGAAAGAAGTTTGTGAGAAGTGTGTGTGAATCTGAGCAGCAAAACTACTTCACACTTCTCACATTATAAAGAAGAAGAGAGTGCGCTGTATTAAACCACTTTTAACATTGCACCGTGACGAAAGTGTTGTATCCATTGCGAACGCTAATTTTACCAGATCGAGCTGTTCCGTCTCGGAATTTCTTCTGAGCATGCGTGGCACTTTGTGCGTCGGGAACAGGCCACACACGGTTGGAATTGACACGATCGGATTTTGTTGTCGGAAAATTTTATAGCCTGCTCTCAAACTTTGTGTGTCGGAAAATCCAATGGAAAATGTCCAATGGAGCCCACACACGGTCGGAATTTACGACAACATGCTCCAATCGGACATTTTCCATCGGAAAATCCGACCGTGTGTACGGGGCATAAGGCTGGATTCACACCTATGCAGTTTTAGTGCTTTTTGCATTTTTCAGATTTGCACTACAGTCCATATAACATGGTTTCCTATGGAACATGTTCTGTAGTGCAAATCTGCAAAATGCAAAAAGCACTAAAAATGCATAGGTGTGAATCCAGCCTAATGCCCTGTACACACGGTCGGACATTGATCGGACATTCCGACAACAAAATCCATGGATTTTTTCCGACGGATTTTGGCTCAAACTTGTCTTGCATACACACGGTCACACAAAGTTGTCGGAAAATCTGATCGTTCTAAACGCGGTGATGTAAAACATGTACGTCGGAACTATAAACGGGGCAGTAGCCAATAGCTTTCTTCTCTTAATTTATTCTGAGCATGCATGTCACTTTGTTCATCGGATTTGTGTACACACGATCGGAATTTCCAACAACGGATTTTGTTGTTGGAAAATGTTATAGCAAACTCTCAAACTTTGTGTGTCGGAAATTCCAATGGAAAATGTGTGATGGAGCCTACACACGGTCGGAATTTCTGACAACAAGGTCCTATCACACATTTTCCGTCGGAAAATCCGACCGTGTGTACAGGGCATTAGAGTGATTTGAAAATGCTTGCAAAATCATGCGGATTCTGACTGCCATTCCAAAACACTCAAATGTGAACGGGGCCTAAAAAAAGAAAGACAATATTTTATCAAACAAAAAATAACCATTGTTTATTTTACACAGTGCTTTAGCAGAGTAAATGTCTGCAATCTAGGCTTGGTTCACACCAGTACAGTTTGTTTTTTGATCTGTTTCTGCAGTGCTTTTGATGCATTTTCACACTTTTCTTATGCGTTTTACGTTTTTTTTTTTTGGCTAGTTTGTTGTTGAGCAGATTAAAAAAATACAAAACACATAAAAAACATGTCAAAAACACACTACATGCTTTTCTGAAGCATCCCCATTGAAGTACATTAAACCTCAAATGCACCATTTTGCATTTAAAAAAGTCCCTGACCCTTTCTAAAAACGCAGCGGCTGAAAAAAAGCATAGATGTGAACATGTCCCATAGGAAACCATGTTAAATGGATGGTAGTGCGTTTCTGCAAAAAGCACTAAAAAACGCATAGGTGTGAACCTTGCCTAAGAGTTTACATTGACTTTATCTGTAACTATATCATTTTATGTCTTATTTATTTAAAGTCATGGTAAAGCAGCACTTAGTCTTTTAAGAATTCATTGTAGGGTTTACATACACCTTAATTAGACTTATGAACTTATTAGGGGGCATTCACATGGTCAATTAGCACACATTGTGAATTCTAGTGGCAAGAATCTGTTGGAATGACATGTGTATGCGAAGAGCCGCAGCCAACTGTGACAATTTGCACAGCCAATGGTTACCTGTAATCAGAGGCGTTGCTAGGGGGTGGCTATTGGGGCTATAGCCCCGAATCTGGGGCCCATAGCCCTGAGTCTCTTGCCGCAGGGTCCCTGCCTAACAAGCGGGCCATGGCCACGGCTGCGGCGAGCAGGCTGGCTGCATTAGAGAGGTGGAGGAGAAGAGAGAAGGGATAGGGCAGATGAGCAGAGATGACATCATCTCTTTCCGACCGCTCCACATCAGCGCTCTTCACAACCAGGCTTCTTCAATGTGGGAAAGAGGTGCAGAGAGATGACATCATCTCTCACGGCCCGCCACACATCAGTGCTCTTCTGCCCTCACAGCGCGGTGGGGTGGAGGTCACGTGCTTCCTGTCATCGGTGGAGCTCCACTCTGCAGCCAGACCCCCTTGCTTCAATGTCGTTGGTGCGGCGGGGAGCAGCGAGATTACATCATCTCTCACTG
Source organism: Aquarana catesbeiana (assembly GCF_042186555.1). NCBI lineage: Eukaryota > Metazoa > Chordata > Amphibia > Anura > Ranidae > Aquarana > Aquarana catesbeiana. The sequence goes on along the minus strand of NC_133324.1, from coordinate 295,676,434 downwards.
CTTGCCCCGCATCACCGCTTTCCTGCCCTTACTAAATGGACCAGTGCTGCCAGCCTGCCACCAATGCAGCGACAATGCACATTTGGTAGCACTGGCTGGCGTGGCAAGTTACAATCTACATCAGTTGGCAAGTGACAATCCACATCTGGTGCCAGGTAATGTGGCAAGTGACAACCCACATCTAGTGGCAGGTGACATGGCAAGTGACAATCTGCAAATGGTGGCAGGTGATGTTGCAATCAGCAAATGGTGGCAGGAGATGTGGCAAGTGACAATCGACAAATGGTGATAGGTGACATGGCAAGCTGCAAATGGTGGCAGGTGATGTGGCAAGTGACAATCTGCAAATGGTGGCAGGTGACCTGGTAAGTGAAAATCCACATCTGGTGCCAGGTGACGGTGGCAAGTAACAAGCTGCATCTGGTGACAGGCGATGGTGGTAAGTGACACACTGCATCTGGTGACAGGCGACGGTGGCAAGTGACACACTGCATCTGGTGACAAGCAACGGTGGCAAGTGACATGCTGAATATGGTGGCAGGAGATGTGGCAGGTGACACGCCCAGGGCTCCCACTGATTCTGCATTATAGTGAGTTGAACCACTTGCTTACCATTGGCGTGCCCGCGGGCCTGCAAAAAGGTGGGTGACCGCTGCTATTGGCTCTAGCCCCAGATCTTTTGCAGACCTAGCAACGCCCCTGCCTGTAGTGATCCTGGGTGGATGCATCCTGCCATGTTCATCTGTCCCTAACCATACGTAATCACTGGCTGTGTGAACAGTCACCCAGCTCTTTGCATACACCTGTCATTCTAGCCTATTCTTGCGGCTTGAATTTGCAGTGTGTGCTATACACACTTGTCAATGCACCCTAATGGTTTAATGGTGCTTACAAAGTCTGGTTAAATTGCTTATTTCTAAATGTAGACTTACCAGCTACCAATAACAGTATACAATGTTCCTAACTTTTTGTGGTGTTTTTGCTTCTTGCTGAGAAGTCTCTTATGTGTGTTTTTGAAAACAAATCTGACTGTAGATGGTCTATTCAAAGAAAACTGTCTTTTATCTGAGTCTTGTTTGGAGTATGGTGATTGAATAAACACAGACTAGATCAGCACCAATACCACCATTATTATTTTCTTACGCTCATTTATATAATATTCTATTATTGTATTATACATAGAACATAAAAAATCTTTATCAACATCTACAATATATATGCATGTCATTAAAAACTATGTAAGAAAATAGATGCTCATTTAATTAAGACTGCAATTATATTAGGCCATTAGACAGACCGTAAAGAAAAGAATCATAAGCGCGCGCACAGGGTGTGCCGGATGAGCCTGGGCACACCCTAATCACCACATGCGCATTAGCATTATCTCTGTGTTCCCGCAGGAAGATGGGAAAGATCTCCCTCTTACCAGCTCTGCCATAAGAGAAGTGTTTATGCACTTCTCTTTCACTGTGTTGGCAGGGAGATCAATGTGCCGGGGTCATATATATGTAGACACATTCGCACACATATGTTTGAGCTTTAGGGTGCACCCCTATGCAATAGGCGGCGCACACCAATAAAAGAATGTTGAAAACCCTCCCTCTTTGATGCTTATCATTGCCACTGTATATATGTAAGTGCCCCCTGCCATGTGGCCCCCTGACAATCTCATCAAGGTACTTTGTCAAAACTTCCTGTGACCCTAAAAGGATAAATTGATTGCCACTTGTTTTACAGCTGCCAATCATCTTTAATTAAGTCTTTTTGCTCTACAGAGAGGCCCAAATAGTCATCAGTGGAAGAAAGAGCTTTCCTTGCTTCTGACCACCTGCCCTTTACATTGTTTCCCTGTAGCCATGATGAGTCTTTGTGATGTTGAGTTATCCATAGCAACCTGAAATGTAGGGTCTGTGTAAATAAAATTTGTAGATACATTTTTGAAGCAGATCACCACCCGTCATTTGCCCTTTTTTTTCACAACACTCCTCCCACCCCCACCCCCACTTATCGGGTGGTGTAGGTTTTCAATAGTCATCCACCCAGAGGATCCAGCGTTGTCCCACTGAGATTCTCTTGTTCTTAGTCACCTCTCGGTCCTGCCCCGCCATATTGATGATTATATCCCACTGGCTCTTCCTTCCTGGTTCAGCCGGCATGCCTTCTGATGATGTGGTGCTAGGCACGCCCCTCCTTCTTTCTGAATGAGGCGCTTTGCCTCCTGAGATATGTACTTGCATATCCCAAGAGGCAAAGGGAGGACACTTTTTTAATTAAAAAAGATCCGCTTTAAGGATATACTGCTTTCTTGTTGATCTAAGGAGCTATATTTTGGGTGAAATTTACTACTGTAAATTTCCCAGAGTGAATTTAGTGTTTTGTTTAGCTAAGACCTAAAGATCAGTTTCAACCAAAATTATTTTATTTTTTTGTGTAGAGTGTGTTAAGGTCCATCCACTGTTGGGTTTTTAGTGCTAGTCAGGATTCTGTCAGGGGGATTTGCCTTTATGTGATCAGGAGACATGAAAAACTTTCTGCAACATTTTAGGAAAAATGTGTGACATTGCTATCTAGTATGCACCATTTCTCCCCATTAGACAGGCCATCTGTTAGAAGTGCTCAAGGATACTTTTAAATCTTTTAAATCTGATGTGTGATGACCACAAAGAGGGGGAGATTTACATCAGCAACACATCAGTACATACAGTATGCCATCCCAAACCATAGTACCTTGCCAGCTTGTTTAGCGCAGAATGGCTGTTATATTGGTTTTACTCTAAATACTGTGCCATGACTTATCTGCTTCATGGTTCTTGGATCTGCACCTCTTCACCTCCAAAATTTTTGGCAAGGGGATAGCATAGCCCCTCTTTAAAGTGGAAGCTTAAGAATACCTTCCCTCCTTTCTCTTCCCCACCCCCTCTTATCTCTCCCTAGCCCCCCCCCCCCCACCTTTCTCCCTAACCTCCCCCCGGAAGGCCCAGGCAACAGGTCTGTTCTAGACCAGTACAACTATTCCCCATACAACTATTACTCATGTTGGAATCTGGCTGTAAACTGTTAAACATACCATTTAACCAGTGTGTCATAAGTAATACAGTAAAACCTTGGATTGAGAGTAACTTGGTCTGAGAGTGTTTTGCAAGACAAGCAAATTTTTTAAATAAATTTTGACTTGATAAACAAGCGATGTCTTGATATACAAGTAGCGTCATGTCACAACTGAGTATAAAAGAGAAGGGAGGCGCCTCTAAGTGTAGCAATATGGTTACATTTAATGAAGGTACAACATTTAGCAACTCACATGGTTGATGATTAAAACAGGGACATCTAAGTATGCAGGCATTCAGGGTAAAGCTGTCCACATGGACCATCCTCCACACCGCCATCAATGTCATCCCTTCAATGCTGCGCTCCACAAGCTCTTCAAGCCTCGCTTTCAGATCGTTTTACTGCAGGGTAGTCTTCCCGGTCACGATAGCAGACTGATATCGGTGAGAGCTGACGGTGCGGAGGATGGTCTATGTGGACAGCTTTACCCCAGATGCCTGCATACTTAGATGTGCCTCTTTTAATCATCAACCATGTGAGTTGCTAAATGTTGTACCCACATTAAATGTAACCATATTGTTACACTTAGAGGCGCCTCTCTTCTCTTTTATACTCTGTAGCTCCTGCTAGATTTTGCTTCTAATCCCCTTGTGGAGGCTTCCATTTGTGAATGGACATTTTATGGTTACACAACCTATCACATTGCTATAATCTTTTTATATGGACTATAAACTGAAGGACTTAAATATAAAATTAATAAATGGTTGTGGAATGAATGATCTGAGTTTCCATTATTTCTTATGGGGAAATTCACTTTGATATACTTGCTTTGGATTACAAACATGTTTCCGGAACGAATTATGCTCGCAATCCAAGGTTTTACTTGTACTGGGAATGATGATTAAAACTACTGTATGTAACCTACCTCTTACTTTCCTATGCTTCACTTCTATGTACAAGTGCCAAAATCTATGTTATTTGTTGTTTCACTGCACAGAACAATAACCTTACCTGTTAAAAAAAAAGATGTCCCTATTTCCATCATCGTCGTTCTTCAATCTCTTTTCATGCATTCTTCCACGTACAAAAAGCTGCTGAATATTGGGAAATCAAAAGGGAGCCTCAGCAATAGCAAAAATGTCACAATAACTCATTTTGCTGATATACTACTATGCAGGGCTTGTTTTCTCAGAGAATAGGTGCAGGAACTCCCCCCTTCTGAGTCCCCTCCCCCGTCTCCACCCCCTACCCACCTCCAAGCACCGTCCCTTGATTCCACCCCCTACCCACCTCCCAGTACTGCCCCAAGTATCATTTGCTAAATAATTTGTATGGAATTTGTTCTTGTCTAATAACAAGAAAAGCAGTAAAAATAGATGCACTGGAGCAATAGACCCCATCCCAGTAATAATAGATTCTCCCAAGCAAGGATTCCCTTCCCACCAATAATAGACCCCACCCAAACAACAATTGGTTCTCCCAAGCAACAAAAATTCCCCTCCCAGCAATAATAGACCCCACCCCAGCAATAATACATCCCTCACACAACAATAGACTCCCCCAGCAACAATGGACCCCACCCCAACAACAATAGGTTCCCCTCCCAGCAACAATAGATCCCTCACACAACAATAGACTCCCCCAGCAACAATGGTCCCCAGTAACAATAGTTCCCCCCAGCAACAATAGATCCTTCCCCAGCAACAATCATTCTCCACAAAACAATAGACCCCCCCCCCCACACACACACACACACACACGCACAGAAACAATGGACCATCCACAACAAAATACCACCCTCAGCAACAAAAGATCCACCCCAGCAACATTAGACCCCCCTCCAGCAGTATAAACAGATCTCCCAGAGGTCAGCATTAATAGACCCTCCAGCAGCCAGCAACAATAGACCTCTCCCTCAACAGTAGATCCCTACAAGCACCATAAGACACACCCCCAGCAACAACAGATCCCCCACAAGCAATAATAAACCCTCACACAAATTTAGATCCTCACCAGTGACCATGAATCCCCCACGAGACAGCATCAGTCGACCCCCCAGCACACCCCTTGCTAATACATACATACTGCGTTCCCCCCACATTCCCGCTGTAAAAAAAGCCCTGCTAATATGTAAGGCAGAGTTTCATTGAAGGATGGAGTCATCGGTCTGACTTTCACAAACAGCGGGCAGAGCAAATTTCCTCACCGACCGCCGCACGACAATGAACGTCCAAACTTTGAACGGAGATATCGTTGTTATAGCAGCAGCTAGCTGCCATAACCCTGGTATCCCTGTTTTCCTGCGGCGGCCGGCTTTCAGATAAAAGTGGTCCCTGCGGTGGATTCGCCGCGAGATCACTTTTATCGATGACGGGAGAGGGCCCCCCTCCCGCCGTGATCCGGTGCCCTCCGCCGCTTACCGGAACCATCGGTAGAGGCGGAGGAGATCGCGTCCTTTCCTATGGTGTGCCTGGAGATGAGTGAGGCTAAGATGGCACCCACTCGTCTCCATGACACTGCTGGTCGGAAGCGACGTCAAAACGTCACTTCCGTCCACGCCTCTTAAAGGCATATTTTTTTCAATGTCATTTTTTTTTTTATTGCATTTTAGTGTAAATATGAGGAGGTCTTTTTGACCCCAGATCTCATATTTAAGAGGACCTGTCATGCTTTTTTCTATTACAAAGGATGTTTACATTCCTTGTAATAGGAATAAAAGTGACACAATTTTTTTTTTTTAAAAACAGTGTAAAAATAAAAAAAATAATGTAAAATAAATAATAAAAATAATTAAAAAAAAAAAAACCCCGTCCCGACTAGCTTGCATGCAGAAGGGAATGCATATGCGAGTAGCGCCCGCATATGAAAACGGTGGTCAAACCACACATGTAAGGTATCGCCACGACCGGTAGAGTGAGAGCAATAATTCTAGCCCTAGACCTCCTCTGTACCGCAAAATATGCAACCTATAGAATTTTTTAAAGATCACCTATGGAGATTTTTGAGGGTAAAAGTTTGACGCTATTCCACGAGCAGGCGCAATTTTGAAGTGTGACATGTTGGGTATCAATTTACTTAGCGTAACATTATATTTCACAGTATAAAAAAATTGGGCTAACTTTACTGTTGTCTTATTTTTTTATTAAAAAAAGTTATTTTTTTCCAAAAAAAGTGCGCTTATAAGACCGCTGTGCAAATACGGTGCAAAAAAAGTATTCTTATTCTCTAGGGTGTTAGAAAAAAAACCATATATAATGTTTGGGGGTTCTAAGTAATTTTCTAGTAGAAAAACCTGTTTTAAACATGTAAACACCTAAAATCCAAAACGAGGCTGGTCCTTAAGTGGTTAACATTTCTGATCCATTGCAAGCATCCCTAAAATGTATTTTTACATGTTGGCAACCATGCTATACCAACAATTTAAAGACGATAGGTGAAAGGGCTTCATATTTATTGTAAAAAGCAGTTCCTGTTTAGATCCTGAATGCTCGTAAATAGAGATCATTCTGTATTTTGATAAATTGGAAGAGGCAATGAAATGCACACATTTTGGTGAGGGCTTTAATGATGCTCCAGAGTTTTTCTTCAAAGTGTTAACATTTCCCTGGCTTGCATAATGCTTGCCTTTGCAGAAAACAGTTGAATCTTTTTTCCCAGTCATATTTTTCTCCCACAATAACTAGCAGATGTGGTGGGTCACAAGCAACAACTGCCATGGCAACCAGAAGATCTCATTATTCTACTAGGCCCAAGTAACAGGCTATAGAACAAGTTTATAGAAGAACCTATTTTTATGTGAGAACTGGCATCATCCTGAAACCTGCCGAGTAATGTGATGTTTAACTTGGAAACAGGCTAGTGGTTATTGTTTCATTTTTTACTCCCCCATTCTGTTACACTATGGCTTTCTGTCAAAAAAATAAAGCATATATCCAAAACCATGACATAAATATGGCATTATTCCAGCCATTTCTGCAAAATACTCCTCTAGCAAACACTAGTGCCCTGGTTTCAACTGCAATATGATTTCAAGACAAAGTATTTCAATTTGAACAAAATAGGCTGTATAACTCATTAAAGTTAGTCAGTTGGAGGACGACCACGGATATTGCTGATGTGTATATCGCAGTCCCTGCTTTGTCTTTCTTTCCTGAGATTTACAAATATGGCATTGAGTGGGTTGGTTTAAACATCAATGTTGTATTTCCATCCATCCAGTCCTGAGTTTTACAAAGTTCTGCCACACAGCACAACTCCATCTGGCAGGGCAGGAGACCGCATTTTTCATGTTCAAGGAACAATAACCATTACGCCATTGAAAGGCATTAAATCAAGTCACGTATTGCAGATGTAACAGAGTGGTTTAAGTACACAAGTGGTGAGAATCACCAACATATACTGCTAGGAAAGCTAAAATGAATATAAAAACCAGAGTAGGTGGACATGGCAAGGTCTCTTTAGCAAAGAGGAGGTGCTGCTCATTGGCCGGCCTCAAAAAAAGGCACGTGATCCCTGTGCCGAAGACGCGTAGGGGAGGGGCCAGGACGGAGCTGTCAGCACGGAGGAACGAACGAGAGCAGCATACCACACCGCACGCCACACCAGCGCTGTGTTTTCATTTGTGAAGCCTAGATTAGGATGGTGCACTCACGCACCCACAGAATGTGAGTACCCCTAGTAAGGGTGTGTTTTTATTTGGAATAAATATTTATTTGCAATGTTACACTATGGAGCTTCTCCTTTTTTTCTCATTCATGTAATGGAATGCTGATTATTGAGCAAATTGGAGGACATCATCACCATATCTATTAGAGCCAGGAGTGGCTCCCAAGCGTGATTTGACATAGTTTAGGTACTGTGTCACACGCTCTGAGGTGAGCGTATATGCCTGTGGGGGTCACCGGGAGAGCACTGGAGCACGATTTTTACTTCACACATTTCTTTGTGGATGAGCACGATGGATACTACAGGATATGAACACTATATTTGAACACTCTGGGGGTTTATTTATTTATGAACTTTGATTATCACATATTTATAGAGTGAGCACTCTTTTCAACCAGAGTTTGCACTTGGACTTTTAGTGATTACATGCACCTTGCACTTTGCTGATTATATCATTAATTTGTCACATATTGCAATTCATTATTTAAGTATATGGTGATAGATTGTTGTTTATATAATGCACAGATATATACGTTTTTTATACACTGATTTTTTTTTTGTACACTGGTTTTTATATTCATTTTAGCTTTTCTAGCGCAGACACATTTATTTTATTACATTGTTATTTGCACGAGATATGGAACGTGATTAGTGTTTGCAGCTGTTAACACTGAGGGTTTTATTTTAGAGGCATTGGCCCATCTGTTGCTCGCGAGATCTTCTTTCACTATATACTGCTAGGAGTCGGCATTCGGTAGACAATTTAAGGTAGTAAAGCAGGGGTCTCAAAGTACCAGCCCGCGGGCCATTTGCAGCCCGCGGACAGTTAAAAATGGTCCGCAGGCAGGGCCGATCCAGGACTAGAGGTCGACCGATATTTGGCCGTTAGGCCGATATATAACACTGGCCACCGTTCCTCCTCCCTTCTCCACACTCAGCGCTTGATGCTTGTGTGAAACTGACACGTAACAAGAGGAGAGAGACAGAGGGATCTGTCAGAATTGAGGTTGATGTCGGGGGTGGGCGGGACCTGGCCAGGGTGGGCGGGACATGGCCAATATCAAACACCAGCCAATGGGCGGGCCGCTACATGTATGTGGCCCGCCCCTTTTCTTAAGTAGCCCAATCATTGGCTGGTGTTTAATAGCTGCTGGGTCCCGCCCACCCCAGCCGGGTACCACCCACCCCAACATCAACCTCAATTCTCACAGATCCCTCTGTCTCTCTCCTCTATGTTATGTGTCAGTTTCACACAAGCATCAAGAGCTGAGTATGGACAGCTCCTCTCTGTTACTTTCACACACAGTTACACTCTGCTCAGTGTGAAACCTGCCAGTGCCACCTGCCAGTGCCAACCAATCTGCCAGTGCCACCTGCCACCTCCAACCACTGCCACCTGCCAGTGCCACCTGCCACTGCCAACCAGTGCCACCGCCAATCAGTGCCACCTGCCAGTGCCGCCAACCAGTGCCTGCCAGTGCCACCACCAATGAGTGCCACCGCCAATCAGTGCCACCTGCCATTGCCAACCAGTGCCTGCCAGTGCCACCGCCAACCAGTGCCACTGCCAATGAGTGCCACCTGCCAGTGCCAACCAGTGCCTGCCAGTGCCACCTGCCACTTCCAGCCAGTGCCACGGCAATCAGTGCCACCTGCCAGTGCCACGCCAATTAGTGCCACCTGCCAGTTCCAAACCAGTGCCACTGCCAATCAGTGCCACCTGCCAGTGCCATTGCCAATCAGTGCCATCTGTCAGTGCCAATCAGTCCCACCTGCCAATCAGTGCCACCTGCCAGTGACAGCCAGTGCCACCTGCCTACGCCATCCAGTGCCACCTGCCACAGCTAACCAGTGCCATCTGTACTGAGGACATCAAGTGTGTGGTCGAGTGACAGGAGCAAGCAGGGAGGAGTGGAGTGGGTGAGGTTTTTTTTTTTTAAATCGGCCTAAAATATCGTCCACAAAAATTGGCATCATATATCGGCCATCAGCTGCCCCGATTTTTAAATATCGGTATCGGCATCGGCCAGAGAAAAACCCATATCGGTCGACCTCTATCCAGGACGTCTTTTTGAACTGCACCCAGGCACTGCAGAGGGGGAGGCGCCAAAGAGCTTTACCTCTCCATCTCCTCTGTCCTCTCCGCTGCACGCTGCTGCAGCCCAGAGAGAGAACAGAGCAGAGGAAGGAGCGGAGGAAGGATCCGCTCATCGATTGACCAGAGCCCCGATCCAGGGTCTTCTGCCACCTCAGGGTGGGAGATTGTGAGGCTGAGGCACACACTGAAGCAAAGTCCTTAGTGGGGTGACTGGGGTAGAAATTTGTGCAGTGTGGGGGGTATTTTATGCAGTGTGGAGGGTGATTGTGCAGTGTGGGGGTGGTAATTGTGTAGTGTGGGGGGTATTTTATGGAGTGTGGGGCTATTTGTGCAGTGTGGGGGGTAATTATGGGGTGTGGGGGTTAATGCTGGGGGTTAATAATGCGTTTGCTGACTCCAATGCTGGGTTAATAATGCGTTTACTGACACCAGTGCTGGGTATAATGCGTTTGCTGACACCAGTGCTGGGAGTTAATAATGCAGTTGCTGACACCAGTGCTACGGGTTATTAATGCGTTTGCTGACACCAGTGCTGGGGGTTAATAATGCAGTTGCTGACACCAGTGCTGGGGGTTAATAATGCGTTTGCTGACACCAGTGCTGGGGGTTAATAATGCGTTTGCTGACACCAGTGCTGGGGGTTAATAATGCAGTTGCTGACACCAGTGCTACGGGTTATTAATGCGTTTGCTGACACCAGTGCTGGGGGTTAATAATGCAGTTGCTGACACCAGTGCTGGGGGTTAATAATGCGTTTGCTGACACCAGTGCTGGGGGTTAATAATGCGTTTGCTGACACCAGTGCTGGGGGTTAATAATGCAGTTGCTGACACCAGTGCTGGGGGTTATTAATGCGTTTGCTGACACCAGTGCTGGGGGTTAATAATGCATTTGCTGACACCAGTGCTGGGGGTTAATAATGCGTTTGCTGACACCAGTGCTGGGGTAATCCCATTTCCCATAATGCATTTGCTGACACCAGTGCCGGGAGTAAATAATGCGTTTGTTGACACCAGTGCGGGGGGTTAATAATGCGTCTGCTGACACCAGTGCTGGGTATAGTATAGTATATTATTGCTGGTATAGTTTATTGTCTTTGAAGTTTTGAAAGTTTGCATGCGGCCCCCATGGGATATGAAAACTTGTCATGTGGCCCTCAGGCAATTTGAGTTTGAGACCCCTGTAGTAAAGAGACAGGGAAGTGAGGATAGGTGTTGGTCAGAGGGGGCTGAAATTGAATATTATGGGGGGGAGGTGGGGACTGGAGGATAGCCCCCCTCCCCATGAGGCTTGGGCTCAATCTGATAAAAGAAAAAGGGCATACTGAAGCCAAGGATCTCATGTCTTGAGAAATTTGGGCTGGGAGTCGTTAACCCGTTCTCACCCACTGCCTCCCAGCCCTTTAAGAGTTCTAAATTCCGGGAGGCAGAGGCGAGCATTTCGGTCATGTGACTGCTGTGATTGGCTGTCACAGTGGTCACATGATTGGAAAGCTCCCAATCGCAAATAGGCATTGTGAGCTTTCCAGTTCCCACCGTTAACTGTGCTGAGAGCGTGCACGGTGCATGCTCTCAGCACAGAATTGTTTATATTTGGGCCACATATATGTGACTTCTCAGTGTTAAAGCCCACCCCTCCGAGAGGCCGCATATATGCATATGGCCAGTGGAAACAGGTTAATGATTCCGGACATCTTTTTTATAATGTAGCATTAGAATCATGTGGTCCTTAAAAAGGGGTTGTAACCGTAAAAAAACAAACAAATTGATCCCGTTCCTTTAAAGCATGAATAACAGCACAGTGCCTGTGCTCTGTAATTTGTCCCTTTGTAATTTGTCCCTTTGTCTGCCTGGTTCTGCCCTCCCCTCTGTAAACTGACCACGTTTATCATGGCTGCAGATCCATGATACTGTGGTCAGTTTATGTGCCTCTGTCATCCCGGTGTCTCACCTCTCTCCCCCTCCCTCCTAGCCTGTCAGCTAGTCTGTGTTGATCTGCTCACCCCCCACCCATCCTCGGCTGCTAAAATAACTGTCTTATTCCTACAATCCACTGTGTTAGATTAAGTTATGTGCCCCAGTGTCCATGCATTATAAAAAATATGCAGCTTTGTACCATATTTCATAGCGCCGCTTGGTGCTTACGTGACTGCCCACTGCCGTCCTCCTGGCTGACATCACTGGGGGATTCTCAGCCCCTCCCGCTGTAGTTATCAGACCGGGGGAGGAGAGCGGTGTGAGCGCAGAGTAACACTATGAAATAAGGCATAAAGCTGCATATTTTTTATAAAGCATGTACACTGGGGCATAAAACTTATGGTCACACAGTGGGTTCTAAGAATAAGACACAGTGGCATTAACAACCACTTTCATTTCCTGTATGAAGATGGAGGGCCTCTTCCAGGCCTTGGCTACAGTCTGCTTGGCCGCTAGAAAGAGAAACTAGGGACACCTGATTTTTCTTTGGTGCAGTTAAGTAACACTAATAGGTCTTGTCTATCACTTAGCCTGTAACTGGACATTAAAAGAAGAAGCAGCAGACTGTTGAGACTATCTCTCTGTCACTCTGTTCTCTCCTTTGATTAGCATGTCCCTTGTTAGCGCTTGAGCACTTCCGCACAACTGATTGGCTCCTTCTCTCTTTTCCAGTCTGAGCTTTGCTGTACCAAATCAAGGCTGAAACCAAATCAAATTTAAGTATTTACCCTGCTTGCATCTAAAAAAATTAATTTAACAAATACAAGCTTTATTAATTGGTGCCTTTCTTATCTGCCTGGAATCAAGCTTTAAAATTGCTACAGACAGGAAAGTTTGTAAAAGGCAATAAAAAAGTAACTGTTCTTTTTTTAAAAAACAAGTTGACATGTTCCTCAAATCAGCAATGTAAATGCCACTAACTCACATCAGTGTTCATTGTGAATTGTCAGAAATCAGGTAAAAGAACAGGAAGCTTGGATCAAAAGCATTGGTTTGGAATTGGCAAGCAGATGTTATCACTTTAATGGAGAACCTCAATGCATTTTGCAGAAAAGCCTGTACATCAAGAGACAATTTTAAAATTACTATTGTAAACAAATCTAAATAAAAAAAGACAAAAAAAAAAAAAATATAAAGAAAAAAAAAACATCAGAATTAAAAAGTTATTATGAATTTACATATCTCAATGTATTATCATTTAAAGCATGATTAGGTTTCAGAGGCTATACAGATACTCTATAAATACAGATAAAAATCTTAAGCCTTCACATTATTTAAAAAGCATCAATCAGAAAATGAACAATCATATATAAAAACATATCAGGTCCACGGTTTAACGCTACAGCCTAATAGTCATAATTTAGCGTTATTCTATTTAACCACTTAAGGACCTTTCTGAGATTTGTTGTTTACAAGTTAAAAACAGTTTTTTTTTTTTGCTAGAAAATTACTTAGAACCCCCAAACATTATACATTTTCTAACACCCTAGAGAATAAAATGGCAGTCATTGCAATAAAAGTTTCGGTTAAACCGTATTTGCGCAGCGGTCTTACAAGTGCACTTTTTTTGGAAAAAATACACTTTTTTTAATAAAAAAAATAAGACAACAGTAAATTAGCCCAATTTTTTTTATATTGCGAAAGATAATGTTACACCGAGTAAATTGATACCCAACATGTCACGCTTCAAAATTGCGCCTGCTCGTGGAATGGCGACAAACTTTTTCCCTTAGGCGACATTTACTTTTACCCATAGGCGACGTTTAAAAAATTCTACAGGTTGCATGTTTTGAGCTACAGAGGAGGTCTAGGGCTAGAATCATTGCTCTCGCTCTACCGATCACGGCGATACCTCACGTGTGTGGTTTGAACACATGTATGCGGGCGCTACTCACATATGCGTTCGCTTCTGCACACAAAGTCGGCGGGACGGGGCGCGTTTAAAACATTTTTTTTCTTATTTATTTTGCCTTTTATTTTTTATTTTTACACTTCTTTAAAAAAAAAAAAAAGTGTCACTTTTATTCCTATTACAAGGAATGTAAAAAGTCAAAAATGTGAAAAAGACCTCAGATCTCATATTTACACTAAAATGCAATAAAAAAAAATAACAAATTTGGTAATTAAAAAAAAAAAAAAAATGGCCCTTTAAGAGCTATGGGCAGAAGTGAAGTTTTGATGTCGCTTCCGCCCTGCAACGGTATGGAGACGGTGGGGGCCATCAGCGCTAATTTCATCGACTGAAAAGACTAAAACATTATAGTCGACTAAATGAATACTATTTTAGTTGACTAAAATACGACTAAAACTAAAACAATTGAGATGACTAAAATACAACTAAAACTAAAATGGCATTTTAGTCAAAAGACTAAAATGGGACTAAAATTAAAATGACATTTTAGTCAAAAGACTAAGACCAAAACTAAATTGAAATTTGACTTCAAAATTAACACTGGCCTTTAGTGCATGTTCATACCTAAATACCTTAACCGCTTGCCGACCGCCTCACGACGGTATACGTCGGCAGAAGGGCTTGTACAGGCAGAATCACGTACCTGTACGTTCCCCTTTAAGAGGCGGCCATCGGGCAAGCTCCGTGAGTCGGGTCGTGGGTCCCGCGGACTCGATCACCGCGGGGATACCCGCGATCTCCTCACGGGGAAGAAGAACGGGGAGATGCTAATATAAACAAGCATCTCCCCTTTCTGCCTAGTGACAGTGTCACTGATCTCTGCTCCCCGTCATCGAAGCAGAGATCAGTGATGTGTCACACACAGCCACGCCCCTCACAGTTAGAAACACGCCCCTAGGACACACTTAACCCCTACACTGCCACTTAGTGGTTAACCCCTTCACTGCCAGTGTCATTTACACAGGAATCAGTGCATTTGTATAGCACTGATTGCTGTATAAATGACAATGGTCCCAAAAATGTGTAAAAAATGTCCGATATGTCCGCCATAATGTCGCAGTCACGATTAAAATTGCTGATCGCTGCCATTTAAAAAAAAAAAAAAAATTATTAATAAAAATGCCATAAAACTATCCCCTATTTTGTAAACGCTATAACTTTTGTGCAAACCGATCAATAATCACTTGTTGCGATTTTTTTTACCAAAAATATGTAGAAGAATACGTATTGGCCTAAACTGAGGAAAAAAAATAGTTTTTTTATATATTTTTGGGGGATATTTATTATAGAAAAAAGTAAAAAATAATGCGTTTTTTTCAAAATTGTTGCTCTTTTTTTGTTTATAGCACAAAAAATAAAAACCGCAGGGGTGATCAAATACCACCAAAAGAAAGCTCTATTTGTGGGAAAAAAAGAACGTCAATTTTGTTTGGGAGCCAGGTCGCACTACCGCGCAATTGTTAAAACTATGCAGTGCCGAATCGCAAAAAGTGCTCTGGTCAGGAAGGGGGTAAATTCTTCCGGGGCTGAAGTGGTTAAATAATAACATATGAGATTTTTCACTCCAGCAGTATATAATGAGTTTGGAAATTGTAGAGAAATGTTAACTAATGCATTACAATTTAATAACACCCATTCGATTTCAGACGACTAAAATGAGTTTTAGTCAACTAAAATGTACTGGAGATTTTAGTCGACTAAAAGGTAGGACATTTTAGTCGACTAACATGTACTGGAGATTTAGTCGACTAAATACGACTAAAACTAAAACAATTGCAGACAACTAAATTGGTACTAAAACTAAAATGCCATTTTAGTCCTAAGACTAAGACGAAAACACTGGAGGCCCTCTACCCCTCACTCATCTCCTTACCACACACGGAAAAGGACACAATCGCCTCCGCCACTGCCGGTGGCTCCGGTAAGGGGTGGAGGGCACCGGAGAGCGGTGGGGGGGGCCCTCTCGCGCCGCCGATAAAAGTGATCTTGCGGCGAATCTGCTGCAGAGACCACTATTATTGGAAAACGGACCGCCTGCTGAAAAAGAAGATATCGGGGTTATGGCAGCTAGCTGCTGCCACAACAAAGATATCCCTCTTCAAACAACCAACGTATATCGGCGTGCAGCGGTCCGGAAGTGATTAATAGAAGAAAACTGATATTGATTTAGACCAGGAGTAGGCAACCTCGGCACTCCAGCTGTGGTGAAACTATAAATCCAATCATGTCTCTAGGAGTCATGCCTGTGATTGTCAGGGTCTTGCAATGTTTCATGGGACTTGTAGTTTCACCATAGCTGGAGGGCCAAGATTGCCTACCCCTGATTTAAACTATACAATGCTTAAGAAATTAAATGTAGTATAATACCAACTTTCCATGAATAAATCTGAGGGTATTATTGAAAATACTGGGTATGCTACTGCAAAACTAAAACTTACAGTTATTTTTGTTAGATGAAAATCATTTTTTATGTTTAGTAACAGATGAAATTATTGTAATAATTATTGGCACTAATTAAACTAAAATTAGGTAAAGCACAATATGTGAAAATAGATCCATTGGTGAAAAGGGATTATGAATTTGATAGCAGGTCAGTTCATTCAAACGATCCAGATACAATGCTTGTAGTCCAAAGATCCAAAACAAAGCAATATTTACATTGTGAAAAACAAGGCTTCTTGAGTTGAGCACGGTATTTTTATTACCTATAGGCATCAGTCTCTAAAGAGCACCAGTAGAGTCTGAAACCACAGAGACAGAAAATGGCTACAAAAATTCCATCTATAAGCAATGAGTTCTTATCAGCAGGCAACAGATTCATGTCCCTGTCAAAGCACAAAACAGGGTACCTTACTGTATGTCACAGTGTGACCCGGACACACCAGTACCCTCTATCCACATATATGCCCCACCCTATTAGATTGTAAGCTCTTCTGAGCAGGGCCCTCTTAATCCTCTTGTATTTTATTGTATTATAACTGTATTGTCTCCCTTTGATATTGTAAAGCGCGGCGTAAACTGTTGGAGCTATATAAATCCTGCATTAATAATAATATTAATAAGAATTAAAACAGGCCCACTCTGTTTCAAGTTTGACAAATTCATGGCTGGACCATGTTGATCACCTAAGCATTGACCGCTCCCTTCTCTCCCTGTAACCAATGGGGTGCACAGAATATACATTTCCCCTTACCCCTTCCCTGACTTGTCTACCTCTCTCTCTTTCTTCTTTGATTTTCTTTTTTCTCATTTATTTAAAAATGCCAATATTTTGCTCACACAACTCAGTCTATTGAATACTTAGCATGC
This sequence comes from Aquarana catesbeiana, assembly GCF_042186555.1. Lineage (NCBI taxonomy): Eukaryota > Metazoa > Chordata > Amphibia > Anura > Ranidae > Aquarana > Aquarana catesbeiana. The sequence goes on along the minus strand of NC_133324.1, from coordinate 295,659,426 downwards.
TCCCCCTCCCCCTGTCTCAGGTTGCCAAGTATCTGCTGATGGATGGAGGATTCCTCACGGACTTATCAGTTCCGTGCCTCCATACCCAAATATGTAGTATATGTCCTTTCATGAAATGTCTACACAACCCTCATACATCCTTTTAACTTTTGAATGTGCAGAGCTCCTCCCCCCCATTTTGTAGTAATACTCGCTGTTGTCCTGCACTGTATTCCATTTTGCTATTCTGTATTTTGGAAAATTCAATAAAACATTTTGTAAAACAAATTTGACAAATAAAATCTCAGAGCAGCACTGAGCGGAAGTGTACTCAAAAAGTGGGGACAACTGTGCTCCTGCCATATTTTTAGGCTCCTTTCACACTGGTGTGCTTTTGCTGCACTTTTCCAGGGTGTAAAAAGCACATAAAAACGATTCCCCATGAAATCCTATGTAACACACCCCACGTAGGAGCTGCAAAAGAACAGGGAACACTTCTGTACAGCCAGGCACACCAAATCTTCACAGGCACACAGAGTCAGGGAACAGTCCGTAGCTTTGTTTTTGAGGTTTATTAGGGGATTAACAACTTGATGGGAATAGGGGGTTATGGGATGCCCACTTGATTTCAACAAACTACAGGGACAACTTCCTATACACAGGTATACACAAACTCCTCTTCAACCTTCCTACTGCACACACTTTGCTTCTCTCAGCTCAGCCTCTGCTGGTTCAGTCCTGGGGGGGGGGGGGGGGGGGAGCTTGACAGACTCCTTGTCAGTACAGTAGCAGGAACTCACAGTCCCTTAACAGTAGCACATGTGAAGTGACACGGCATGTAACCTTTCCTTCTGCTTCCTCTGTGGCCACTGATCCCAGCATCAATTCTTCAGGCAATGCCAGCCCACCTGGTTGCAGCTGCCTCTTTCACCAGCCCTCCTGGTTGCCTCTACACCAACAAACCTGGGTGACTCTCTGGAGATCTCTCAGGGAAAGGTTGAAAATTAAGCCCACCACTATCTTCAAGGGAGACTGGCTACATGTGGCAGTTTCCCCCCTTTGTTAGTTCCCACCAGTGTGAATTATTCACTCTGTTCTCTCTTTGCTCCCATGCCTCCAGGAAAGTCTCCACCCTTGTGTCTTTGGCAAGATCCTTCCAGCACCCAAGTCCTGGCCCAAGGCAGGACACCTCTCCTCAGACTAGGGGGTACACCTCAGGGCCACTGACAGCCTCCTCAACACTGTATCTCCATCTTCCACCAGAAGGGCAGTCAGCCTGGCTCATGTCTATTTATGGGGTAATCTCTGCCAAGACGAGTCATCCAGACCCGGCCTCTAATAACCCTGACCCAATTTAGTGACTCCAGAATATGCCTTTTCCTACACTCACACTAGTAGCACACACTACAGGGTGCTATACCTATATAACTGTTCACACTGCAGGTAAGCTACGCTTTGAAATTTCCTGCATGCTGCATTTTTGGTGCAGTTTCTTTAACGTGCACCAAAAGGCCATCTTCGATTTTAAATCAATGAGAACACATCAAAAGTGCATCAGTGTGAATGGACCCTTAAGCTGCACAAAAGCACATCAAAAGCGCATCAGTGTGAAAGGGCCCTTACTTATGGCTGGGTTTGATGACAAACTTTTTCTGAAAAACTTAGAGAAAAGGCAAGATGTCATAGGAAAGATGGTTGGACATGCAAGGCAGTATAAAGCAGCTATAAAGGTTTGCTGAATATCTGCATTAAAGAAATCAGTGCAATCAAGGCTGAACCATGGTTCATATGCATCAATGTGCTCCTCTCCTCAGGAATCCACTTTGCTGCTTTCTGGTGGAGCAAAAACCTTAAACAATGTTTATTCATAGTAAAATAAGGAGAACTGTTTCAAAACTATATTTGCTTTACTTTGAAGAACAGTTCAGAAATGTTTTATGCCTTGTTGCTTTTACGGATTTGGTTGTTTCAATCACCAGGATGCGGTAGTGGACACAATGGTTTGGCCGTCCACCTAGGCTTGGGAAATACCAGGGACCATTTTAGCTTTCTCTGACCTGTGGATGTTGCTGGATCTGCCAAGCTTTGTCTAAGTTTACAGATGAGACCTGCCACCTCTTCTGACCAGGTTCAGAAACACAGTTAAGAGTCTACTGGAAGATTGTTATCATGTTGAAGACCTCATTCAATGGAGAAAGAACTATACCCTTTAACTTAATGCAAAAACACATTTTTCTTTGATCGTGTGCTCCAATCATACTTCGATCATAAATCAACCAACGCAGGACTTTTTATTTTTGCACATATACAAGCACAATCAGGACTTGGCTTGTGAAGCAAAGGGACTAAAATAAGTCACAGTTATTGACTTTGAAGAAAGAACCCAAATCTCTATAGCAAAAAAAAAATCTAGCTGTAATTGAAAGCCCAATATAGCTTTCATTGATTTAATGCCATGAGATGTCTTAATAAACACAGCAGTATGTCAAACACCTTAAAATCAGTTTGCAAAGTCCCTTATTCACCACAGGACTTTCTCATTATCTTTAGTGCAATGGGAGATTTATTGACACCAATATTGTTGATTTATTAAACCACTTTCAGACAGTTTTTGAAAAGTTTTTGCAAATTATCTGTGAAACGTTATCAGGGAGGTAAAATTGATTGTCAGAGTGCATTGATGTTGTTTCTCATGTAAAGTTTGTAATTTCAGCACAGCGGTAGCAAATTGATTTGGTTTAAATTGAAATTTTAATTGAAAGGAAATCATTATTATAGTCTTCTTTTATTTACCTAATAGTGCTTTGTGAGTTGTTGGGCTATATACTTTAAACCAATGCTTCATTGACATATGTTATATGTTGTATAATTGTTTTAAGAAACAGCATTAAATCATCACATGAAGAGTCACAAGTCTGTCAATTTACCAGCCATTATGGCACTGCGGATGACTCCAGCACCTCCTTACAGGTTATGACAATTGATTTAGAATTCAACTTAGATAACATTGTTATTGTTTAATTTTTTGTATAAAATAATCTTTGGTAATAATTGTTTCCATAGCAACATTCAGTTCAGTCCATTATGTGTGGTATTCTGTTGCTCTGATTTCTGCATATAATATTATTTTAAAAATATCTTAAAGTAGAACTAAAGGCAAAACTTTTTTCATTTTGGATAAAATAAGGGACGGTTAAAAACCCTGTCAGGTTTTTATTTTTCCATCTGTGTTCCATTGGGGAGATTTCTGTTCACTTCCTGTTCCATAGCCAAAACAGGAAGACAGAAGAGATCCCTCAAAAGTGAGGGAAGCCCTGGTTGTCACTAGAACTAGTGTCTTCATTGGAATATTTCCCCTCTATTAGGGTTCTGGGGGCAACATACAATTTGGGAATTCCTTTTACTTTTACTCTCAGTAAGAACAGTCACCAGGACAAATAGAGAGGGCGAATCTCCTCAACAGGGGCACAGACAGGAATAAAATACTGGCAGGTGTTCTAATCCATCTTCACTCTGTCCAAAACTAAAAAAATATATATATTTATAGTGGGCTAGATTACTTTTTAACAGGCCCAAAGGTGCTGGAATGGAATCCATTAATGGAAATAGGATCATTTATCTGGTCTGATCACACACCTGTATTTTTAACAATAAATCCTCCTCAGACCCAGGGTACAAGTTGGTCTTGGCGTTTGAATGACACACTCATGTCAGACCCAATCTGTCATAAGGCAATTGTAGAGGCAATTATTATTATTATTATTATTCTTCAGGATTTATATAGCGCCAACAGTTTACGCAGCGCTTTACAATATAAAAGCGAGACAATACAGTTATAATACAATAAAATACAATAGGATTAAGAGGGCCCTGTTCAGAAGAGCTTACAATCTAATAGGGTGGGGCAGGTGGTACAAAAGGTTGTAACTGTGGGGAATGAGCTGGTGGAAGTGGTAGGAGATTAGTTGGAGACGTGATAGGCTTTCCTGAAGAGATGAGTTTTCAGGGATCGCCTGAAGGTAGCAAGAGTAGGGGATGGCCGGATAGATGGAGGTAGCGAGTTCCAGAGGATGGGAGAATCTCTGGAGAAATCCTGGAGACGAGCATGGGAGGAGGAGATGAGAGAGCTTGAAAGCAGGAGGTCTTGAGAAGAGCGGAGAGGTCGATTTGGGTGATATTTGGAGACAAGATTAGTGATGTAGCTTGGGGCAGAGTTGTGAATGGCTTTGTATGTTGTGGCTAGAATTTTGAATTTAATTCGCTGGGTGATTGGGAGCCAGTGTAGGGATTGGAGTAGAGGGTTGGCAGACACTGAGTGGTTGGTAAGGTGGATAAGTGTGGCAGCAGCATTCATGATAGATTGAAGAGGGGATAGCCTATGGAGAGATAAGCCAATGAGAATGGAGTTGCAATAGTCAAGGCGAGAGATAACAAGGGAGTGAATGAGGAGCTTGGTGGTTTCATTTGTTAAAAAGGGGCAAATTTTAGAGATGTTACGGAAGTGAATTCTACAAACTTTTGACAACAATTGGATTTGAGGCTGGAATGACAAGTCAGAGTCTAGGATTACACCTAGTACCCTGGCGTGAGGGGAGGTACTGATGGTTGCATTGTTGATTTTGATGGAAAAGTCATGGAGGGGGGCACGGGTGGGGGGGAATATTAATAGCTCAGTTTTAGAGAGATTTAGTTTAAGGAAGTGGTGCGACATCCATGCTGATATGTCAGTAAGTTAGTAATGCGAGAGGAGACTGAAGGAGTGAGGTGAGGAGTAGACAGATAGATTTGGGTGTCATTAGCGTATAAGTGGTATTGGAAGCCGTGGGCAGTTATTAAGTGACCAAGGGAGGAGGTGTAGATAGAGAAGAGAAGGGGTCCAAGAACCGAGCCTTGGGGGACCCCCACAGAAAGGGGCAATGGAGAGGAGGAGACAGAGTTGTAGGTGACACTGAAGGAGCACTGTGATAAATAGGCAGAGAACAAGGATAGAGCAGAATTGGCAACTTTGTCTCTGATCATGAAGAAGACAAAACTGCGCTGCCTTTAAAATGGTAAGCCCTAAAGGCGGTATTACGAGGGTTGTTTATTCAACATGGCTTGCGCCTTAAAAAAGAAAAATCTATAATCATTCAAAATACTTTGTCAAATCTTCACTCCCTATAAACCTTTCATAAAGCTTGCCATTTAGCTAACATATCGTCTACCAGGGCATCGCTATAACAGCTTTTGAAAACATCCCATAGCTCATATCAACAAAGACACGCCTTGGGAAGGTATAAATTTGGGAATACATGTGGGAGATTGTTAGCTGGTACAATACATCCCCGTCCTCCCCAGACTTTTATACCTAGTATAAAGAAGTCATCGGGGGAAATCACATCAGACCCACAATCCCTTCAACAAACTTTTAGGGAATATTTTTCAGCCCTCTATAACCTTGCTCCACCACCATTTTTGAAGGATAAAGGAGCCGGTACTCACCATATTGAAGAATATGTACAGGAAACTGCTATTCCAATACTAGATGATGATAAAAGGAAATCCTTGGATTGTCCTTTTCTACACAAGGAATTACTAGGTGTAATTGCCGATATTCCATCAGGTAAGAGTCGAGGACCAGATGGATTCACCCAAAAATTTTACAAACCTTATAAAGAACATTTATCCCCATTTATGCTCCAAGTGTTCAATTCTATCTCCTCTAGTAATCAATTCCCAGTTCAGACACAAGAAGCCCATATCACCTTGATTCCAAAACCAGAAAAGGATTTAACATTGTTAACCGATGACCGATATCCCTAATTGGGATAGACCTACAGTAAAAATGAATGCAAAAAGGATTGTGTTACGTCTCCAACCTCTTATCCTGAGCCTAGTACATACAGACCAGGTGGGATTTGTCCAAGGAAGAGAAGTAGCTAAAATACCAGTATGCCTTCTTTCAGTTGATGCAGAGAAGGCATTTGACCGGGTTGGATGGCCTTTTTTTAAACATTCATTGATGTAAATAGGCCTGGGTTCAAATCTGCTTAAGACCCTGGTGTTGTACACTAAACCTGAGGCTAGAATAAGGATTACTGGATCATTGACAACAAGTTTTACTATATAAAATAGTACCCGTCAGGAATGCCCATTATCTCATTATCTTCTTTATGTCCTAGTGATGGACCATTTAGCAACAGCAATTAGAATAGAATAGAACAGAATTCTTCCATTACTGGCATACAGATAAATCAAAAGGAAATAAAACTAGCCTGGTTTGCTGATGATCTATTACTCTATGTTACTAACCCACATGTTTCTATACCTTCTATTTTATCTGAATTTCAGCGTTTTGGAACTTTGAGTAACTTTAAAGTAAATATATCAAAATCAGAAATTCTGAATGTGTCACTTACACCACAACAAGTTACGGCACTGAGAAATAATTTCTCCTTTAAAATTTGTTCTTTGGCACTAAAATACCAAGGTATTATTATTCCCTGCGATCCGAGCCATTTATATTCAACAAACTATATCCCTCTTATGCAACGAACCCTACAGGATCTTAAAAAATATGATTCTAATCATTATTCGTGATTTGGGAGGATCAATATATTGAAAATGGATATAATACCTCAGTTTTTGTATCTTTTTCAAACTACTCCTGTCTCTGTCCCTAGATCTTTTTTCACAACTTTGCAATCAGCCTTTACAAAATTCATCTGGGGCCATAGGAAACCTAGATTGCATAAGAAATTACTATCATCGCCTAAAACGAAAGGAGGAATGGGTGCACTGGACCTATACTATTATTATGTTGCGGCTGTTCTGACCAGGCTAGTGAACTGGTTTCATTACTCTGATACTAAACAATGGGTATTAATAGAGAAATGGTTGAACCAATTTGACCGTAAGGCGCTTCCCTGGCTAGATTTATCTATCAGTGATACCCATTGAGATTTATCATTTACTTTGCCCTCTCTTACATCCCATCTATTGAATATCTGGGTTAAAACAGCTTTACAGTTAGAGTTGTCATCTCATGTAGGACCTATGACACCCCTATTCGGTAATCCTCATTTTCCGCCGGCATTAAACCGGACAAGTTTCCTTGCATGGAATAAAGAGTCTCATCAAAAGAGTGAGCCAGATTATCTGCCAGGGAACACTTCTGTCTTTAATAAACTTTTTCCCTGTGCAGCAACCCACATTTATGCAATGGTTGGAATATCGGCAATTATTGTCATTCTTGTCCTCTACCCCCTCAAATATATCCTTCGATAGAGATTCAACCCAATTTGAACTTCTTTTTTCTAAACCAAAATATGTTCTATCAACAATATACAAGATGCTTATTATAAAAAACCATCCTGAGCCTCCGGAATATATGAACAAATGGGTGAATGAGCTTAATGTTCAAATTGCAGCTGAAGAGTGGGAGAAGTCATTTAATCTAACACATTGTTTGTCACCAACAATTAAAGCACAAGAGGCGAGTTATAAGCTTCTTTCCAGATGGTACTGGAGTCCATTGTGACTCCAGCGTATATATCCAGATACATCTGATATAAGCTGGCGGTGCCATGCGGCCAAGGGCTCACTGCTTCATATCTGGTGGGAGTGCCCTCAAATTTTTAACTTTTGGGAAAAGATTATTCAACTGTATTCTACAGTTACTGGGGAGTTAATCCCAAACATGCCTCAAATTACCCTGCTCTCTATCTTACCAGGATCATATAAAAACATCAAAAAGAGTCTTCTTAGACATTGGTTGACAGCAGCGAGACTGGTTATACCACAGCACTGGCGTTCAACACAACCCCCATCAGTTAACGAATGGGCTATAGAAATGGATTGTATAGAGAAGATGGAGACACTCTTAGCACATGAACTGGACGTACATGAAGAATGCCGCCGGACACGGGCCTCCTGGAGGATATACAGGGAAAAAACAAGAAACTAGAAAGCCTCTAGGAAAAGAAAGTAAATACTATGGATGCGATAAGTAAGGTTTCAATATAGGACGCCTATTTGTTGCCACTCGCCCCCCCCCCCCCCCCCTTATCTATCTATTTTTACCCCTTTTTTTTTGCTTGTGTTTTTTTTTTGGGAGGGGGGTTCCCCTTCCCTTTTAGTGTTTTGTTTTGGCAGATGTGTGAAAATGTATCTATAATCTGTGTGATGAAATGACTATGCTATCTATATATGTATGGATGTGTTCATGTTTGAACTTGTTTATGTCTGTATTAATTTACAATAAAATTAGATTGGAAAAAACTAAAAAAGTTTATATTTAAGGCAAACAAAACTATTCAAAGTTAAAAAAAATTTTTTTTTGCCTTTTGTTATACTTCAAATATACAGTCATGTTTTGAAACGTATTAAATTAACTATGAAGCGCCTCTTTTATCCACGTCATTGTATATCTATAGTAAATAGTCACATTCATTGGGACTTGTTCTGTAATGTTGAATATGTTTCATAGCTCATCCAAGCCTCCTCTTTAGTTATAACTTGCTTTGCTAGGCTATTAAATGTCTTCAAATTTACATAACAGTTAAATGTGACTAACTACTATTAGATAATATTAATTTGACATGTATTTTGAAATCAGAAACCTACAGGTATGTGCAAGTATGTTTTGATATCTCTTAGATTGCCCCAAGAGCCCTAAAACCTTGTGCATAGCATTATGCAAATCTCTGCAAACAGGAAAAGTTGAATTTTGGTCCAAACCTCCTATCTTCCACACCTTATTATTGGTCCTTTAGACTGACTGACAGTTCACTGACCATGAAAAGGATGAAAACAGGTTCTTTATTGAAATCAATAGTTGCAAAAAAGAGCACCCTGGGTTAAACTGGCCATACACTAGTAGAATTTTGAATGTTAGTACAAAAATTCATGTGAACATTTCTACAACAATTCTCCTGACGAATACCATTCCAAAGTACTTTCAAAATTTTGCTTTCAACATTTGATTTTGAAATGAATGGGCTTTACTGAACAAAGACCACATTCAATATTAGAAATTTTCCATCCTGCCCAGTCGAATTTTCTTGTCACTGCAGTTGAGCACAAATGTTGATTCCTAAACATTTAGGAATCTAAACATTCTTATACCCTTCAAATTTAAAACAAAATTCTACTGGTGTATGGCCAGCTTCACAGGCTTTTAGGGTCCTCCAGCAACTATTAATATGTACAGACACCTCAGGAGCATGTTGATGCAGCTTTCAGATGTACTCTATACAGATATACACTATATTACCAGAAGTATTGGGACGCCTGCCTTTACACGCTCATGAACTTTATTGGCATCCCAGTCTTAGTCTGTAGAGTTCAATATTGAGTTGACCCACCCTTTGCAGCTAAAACAGATTCAAGTCTTCTGGGAAGGCTGTCCACAAGGTTTAGGAGTGTGTCTATGGGAATGTTTGACCGTTCTTCCAGAAGCACATTTGTGAGGTCAGGTACTGATGTGGACGAGAAGGCCTGGCTCACAGTCTATGCTCTAATTCATCACAAAGATGTTCTATCGGGTTAAGGTCAGGACTCTGTGTAGGCCAGTCAAGTTCCTCCACCCCAAACTCGCACATCTATGGAAGATGGAAGTTGCCTTTTTTAACATCTACTTTTGGAGATTCTAGAAGCCTGGCTGAACCTTGTTCAAGTAACTTTTGTACTTTCTGATCTCTGATCTGAAAGAGGAATGCAAATCAGCTCTGATATCAGTGTGAGCTCAATGGTTGAGTGTCTGTTCTAGGTCAATACCGAAAAAAACTGAAACCGCAGACAGCCAACCAAGTAGCATTTACAGGAAAGGAGGTCAGCAATGGCAGCCCTACTATCTTGCTCACTTTCCTGTAATTGATAGGTATCTGTCCAAGCTAGCGATAATATTTTAACAGAAAAACATACTTTTTTGGGGGCCATACTGTTATTTTTTAAAGCATTTACAAACTTCTAAACTGTTGTTTGAACTATTTGGAATTAATTGTATAAAATCTAACATTTATTATAGGAACTATCCATGACATTTAGATTACAAAGTGTGATGCATACATGCAAGCCTGTATACAATTCACTAAGCCAGACTGTACCGTCTTTGTTAGGAGAGAGCAAAGGAGTCTGTCTATGTGACCTAATATCCCGAGTTCAGGTAAAGGTCCAGACTTTATGTCATAATTCAAATTTATCTGATTACAAAAGTACTGCACATATTAAATAAACACATAAAACATTATATTGTATTACAAGAGGTGCAATGACAAACATATATATATATATATATATATTCATGGAGAAGTATTGCATTTATATTTGTTTTTATGACCATAACAGGATATGACAGGTGCTGTGAACAGCTTAGTTATGTGAAAGAGAAAAGCAGGGTGGTTAGTGATGTACAAAAATGTCCATAGAATTTCAAAAAGTTTTATCAATTTTATATAGTTAGTATGTACTTGATTTTTTTTAATCCCTCTCATTGTCCACATTGGGTGACTGCATTCTGCTGATGTTGACAAGAACTCCCAGCGTGCTTACTGATTGGCTGAGAGTTCACATCTGCAGAAACTGGGTTGTTGACGCCTGACATTTCCCTGCAGCCACCTAGTGGGAGATGTAACTTACTACATCTTGCATAAACATGCCTTTAGCTTACATGGCACAACTCTTTAATTTTTGTAGTGTTAGTTTAATCTAATTCCCTAGCTTGTTCATCATTGCAGCACGTTATTCACCTCTAACCCTTTCTTTTACAATGCTGTGCACAAACATATCATTTCAGTGTAAATTCAACACTTTGCCATGTTTTTTTCCCCAGCATTCTCATTTGCATTTCTAGGATTTCTGAATTGTGGTAATTCTGTATTTAAGAGAATATTTAAATGTAAAAACAAATAAAATTAAGCTAAAAAAAACCCCATCGCAGATCTCCTTATAAGGAAACCTAAACGTGTTCTAATTTTTTCTGATTGCCCAAATGGAGATTAAAAATAGAGTATTGTTCAAAAAGTATTGTTTTGCAGATCAGCCTTTTCCACCGTTTTTAAAACTGGGTACACACTATTATTTCTTTTTCCTTCAACACCGTGGGTTGGACGAAAAAAAACCTGTCAGCTCCGGTCGGAGCCGCTGTACTAACCATGCAAGGTTATTCCCGCAATCTCCCCAGCTGAGCTGTTGTGTTCTGATGGGGGAATGCCCCCCCACCAGAACACTCCGACCAGTACGCTATGCTATTGGCTGAGAGCGCTGATCAGGAGGCGGTCGGCTGCTGGTTTTCCAGCATGCACGTCCCACAGAAGTCGGCTGAACATTCGGCCATCCCGACATTCGGCCCGTGTGTACAGGGCTTTACCTTCAGACTCCATTCATACCTGAGCATTTTGTAGCCCAAAGCTCGAAGCTCCAAAACACTCAGGGAAAAAATCTATTATTTTTTATGATGGTGGTTCACATCTCCACTCCAAAATGCCTAAAGCCCAGTGCCTGAAGCTCAAAAAAGTTTTGGAGCTACTTTTGTAGCTCGATTCTGGCAGATTGTTGCATCTTTGAAGTAGCTGAAAACAGATAAACATTGCAACAAATGCTGTAACAGATGATAGTTTTCTCTATTGGCTAATACAATACCATCAAAACTCCAAAACGCTTGGAAAGCACTGTACAAAAACACTGTCTAAAACACCCATACAAACGTGCAACAAAATGTACAAAAAACTCACAAAAACATGGTGCTCAGGTGTGAATGCAGCCTAATACACATTTCTGTCTTGCAGCACTAGACTGATCAACCGAATCCCAACCACAACACTACCTACATGGAGTTTGCATGTTCTCCATGTGCTTTTGTGGGTTTCCTCTGTATGTCTACAAGTAAGGTAAGGCACCTTTTGTAAGCAACTTTATGGCAGGGAATGATTTGAATGTACAATAGCTAAGTGGTAAGCCCTTCTGCCTGGCAGCACTAGGGTCATCGGTTTAAATCTCAACCATGACACTATCTTCCTGGAGTTTTCATGTTCTCCCTGTGCCTGCGTGGGTTTCCTCTGGGTACTCTGGTTTCCTTCCACACTCCACAGGCATGCTTGTAGGGTAACTGGCTCCCGTCTAAATTGGCCCTAGTATGGGTATGTATGAATGAGAGTTAGAGACTTTAGATTGTAAGCTCCTTGAGGGCAGGGACTGATGTGAATGTGTGATAAATATATAAAATGCTATGTAAATTGATGGTGCTATATAAGTACCTGTAATACATAAATATACAATATATAAAAATACCTGTTATAAAGAAAACAAATAAAGCTCAAGTTACATCATTGGGGCAGCTATAAGGGAAGCAGTTACTTTCAAAGCACTGGGTTGTCTCGTTTAGCTATGTGTAGGGAAACTTTAGTCCTTTGGCAGTCCCTTTTCTTGAAGTATTCTACCGTTTATTCTCTGTTCTGACAGCATCCAATATAACTGAATCTCTTTTCAAGTAAAGCACAACTTTTGCATCTAATGAAAATACTACAATTACTACAAACACCCAATTAAATCAAAATTGCAATTGAAAATCTGATTTTCTTACAAACCTTTTATGAAAATGTGAGCCAGTGATCAAATCCTGATCATGTTTTTCTCAGGTGAATAGTAAGCTTCTGTTTGCATTTTAATTAATTTTTACTCTTTTTTTTTAATTTGCCTATGTTTTCATTTAGGTAGGTTAAAAGGTGAATACAGAATCATTTATTACTCGCAGTCCACATTTCACAGCCTATTTGTGACTTCTGTTCAGTTATTGGCTTAATATGCCATGGCAGATGGTGACATATTGACCTAAAATCGTTCCTTACTGATTAAATGCAAATCTATGAAAAAAACAAAAACACATGACTAATATTATTTGGTGTTTTTGAAACCTGTCCTGTCACTTGGGATAATGTTTCTAGAGGCAATGATTGTAATTGGTTAGTTTTTAGACAGTATTGAGCTATTTTAGACAAGGGCCTTGGGAAACTGGGAGAAGATGAATGCTTAGCCAGAGCCAGTTATTGTCTGGCTCTTCCTGAGTTTTGGCAGACCACATGACCAATGACTCTCCATTGATCATATGCCTACCTGCTCCTGTGCTGTTTTCTCCAGTAAAGTATTTTTTTTTTTTTTTAAAAAGGTTTTATTACATTTTGACAGAATAACAGGAGTTATGCAGTCTACATGTCAATATGCAAAACATGATAATCAAAAAGGCAGATACAGTTTATAGGCTGAGTAACTAAACACAAAAATAAAAGGAATACGTGTCTTAGTGTTAGAAGCGTAAAAAGTCACAAGATGAGACATGAACTGTAACCAGTAGTTGTAATCGAACGTCAAGGAGCACATCTGGTTCACTATGTAAAATTGATGTATCTCATGGAGAGCGGTGAACATCGCACCTGTGAGGACTGGTGCTGTGTAATACAAGGGTAGCTGTTGAATGTAAAAATCGGGGCATGTATAGAGCCTATGTCCACACCGTTGAAGGTTGGCCCAAGTACCATTCACCCCTATAGGGAGCTTTCTGTGGATGGGAGGGCTTCTGAAAACAAGTAAACCAGTGGACAAGCCAGAACGGTGTGGCAGGGCATAATACTGAATCCCGTTAGGAAGTAAATTGTAAGATTGTCAAGGCTAGGGAAAGGAAGGGGGGAGGTGTTCAGTGACCTTTCGGGAGTGTATCAATGCTAGGATACCGGGGCAGTCAGAGGTATAGCAGGTGGGGCCCATCGGGAGCCGCTGAGAGAAGGATTAGTGGCAAATGGGATCATTTAGGGTAAGAATGGGGTATGGGAAGCGGGGAAGGTGTAGAGTTTGGTAGACGAGAGTATTGGGTGCATGGGGTATGAGTTCTTTGAGTATAGAACAATTCAGGGAGTTCCAGGTGGAGGCGGTAAGGTGGCAGGTGGTGTAGTCTGAGTCGTGGATTGCTTATAGTGTAACCAGCACGCCCACATGGCATTAAATTTGTTTGGATTATCGTTAGCTTGACTTATGAGTTTTTCCATATCTGCGTAAAGTATTTATTAGTGGTTATAATCCCTTATGTGTTTAAAAAAAACACAGCATGTATTGAGGACTCAGATAAACAGGATTGGAAGACTCAAAAAGCTAAATCACAGAATTAAAAAAAATATAGTAAATAGGTAACCTCGATTACCATAAAATGTAATATTAACCGCTTGCCGACCGCCGCATGTACATTTACGTCGGCAGAATGGCACAGCTGCGCAAATGGGCGTACCCGTACATTCCTTTGAATTTGCTGCCGTGCCGGTGAGCACACGCCCCCGCCGTGTGCTCCGTGATCGCACCCACGGGTCCCGCGGACTCGATGTCCACTGGGTGCCCGCGATCGTTTCATGAAGAGGCGGAACGGGGAGATGCCTATGTAAACAAGGCATTCCCCATTCTGCCTTGTGACAGGACAGAGATGTACTGCTCCCTGTCATCGGGAGCAGTGATCACTGTCATGTGACTTGTAGCCCAGCCCCCCCACAGTTAGAATCACTCCCTAGGACTTACTTAATCCCCTCATCGCCCCCTAGTGGTTAACCCCTTCCCTGCCAGTGTCATTTACACAGTAAGCAGTGCATTTTTATAGCATTGATCGCTGTATAAATGACAATGGTCCAAAAATAGTGTCAAAAGTGTCCGATCTGTCCACCATAATGTCGCAGTCATGATACAAAACGCAGATCACTACCATTACTAATAAAAAAAAATGAATAATAAAAATGCCATAAAACTATCCCCTATTTTGTAGACACTATAACTTTTGCGCAAACCAATCAATATACACTTATATACTTATACCCTCACAGTTAGAAACACGCCCCTAGGACACACTTAACCCCTACACTGCCACTTAGTGGTTAACCCCTTCACTGCCAGTGTCATTTACACAGGAATCAGTGCATTTGTATAGCACTGATTGCTGTATAAATGACAATGGTCCCAAAAATGTGTAAAAAATGTCCGATGTGTCCGCCATAATGTCGCAGTCACGATTAAAATTGCTGATCGCTGCCATTTAAAAAAAAAAAAAATTATTAATAAAAATGCCATAAAACTATCCCCTATTTTGTAAACGCTGTAACTTTTGTGCAAACCGATCAATAATCACTTGTTGCGATTTTTTTTACCAAAAATATGCAGAAGAATACATATCGGCCCAAACTGAGGAAAAAGTTTGTTTTTTTATATATTTTTGGAGGATATTTATTATAGCAAAAAGTAAAAAATATTGCTTTTTTTTTCAAAATTGACGCTCTTTTTTTGTTTATAGCGCAAAAAATAAAAACAGCAGAGGTGATCAAATACCACCAAAAGAAAGCTATATTTGTGGGGAAAAGGACATCAATTTTGTTTGGGTACAAATATGCACAACCGCGCAATTGTCAGTTAAAGCAACGCAGTGCCGAATCGCAAAAAATGGCCTGGTCATTCAGCAGCCAAATATTCCGGGGCTGAAGTGGTTAATACATACTACAAGCAGACAGTGGGGTTGATTTACTATAGGTGTAGGTTGTTTATTTAAGTAAGTAAATGTTAACATTGAAATTTGTACAGTATCTCACAAAAGTGAGTACACCCCTCACATTTTTGTAAATATTTTATTGTGACATGTGACAACACTGAAGAGATTACATTTTGCTACGATGTAAAGTAGTGAGTGTACAGCTTGTATAACAGTGTAAATTTGCTGTCCCCTCAAAATAATACACAGCCATTAACCACTTCAGCCCCGGAAGGATTTACCCCCTTCCTGACCAGAGCACTTTTTACAATTTGGCACTGCGTCGCTTTAACTGCTAATTGCGCGGTCATGCAATGCTGTAACCAAACGAAATTTGCGTCCTTTTCTTCCCACAAATAGAGCTTTCTTTTGATGGTATTTGATCACCTCTGCTGTTTTTATTTTTTGCGCTATAAACGGAAAAAGACCGAAAATTTTGAAGAAAAATGATATTTTCTACTTTTTGTTATAAAAAAAATCCAATAAACTCAATTTTAGTCATACATTTAGGCCAAAATGTATTCGGCCACATGTCTTTGGTAAAAAAAATGTCAATAAGCGTATATTTATTGGTTTGCGCAAAAGTTATAGCGTCTACAAACTAGGGTACATTTTCTGGAATTTACACAGCTTTTAGTTTATGACTGCCTATGTCATTTCATGAGGTGCTAAAATGGCAGGGCAGTACAAAACCCCCCCAAATGACCCCATTTTGGAAAGTAGACACCCCAAGGAAATTGCTGAGAGGCATGTTGAACTCATTGAACATTAAATATTTGTCCCAAGTGATTGAATAATGACAAAAAAAAAAAATAAATAAAAAAAAAAAAAAAAAAATTACAAAAAGTTGTCACTAAATGATATATTGCTCACACAAGCCATGGGCATATGTGGAATTGCACCCCAAAATACATTTAGCTGCTTCTCCTGAGTATGGGGATACCACATGTGTGGGACTTTTTGGGAGCCTAGCCGCGTACGGGGCCCCAAAAACCAAAAAACCAAGCACCGCCTTCAGGATTTCAAAGGGCATAAATTTTTGATTTCACTCCTCACTACCTATCACAGTTTTGAAGGCCATAAAATGCCAAGATGGCACAAACCCCCCCCAAATGACCCCATTTTGGAAAGTAGACACCCCAAGCTATTTGCTGAGAGGCATGTTGAGTCCATGGAATAGTTTATTTTTTGACACAAGTTGCGGGAATGTGACAATTTTTTTTTTTTTGCACAAAGTTGTCACTAAATGATATATTGCTCACACAGGCCATGGGCATATATGGAATTGCACCCCAAAATACATTTAGCTGCTTCTCCTGAGTATGGGGATACCACATGTGTGGGACTTTTTGGGAGCATAGCCGCGTACGGGGCCCCGAAAACCAAGCACCGCCTTCAGGATTTCTAAGGGCATAAATTTTTGATTTCACTCCTCACTACCTATCACAGTTTTGAAGGCCATAAAATGCCAAGATGGCACAAAACCCCCCCAAATGACCCCATTTTGGAAAGTAGACACCCCAAGCTATTTGCTGAGAGGCATGTTGAGTCCATGGAATATTTTATTTTTTGACACAAGTTGCGGGAAAGTGACAATTTTTTTTTTTTTTTTGCACAAAGTTGTCACTAAATGATATATTGCTCAAACATGCCATGGGCATATGTGGAATTACACCCCAAAATACATTCTGCTGCTTCTCCTGAGTACGGGGATACCACATGTGTGGGACTTTTTGGGAGCCTAGCCGCGTACGGGGCCCCGAAAACCAAGCACCGCCTTCAGGATTTCTAAGGGCATACATTTTTGATTTCACTCCTCACTACCTATCACAGTTTTGAAGGCCATAAAATGCCAAGATGGCACAAAACCCCCCCAAATGACCCCATTTTGGAAAGTAGACACCCCAAGCTATTTGCTGAGAGGCATGTTGAGTCCATGGAATATTTTATATTTTGACACAAGTTGCGGGAAAGTGACAATTTTTTTTTTTTTTTTTGCACAAAGTTGTCACTAAATGATATATTGCTCAAACATGCCATGGGCATATGTGGAATTACACCCCAAAATACATTCTGCTGCTTCTCCTGAGTACGGGGATACCACATGTGTGGGACTTTTTGGGAGCCTAGCCGCGTACGGTGCCCCGAAAACCAAGCACCGCCTTCAGGATTTCTAAGGGCATAAATTTTTGATTTCACTCCTCACTACCTATCACAGTTTTGAAGGCCATAAAATGCCAAGATGGCACAAAACCCCCCCCAAATGACCCCATTTTGGAAAGTAGACACCCCAAGCTATTTGCTGAGAGGCATGTTGAGTCCATGGAATATTTTATATTTTGACACAAGTTGCGGGAAAGTGACAATTTTTTTTTTTGCACAAAGTTGTCACTAAATGATATATTGCTCACACAGGCCATGGGCATATGTGGAATTACACCCCAAAATACATTCTGCTGCTTCTCCTGAGTATGGGGATACCACATGAGTGGCACTTTTTGGGAGCCTAGCTTCATACGGGGCCCCGAAATCCAATCACCGCCTTAAGGATTTCTAAGGGCGTTAATTTTTGATTTCACTCCTCACTACCCATCACAGTTTCGAAGGCCATAAAATGCCAAGATAGCACAAAACCCCCCAAAATGACCCCATTTTGGAAAGTAGACACCCCAAGCTATTTGCTGAGAGGCATGGCGAGTATTTTGCAGCTCTCATTTGTTTTTGAAAATGAAGAAAGACAAGAAAAACTTATTTTTTTTTTCTTTTTTCAATTTTCAAAAGTTTGTGACAAAAAGTGAGGTCTGCAAAATACTCACTATACCTCTCAGCAAATAGCTTTGGGTGTCTATTTTCAAAAATGGGGTCATTTGGGGGGGGTTTATGCCATCTGGGCATTCCATGGCCTCCGAAACTGTGATAGGCAGTGAAGAGTGAAATCAAAAATTTACGCCCTTAGAAAGCCTGAAGGCAGTGCTTGGTTTTCGGGGTCCCGTACGCGGCTAGGCTCCCAAAAAGTCTCACACATGGGGTATCCCCGTATTCAGGAGAAGCAACAGAATGTATTTTGGGGTGTAATTTCACATATTCCCATGGCATGTTTGAGCAATATATCATTTAGTGACAACTTTGTGCAAAAAAAAAAAAAAATTTGTCTTTTTCCCGCAACTTGTGTCACAATATAAAATATTCCATGGACTCGACATGCCTCTCAGCAAATAGCTTGGGGTGTCTACTTTCCAAAATGGGGTCATTTGGGGGGGTTTTGAACTGTCCTGGCATTTTATGCACAACATTTAGAAGCTTATGTCACACATCACCCACTCTTCTAACCACTTGAAGACAAAGCCCTTTCTGACACTTTTTGTTTACATGAAAAAATTATTTTTTTTTGCAAGAAAATTACTTTGAACCCCCAAACATTATATATTTTTTTAAAGCAAATGCCCTACAGATTAAAATGGTGGGTGTTTCATTTTTTTTTTTCACACAGTATTTGTGCAGCGATTTTTCAAACGCATTTTTTGGGGAAAAAACACACTTTTTAACATTTTAATGCACTAAAACACACTATATTGCCCAAATGTTTGATGAAATAAAAAAGATGATCTTAGGCCGAGTACATGGATACCAAACATGACATGCTTTAAAATTGCGCACAAACGCGCAGTGGCGACAAACTAAATACATTTTTAAAAGTCTTTAAAAGCCTTTACAGGTTACCACTTTAGATTTACAGAGGAGGTCTACTGCTAAAATTACTGCCCTCGATCTGACCTTCGCGGTGATACCTCACATGCATGGTGCAATTGCTGTTTACATTTGACGCCAGACCGACGCTTGCGTTCGCCTTTGTGCGAGAGCAGGGGGGGACAGGGGTGCTTTTTTTTTTTTTTTTGCCTTATTATTTTTTTGCTTTTTTATCTTATTTTTAAACTGTTCCTTTCATTTTTTTTTTTTTTAATCATTTTTATTGTTATCTCAGGGAATGTAAATATCCCCTATGATAGCAATAGGTAGTGACAGGTACTCTTTTTTGAAAAAATTGGGGTCTATTAGACCCTAGATCTCTCCTCTGCCCTCAAAGCATCTGACCACACCAAGATCGGTGTGATAAAATGCTTTCCCAATTTCCCAATGGCGCTGTTTACATCCGGCGAAATCTAAGTCATGAAATGCTCGTAGCTTCCGGTTTCTTAGGCCATAGAGATGTTTGGAGCCATTCTGGTCTCTGATCAGCTCTATGGTCAGCTGGCTGAATCACCGACTGCATTCTCAGGTTCCCTGTTGGGACAGGAGAGCCAGAGAAAAACATGGAAGACGGTGGGGGGGGGGGGGCATTCCCTCCCACTGCTTGTAAAAGCAGTCTAGAGGCTAATTAGCCGCTAGGATTGCTTTTACATGAAAGCCGACCGCTGGCTGAAAAGAATGATACCAAGATGATACCTAAACCTGCAGGCATCATTCTGGTATAACCACTCAAAGTCCAGCAACATACCAGTACATTGCTGGTCCTTGTTGGGCATACATTGTAAACTTTTTTTTCATGCAGCCTGTGGGCTGAACGAAAAAAAGATCTTGATCGGTGGGTATGCCCACCATTAGAATACCTCCCTTCATCCACCCACTTCTAATGATGGGCATACATGCACCGTTTTATATATGCCGAAGCATGGGGGCATCCTCCCGCAAAAGGCAGGAGCAAATCGCTCCTCCACCCACTGCTGCCCCCACGCTTCGGCATATATGCTGAAGTATGTAACTGTGGTGGTGAAATCACCTCCGACAGCGCTGGAGTCACGGCTTTATGTATCGTGGGAGCAAACGCTGTTGCTGTCAAGATAAATAAATCCGCGCTGCAACTGAATGGCGTACCTGCTAAGCAAATGATGGTTAACAAAAAACAAAGTAACATTACAGTATAACAGTAATACTTACCATACCTGCAAAGCAAATACAAAAAAAAAAAACATAGTAAAAAATAAAACATTTAACGCAACCTGTGCCTACCTAAAATATATATATGCCGAAGCATGGGGGCATCCTCCCACAAAAGGCAGGAGCAAATCGCTCCTCCACCCACTGCTGCCCCCACGCTTCGGCATATATGCTGAAGTATGTAACTGTGGTGGTGAAATCACCTCCGACAGCGCTGGAGTCACGGCTTTATGTATCGTGGGAGCAAACGCTGTTGCTGTCAAGATAAATAAATCCGCGCTGCAACTGAATGGCGTACCTGCTAAGCAAATGATGGTTAACAAAAAACAAAGTAACATTACAGTATAACAGTAATACTTACCATACCTGCAAAGCAAATACAAAAAAAAAAAAAAAACATAGTAAAAAATAAAACATTTAACGCAACCTGTGCCTACCTAAAATATATATATGCCGAAGCATGGGGGCATCCTCCCACAAAAGGCAGGAGCAAATCGCTCCTCCACCCACTGCTGCCCCCACGCTTCGGCATATATGCTGAAGTATGTAACTGTGGTGGTGAAATCACCTCCGACAGCGCTGGAGTCACGGCTTTATGTATCGTGGGAGCAAACGCTGTTGCTGTCAAGATAAATAAATCCGCGCTGCAGCTGAATGGCGTACCTGAAAACAAAAAAATGGTTAAAACACATTAAACTATAAAAAAATTACATACCTGAAAAGCAAACATGATAAAACATAACAATAAAACATTGCAGAATAGAATACAGTAAAAAAGAGAAGAACAATAGAGAGAAAATAGAGAGAGAGAGAACAATAAAAACGACAACTATTTTTGGTTTTTTTATTTTATATTTTTTTTGTGTATTTTTTTTTTTTTTACTTTTTTTTTTTTATAACTGTAACTTTTAAAACTGTAACGGTTCCAGGTTTGGGTCTCTCAAAATGCGATGGCATCTTGGGAGACCCTGTGAAAGTGTGTCCTAGTCTGTGCAGTGCTGTACCCTACGCTAAAACTCAACTAGTGTATGGTAGCGTTCAAAACATTCACCAATGCAAAGACCAGGATTGCCAGGACAGGAGGGACAATAATACCGGGTGTCACGCCTAAATCCGCGCTTGCTGCAGACACGACATTTTCTTTGGGGGGCTCGTTGGGTAGGGGTACTCGGGATGGCATAAGGAAAATGCCTCTCATGCAGCCGGCCTACTGCATTTGGTTGGGGAAGGTGAGGTGGAGCACCGTCTGGAAACAGAAGGGCTCTGACGATCTCTTCCTGGAATTTAAGGAAGGATCCAGTCCGTCCTGAAGCTCTGTATAGCACATGAGCGTTCAGCAAAGCCAATTGAAATAAGTATACAGACACTTTTTTGTACCAGCGTCTGGCCTTACGGGCAATTAGGTACGGCGCCAACAACTGGTCGTTGAGGTCCACCCCTCCCATATTTTGGTTATATTCGTGGACACAGAGGGGTTTCTCCACAACACCAGTCGCCGTAGTAATTTGGGTCGTCGTGTCTGCATGAAGGGAGGTAAGAACGAAAACATTCTTATTGTCCCTCCACTTCATAGCGAGCAAGTTATTACACTGCAAGCAGGCTCTCTCCCCCAGCCTAAGACGGGAATCTACAAGCCGCTGAGGAAAGCCCCGGCGATTAGGTCGCACGGTGCCACATGCTCCAATTTGATGATCAAAAAGGTGACTAAAAAGTGGCACGCTCGTGTAATAATTGTCCACGTACAAGTGGTACCCCTTTCCGAATAAGGGTGACACCAAGTCCCACACTATCTTGCCAGCGCTTCCTATGTAGTCAGGGCAGTTTGTCGGCTCTACGTGACTATCTTTGCCCTCGTAAACCATAAATCTACATGTATAGCCTGTGGCCCTGTCACAGAGCTTATACATCTTGACCCCGTATCTGGCACGCTTGCTGGGAAGGTACTGTTTGAATGACAAGCGGCCAGAAAATTTAATCAGGGACTCATCAACGCAGACAACTTGATGGGGGGTAAACAAGTCTGCAAAACGTTGGTTGAAGTGGTTTACGAGGGGCCGAATTTTGTAGAGCCGATCGTATCCAGGGTCTCCACGAGGACGACAGAGTTCATTGTCGTTGAAGTGCATGAACCGCAAAATCTGCTCGTATCGTGCCCTGGCCATGGAGGCAGAGAACACGGGCATATGGTGAATTGGGTCAGTGGACCAATATGACCGCAACTCACTCTTTTTGGTTATGCCCATGAGGAGGGAAAGGCCCAGAAAGACCTTAAATTCGGAGACCGTAATTGGTCTCCAATCTCTGGCAAGGGAGGACTGGGGAATAGTGGCGATGTGTTGACCAGCGTACAAATTGCTTTGGTCCACAATAGATCTATAGAGATCTTCGGTGAAAAACAGTGAATAAAAATCCAGTGGCGTAAAATCAACTGTTTCCACCTGAATTCCGCGTTGGCCAGTGAATGGGGGCAATACGGGTGCTGCAGAAGTGGTGGGTACCCAATTCGGATTGGCCAATGCAGCAGGAAGGGCACTATGGGCACGACGGGCCTGTCTTTGTCTTCTTGGTGGCAGCGGGACCCTACTTGTGCTTGCCACCTCACCAGCTTGAACTGCACTTATGGGACTCGCCACGTCACCACGTGATACTGCAGTGCTGGATGTACGACCAGGGTGTACTAGGCCGCTGGTGCTTGCCAGTTCACCAGAAGGAGTAGCGGCACTAGTACTGCTCTGCTCCATACGAGGGACCTGCGGTTCTTGCACTTCAAGGACAGAAGAAGAAGTTCGGGGTCTGGTACGCCTGACCCTAGCAGGGACCACAACTCCGTTGTCAGAGCTATCTGTCATGGAGCCGCTGTCCTCTACAGGTTCGTATTCTGAGCCTGAACTTGACAGATGAGTGACTTCCTCTTCACTATCTGTCATACTCAGAAACGTGTAGGCCTCTTCACTAGTGTACCTTCGATTTGCCATTTTGGCCTCTAAATTTAGGGGTACACTAGTGAGACTCACAGGCAAAAAAGCTCCTGACTGTCAGCGACTGATTCAAAACGCTACCAAAAAACTGTTAGCGATCGCAGGGATCAGGCCTGACTCTGCGAATGCTGCAGTTATGTGTGCTTAGTGTTTTGTGACAGTTATCGATCGATACTGCACTTGGGTGGGGTGGGCTGGGCTGGGCCGAGGAGCAAAACGCAGGTGCTAGCAGGTATCTGGGCTGATCCCGCTAACACTGCGTTTTTTTGGGGGACCCTAAACTGCTGGGGAGTATAGATCTGATCGGATCAGATATCGATCCGCTCAGATACTATAGCACTAAGGGAGGTGTATGCTGCGTGCGTGGGTGTTAGCGGTACTGGCGCTAACCTGACGCTGACTGGGGCGACGCAGACCTTATCTGACCCTAAAAACTTAACTTATATCACCGCCGGGCAATTAGGGGGTTAAACCTTTATAAGGTAATAAACGGCGGGTGCCCTAAAACTATAATAAACTGTAATAAACTATAATAAACTACAAAAAACAAACCAACTAACCAGCGTCACCCGTAACAATTATATGGTGATCACTGGTGAAAGGGTTAACTAGGGGGCAATCAAGGGGTTAAAACCTTTAGAAGGTAGTATATGGGGGTCCCTGTCGCTATAAAACACTGACAGCGAACCTATATACTTACCTCCCTAACTAGCGTCACCTGTGTCACTAATACAGCGATCAGAAAAACGATCGCTTAGTGACACTGGCGACGGGGGGTGATCACGGGGTTAAAACTTTATTAGGGGGGGTTAGGGGGGTACCCTGGACCTAAGGGGGGTACCCTAGACCTAAAGGGGGCTAACCTAACTGCCCTAACACTTCTAACTGACACAAACTGACACCAATGCAATAATCAGAAAAAAAAAAAAACCTGCTATTGGTGTCAGTATGTGTGGGGGTACAGGGGGGTGATCGGGGGGTGACTGGGGGTGACAGGGGGGTGACAAGTGTGCCTGCGTGTTCTACTGTATGTGTAGTGTTGGTGCACTTACTTGGATGTCTTCTCTCCTCGGCGCCGGACGAAAAGACCGTCTCGAGGAGAGATGACATCACTTCCTCGGCTTCTGTTTACATTCACAGAAGCCGAGGAAGCACATCATTGGCCAGGAGCGATCGTGAGGGGGGAGCCACGAATGAGTGGCCTCCCCCTCACCTTCGATCGACCCTGACCTCGATCCGACCGCCGCTGGCACCGGGGGGGGTCCGATCGGACCCCCCACCCGCGGGCAGGCAAGGACGTACCTGTAAGTCCTTTTGCCTGCCCGTGCCATTCTGCCGACGTATATAGTCGTGCGGCGGTCGGCAAGTGGTTAATGTCTAAACCGCTGGCAACAAAAGTGAGTACACCCCTAAGTGGAAATGTCCAAATTGGGCCCAATTAGCCATTTTCCCTCCCCAGTGTCATGTGACTCATTAGTGTTACAAGGTCTCAGGTGTGAATGGGGAGCAGGTGTATTAAATTTGGTGTTATCGCTCTCACTCTCTCATACTGGTCACAGGAAGTTCAACATGGCACCTCATGGCAAAGAACTCTCTGAGGTTCTGAAAAAAATAATTGTTGCTCTACATAAAGATGGCTTAGGCTATAAGAAGATTGCCAAGACACTGAAACTGAGCTGAAGCACGGTGGCCCATGACACTGGGTAGAGAAAATGGCTAATTGGGCCCAATTTGGACATTTTCACTTAGGGGTGTACTCATCTTTGTTGCCAGCGATTTAGACATTAATAGCTGTGTGTTGAGTTATTTTGAGGGGACAGAAAATTTACACTGTTATACAAGCTGTACACTCACTACTTTACATTGGAGCAAAGTCTCATCTCTTCAGTCTTGTCAAATGAAAAGATTTAATAAAATATTTACATAAATGTGAGGGGTGTACTCACTTTTGTGAGATACTGTATGTCCACTTTGCAACAGCTTCATCTAATTTACTAAGCTCAGCAAACACCTACATAACTAAATGATCTCTATTGCTTTGTTAAATCAACCCCACTATTCCATAATTAGCATGAGATCAGTCATACTTTTAGTCCACGTTCACATTGGGCCGATTTGGCATGCGATTTGACATGTCAAATTGCATGGCAAATCGGCGGCTATTGCCAAAAGTAGTTCCTGTACTACTTTCGATGACTTCGGGGACGATTTGAATAGACATCTGTGCATGAACCCGCACAGATGTCTGTCAAAAGGCCCTGAAGTCGGACTGCATTGCTGGTTTGAAATCATACAATTCAGCTGAACTTGCACAATTTCTAACTCGCATCAGTGTGAACCTGGGCTATAGCCCTCATGCACACTGGGCTTTAGAGGGCTAAACACCCCTCTATGTTAGCCTATGTGTCTCTGCACACACAGGTGTTTAGAGGTAGAAAAAAAAACATCACTTTTGCAATCAGGAGAGGAGCGTTTGAGCAGAAAAGCACCTGATGTGCCCAAACATGTGTAAACGTGCCTAAACGCTGGGTGCGTTTAGTGCTTGAGCATTCATTCAGTTTGTTGGCCAGAATATATTAATATTCTGCCCACTGAAATGAACTCCAAAACATTTGATGCACCTGAACACGCCTAACGCATTTGAAAAACACAGTTGTAGGTGTGTTTTTAACTCTGCTTTTCCCCTGCTAGGAGAAAGGCACTCAGAAGAGCTGGGCAATTGCCCAGTGTACATGAGGCCTAATAATAAAAAGCTGCCTATGGAACCGCTCAAATCAGTGTGACTATGACTTGCACCAAATGGAAAAAGGTTCCTGCACTGTTTTTGTCGATATTATGTTTGACTTGCATTAATATCAGTGTATGAAATCGCACAGATGTCAGCAAGCTGCACATGAAATCGCACTGACCGGTGGCTTTAAAATCACTCTACTTCAGCTGAAGTAGTGCAATTTCAAAGCCACATTTAGTATGAACCAGGCCTAAAGCAATTCATTTTTGTTTTTACATGTAGCAGTACACCTGTAGGGGCTGCTAAGTGATTGTGGCCAACCTGTCACCCTGCCCACCCCCCCTCTCCTCCTGCACAACACTTACTGCAGACTATCTCTCCTTCTCCCACCAGCAAAATTCTTCAGGAGCAGCTAGCACATGGTTAGGCCTGACTCTGGTTTCAGCCAGGCCTTAGCAAAAGTACCTTATTACAGGCAGGGACCGCAGGCTCTTATGGTGTAGCAAAGAAAGTTCTGGTGCTAGCTGCCATCTTTGTGGACTACTGATCCCAGTCAGCCCTTTGCGGACCCTGCCAGCCCTCCTGCCTGCAGCGGCCTGACTTCACTGCCAGTAACATCGCAGTCTCTCACACTGGCTCTGCATCCACCTCAAACTGCACACTCCCAGTCCACTCTGTCACGCCTCCCAGCACTCTCCACTGTGCCTGTCACTCACCGACACCTGGTGGATCCCTCCTGGAGACTTGTCCAGCAGTATTCCCCACTGTCCTCTCCTGCTCCTGTTCAAACACCGCTTTGGTTGTGTGGGGTCCCTGTACAGCTCCGAGTCCCTGGCCCAAGGTCACCCCCCCCCAGACTGGGGAGCTCCCGACAGCCTAACACTCCATCTCCAGTTCTTCCACCCGAACAACTCCCCCCCAGCTGGGCTGACTTCATGTATTTAAAGAGGCCTGCCCAGTGCTAATCCAGGTTGGGGATTCTCAGCTCCACCCTTCTTCCCCACCTTCCTTCTAGAAGCATATAGAAGCAGAAGGGAGGTAACCGAAAGATGAAGCTAGATGTGAGTCACCAGCCTTCTCTAAGTGACTTCCAGCCCCATAGATCAAAACAAACAGGCCTAGCTTTTAGCTATGCCTGCCTAAATTTACCTGTTCTACAAAAAAAACCTCACTCCAGCACCTACACTAGGTAGAGGGTGCTACATATATATATATATGACTTAAAGGGATATTAAAGTCTTGTTTTTTCTTTAAAATAACAAACATGTTATACTTGTTTTTTCTTTAAAATAACAAACATTTTATACTTACCTGCTCTGTGCAAAGGTTTTGCACAGAGCAGCCCAGATCCTCCTCTTTTAGGGTCCAAGGCCGGCGCTGCTGGCCCCTCCCTCTTGCCGGGTGCCTCCACAGCAAGAAGCTTGCTCTGGGGGCACCCAAGCAGGTGTGCTCCTGACCCACAGCTCTGTGTGTCCATTCATACACAGAGCTGTGAGTCGACCCTGCCCTCTCTGTCTCCTGATTGGCTCACTGGCTGTGATTAACAGCAGCAGGGGCCATCAGCTCTCGCTGTTGCCAAAATTCAATCAGAAGTGTGAGTCCCCGGAGAGACAAGGCTCTCGAGGACATCGCTGGATCGAAAGGGGGCTCAAGTATTAGGGGGGCTGCTGCATAGAATGTATAAAGGTAAAAAACCTTGTGTCTTTACAACCACTTTAGTAAAATAGAAACGTAATTGAATGCTATGGGTGATTGCACACCTAAATATATTTTTTTTAGTGGAATGTAACTTATAAGAATGTTATTCCTGACACCTGCTGGCCAGCAATAATGGGTACATACTTATTCATGCAAGCAGGTGTGGAGGTAAAGGCAGATTGTTTTCACCTCATATTTGTATGGCAGATGTGTGCTCAAGCTAAATGCAGGTTTTGGATGTTGTGCTTGATTTAAAAAGGGATAAAATATCTTTTAAAACGAGTAATCTTTTAATTTAAGCAGTTATTACAACATTTGTATTAGGTATAACATATTGTAAGTCAGTCACTGATACACTAACCTTAAAACGAATGCACAAAATTCTAAAACCATAACCCCAACTGCATGCCCAGTATGTTCAAGAGAAAATAGAGAAAAATATTCTTTAACTCAATATTACATTTTCTATGCCTTGTGATTATTTGTCCTTTTTAATGTATAACGCTTATTATGTACACTTAGGGGTCTATTTATTTTCAGGATTTACACATTTCTTTCAATGGATTTAACTTTTTTATTTTACTGTCCTTGCATTATAGACTTCCCACTGGACTTATTGCAGTCATGTCATAATAAATGCACTGCCTCACAAGCAAAGAGATCCAAGTAATATCCAGTAGTCAATAACCTCAAGACAATCCTTTACAGGCTGCCAGGGAGTGTGGCAAGGATTTATAATCAACACTGATCCCCCAGCCTGGAGCTGCCCAGGTTTAGGTATTTTACATTGACAAGCTCAGAAACACTGGTAGTATTTTTCATTTGAAGCTGCTCATAAGTCAAAGGCCTTCAACAAATGTCAGATCTTTTTCCTGAAATAGCATCACCTACAGCAAACAATGTCCACCACAGCCACAGAGATGGAATATGATGGTAACTGTATGCTTGTTCTTTAATGAGCTCATACAGCATAGATATGACATTTAGAATATGGAATATGGAATGACTAAAACCTATGCCAGCCCTTTTTTTATGTCAGTATTCCTCTTTGAAAGTTTTCCTTTGATTCCTGTCCTGGAGACACAACTGTAACGAAGAGAGAAATCTAACCAAAAAAGATAGGAAACTCCCCTTATTCAGGAACAAGCTATTGAAAGATTCCGCTCAACTCCTGTTTAAGTAACACATGTATAAATTTGGATTTTCCATCTTTAGGAAAACAATAGTCACTAGGGCAAATAGCGATTGTGGACCTACCCAGTGGGTACATAGAAAAACCTGAAAAAGGTTTTAACTCTTCCCAATACTATCCAAAACTTTACAAAAAAATGGGGCTTCAACAAGTTTAGATCTAAAAGTTTATCTACTGAGCGGAACAACTATATCTATTTCATGTCCCTCACCAAGAACCACAGAAGATCCAGTAAGGGTGAGGTGGTGTATGAAAAATTACTTAATTGGTATACAAGGATTAGGACATTAAAGTGATAATAAACCGCTGTATGTGCGTGTGTGTTTTTATGCAACCTAGCACATTATGTGAAACTTACAATACCTGAAAACGAAGCCCTCCAGTGACGTGCTGTCACCTCTGAGAGGGCTTCCATCTTTACCCAGTCTTCCTTCCAGGTACTGCGCATGCGCACGGGAGCCGCTGATTACGGCACAGGACTCTAAAGGAACGTCCCTGGTGGCCCTTCCTTCAGAGCGCATGCACTAGTGATGCCACTGGCTGCATATATAGTACCTATAGGTAAGCCTTATTATAGGCTTACCTATAGGTAAAAGTCAGAAATGGGAGTTTACTTCCAGTTTAAATGGTGGCCAAGTTAGCTCCCTAATAGCTTCTACTTTGTGCCACAGAGACTTTTATGCTTTAGGGTAGTATCACAAAATCCTGAGGTCCACAGTCCACTTAGGAATAAGGCCTCAGGCACAGTGGGTGTTTAGCCCCGATGCATGAGATCCTGTTTTTTTTTGGTGTGGGCGGAAGGCACAGGTGCATTGTTGAGCCCTGCCACTAGCAGCCTGTAAAACTCAATGAGAGTCTGAAAGCTGCTTGGCTGGACAGTGCACCAAGTGATACTAATGTTTACAGCAGTATTCGCCCAGACATCTTGTGTTCCGGCTATTCATCCCTGAGTGCATACTGCCCTAAACCTTAGTATCACTCAGTGAACTGTCTGGCCCCATCCAGCTGCAGCAGCTTTGAATCATTCATAGTGTCTTACAGGCTGCTGGCAGTGGGGCTGGACGGTGCACCCAGGGCAGCCATCAGATATGTTTGGGCCCCTTACACAGCTTTAGGCCTGGCCCCCCGAGCTTGACCACCAACATTCCCCAGGGCTTGCCCATGGGCCATCCTACTGAATCTGCACACCGGCCACCTCACCTGTACACACTCAGTCCCCCCGCAATCCTGTATAAAGGTCAGCCCCCCTCACGCCTGTATATATGTCAGCGCCCCACTCCCCCACACACCTGTATATATGTCAGCCCCATACACACTTGTATATATGTCAGCCCCTCCACATACCTGCATATATGTCAGCCCCCTACACACTTGTATATATGTCAGCCCCCCCACACCTGTATATATGTCAGCGCCTCACCCCATATATATGTCAGCCTTCCCCCCACACACCTGTATATATGTCAGCCCCCCACACACCTGTATATATGTCAGACCCCCCACAACCTGTATATATGTCAGCGCCACCCCAAACACCTGTATATATGTCAGCGCCCAACCCCCCCGTATATATGTCAGCCCCCACACACCTGTATATATGTCAACGCCCCCCCCACACCTCTATATATGTCAGCCCCCCACACACCCGTATATAAGTTAACCCCCCCACAACCTGTATATATGTCAGCGCCCCCCGCACGCCTGTATATATGTCAGCGCCCCACCCCTCCGTATATATGTCAGCCCCCCACACACCTGTATATATGTCAACCCCCCCACAACCTGTATATATGTCAGCGCCCCCCACACGCCAGTATATATGTCAGTGCCCCACCCCTCCGTATATATGTAAGCCCCCCACACACCTGTATATATGTCAGCACCCCCCCACACACCTGTATATATGTCAGCCTCCACACACCTGTATATATGTCAGCCCCCCACACACCTGTATACATGCCAGCCCCCCATACAAACCTGTATATATGGCAGCCCCTCACATACACAAACCTGTATATATGGCAGCCCCTCACATACACAAACCTGTATATATGGCAGCCCCTCACATACACAAACCTGTATATATGGCAGCCCCTCACATACACAAACCTGTATAAATGGCAGCCCCTCACATACACAAACCTGTATATATGGCAGCCCCTCACATACACAAACCTGTATATATGGCAGCCCCTCACATACACAAACCTGTATAAATGGCAGCCCCTCACATACACAAACCTGTATATATGGCAGCCCCTCACATACACAAACCTGTATATATGGCAGCCCCTCACATACACAAACCTGTATATATGGCAGCCCCTCACATACACAAACCTGTATATATGGCAGCCTCTCACATACACAAACCTGTAAACACACAAGGCTCTGGCCCCTCCCTGTACACAAACAGCCACCCTCCCTTTCCCTCGCAGCCCCTACTTGTAAAGAAGGTCTTCCTACCTAGTCCCAGCCCGTTTTTACGAAGCTGGCATGTTGCTGAGAAGCACAGCACAAATCATACGAGGTGTGCACATACACATAGTAGCCAGAGGTGGCAGTAAAGAGCTTGATGTCTGAGCTCAGTGACACGGGAACAGCAGAAGCTGTGAAATTGCTTCTGTAAAGCATGGCTCCCCTTCACCCGTCCTGCCTTCATCTGGCACAGGCGGGCCCCGTACAGTTGTGACGGCTGTTCCCCCCTGATGGCGGCCCTGGGTGCGCCTGTGCCTTTCCCCCACACCAAAACACTGGGATCTCTTGCACTGAGGCCAAAATCCCAGTGTGGATGAGGCCTAAGGTGTTTCTCACCCTTACATGCTTCAATCATCATGGAGGATGATGGTGCTATGTAAATTATGACAAAGAAAAATTGCAGCGCTAAATAACAATATCAAAAGAAACTCAGAACACAAAGTGTTGTTCTTGTGTGTCCATGAAGAATATATTCAAATAATTAACGTAAGAAAAAGTTCAAATAAACTCGCATGAAGAAATATCAGGTGATGTATTTCAAGTGATCTATCTCCTTCAGTGTGACAAACACCCAGTGCAACATCCACCAATGCCAGAAAAACGCACTCACCAGATGGAGTTGCAGTCTAGAATAAGGACAGCAGGGTATATGGATCATGACCAGAAAACTTTCTTTTTCATAGTAAAAACAACTCAGTGTGTACAATCCAAAAGAATAAGTAACCAATGACAAAAAAGAGAAAATCTCATGGTGTAGGTTTTTAAAAAAAAAAAACTTTTTATACTCCTGATGATGCGTGTGTGCGTGAAACAGCTGTAGAGGTTTACTACCATACAGCGCTTGAGGTCGTGGCCGCCACTCTGCAATAGATCGGCAGCATCCCATGTAAGTGCAAGCCTACTACTTAAACAAGTTTTGTGCTTGAGGTCCTTCACACCATTTTCCCTGGCTGGATTGGCATCTTTTTATGTAAGTGCTTTTTGCACATGTGGTTTTATGTTTGTTTTTATATGCTAGTTCACCAATAAATACTGTACCATGAGATTTTCTCTTTTTTGTCATTGGTGAATTATTGCTTCGGATGGGACACGTTGAGTTGTTTTTATTATGAAAAAGAAAGCTTTCTGGTCATGATCCATATACCCTGATGCATTGTGAAAGAAGGTCCTATAACTCGGATAAGAGTGAAAGTGGGAGCTGATGTTGACTACATACCTCTGAGGTCCTGGATCTTATCACGTGCGATTTTTGCTGTTCTAATTCTAGACAGCAACTCCATCTGGTGAGTGCGTTTTTCTGGCATTGGTGGAAGTGTGTTTGTCACACTGAAGGAGAGAGATCACTTGAAATACATAACCTTATATTTCTTCATGAGAGTTTATTTAAACTTTTTCTTAAGTTGAATATTTGAAAATATTCTCACTTCATTGACACACAAGAATAACACTTTATGTGTTCTGAGTTTCTTTTGATATTGCTATTTATCGCTGCAATTTTTCTATGTCACTGTTTACACAAGTGTTTGTATATCTGCACTTATTGCTAGCAGCTATAAAGTGGGAAAAATAATTATTTGATCCCCTGCAGATTTTGTAAGTTTGCCCTCTTACAAAGAAATTAAGGGTCTATAATTTGTATCATTGGTGTATTTTAGAGGCAGAATATCAACCAAAAATCCAGAAAAAACACATAATACAAATGTTATAAATTGAGTTGCAGTTCAGTAAGTAAAATAATTATTTGATCCCCAAGCAAAACATGACTTAGTACATGGTGGAGAAATCCTTGCTGGCAAGCACAGAGGTAAGAAGTTTCTTGTAGTTAGTGACCAGGTTTGCACACATCTCAGGAAGGATATTGGTCCACTTTTTTACAGATCTTCTCTAAATCGTTAAGGTTTCTTGGCTGTCACTTTGCAACTCAAAAATAAATATATAATAATAATATAAATATCATAAATTGTGTATAGGATTAAGGTCTGGAGACTGGCCAGGCCTTTCCATGACGTTAATGTGCTTTTTCTTGAGCCACTCCTTTATAGCCTTGGTGGTATGTTTTGGGGTCATTGTCACGCTGAAAGACCCATCCATGACCCATCTTATGTGTTCTGGCTGAGGGAAGAAGGTCTCTCATCCAAGATTTACAATACATGGCCCCATCCATTGGCCCCTCGATGTGGCATAGTCGGCCTGTACATTTACCAGAGAAACAGCCCCAAAGCATAATGCTTCCACCTCCGTGCCTGACTGTAGGGATAGTGTTCTTAGGGTCACAGTCAGCTTTTTCCTTCCTCCAAACTCCTCAAGAAGGCACATGTACAGTCATACCAATGAACATCTAAATGAGTCAGAGAAGGATTCAGGGAGAAAGTGCTGTGGTCAGATGAGACCAAGATTGAGCTCTTTGGCATTAACTTGGATCGCCGTGTTTGGAGGAAGAAAAATGCTGACTATGACCTAAGAACACCATCCCTACCGTCAAGCAGTCAAGAGGTGGAAACATGATGCCTTGGGGCTATTTCTCTGCTAAAGGTACAGGCCGACTTTGCCACCTTGAGGGGCCAATGGACGGGGCCACGTATTGTAAAATCTTGGATGAGAACCTTCTCCCTGAGCCAGAACACTGAAGATGGGTTGTGGATGGGTCTTCCAGCATGACAATACATACTGCCAAGGCAACAAAGGAAGAAGCACATTAAGGTCATGTAGTGGCCTAGTCAGTCTCCAGACATTAATCCTATAGAAAATGTATGGAAGGAGCTGGGACTTTGAGTTGCCAAGAGACAGCCTAGAAACCTTAAGGAATTAGAGAAGATCTGTAAAGAAGGGTGGACCAAAATCCCTCCTGAGATGTGTGCACACCTGGTCACCAACTACAAGAAACGTCTTACATCTGTGCTTGCCAACAAGGGTTTCTCCACCAGGTACTAAGTCATGTTTTGCTTGGGGATCAAATACTTATTTTATGCACTGAACTGCAACTTAATTTGCAGTTTTATTATTATTTGTTTTATGTGTTTTTTCTGGATGTTTGGTTGATATTCTGTCTCTATCATTTAAAATACACCCATGATAAAAATTATAGACCCTTAATTTCTTTGTAAGGGGGCAAACTTACAAAATCTGCAGGTTATTTTTCCCACTGTATATGCCATTAGGTGCTGACATTCATTTTTCTATGTAAATTATGAATGCTCTTAAAAAGGAAGGTGATAGAATCTTTTTAAAACTGAACTATTTTTAGAAACTTGCACTGTAGAAATAAATTATCATTAATGAAGTTGCCACAGTCAATATAGGAGGTGCAGAAGAATGTCACAATTTCCCATCCTCAAATCACAGAATGCTTTGCACTCAGTGAAAATTATACAAGATACTTTATGATTTGCTGAAGTGGCGAGTGAGCAACCTGCTGTGAGAACTGTACTCCTACCAGAACTGTAACTCTTATCGTCAGAGATGCAATGTTTACTATAGTATGTAGGATAAATAAAATCAAGAGTTTTACTAAACCTAGCAGCAGTCAAACGTGGGACAGACTTCATTAGTGCTAATTTTCTTTTATGGTGCAAATGTCCAAAAATTGTATTTGCCTTAGGATTTAAAACTGTAGAGAGGAAAAAGTTCATATGAATGATCATGCTTCTTTTTAATGCTACTGTGGACTGGCTAGTGAAAGGGGTTGGAAGGAGCCAGCATGTCACTGCAGTAAGATAAAAACAATGTTAAAACTAAAAGATAAAATACGATTTACAAGTGTTGTCCTGCTGTAATCTGCATCTGGGTCCTGTGCTGCCATCTATGGTCCTGACATCAGATGCCTCTTCCAGGTTAAGTCAGCCCACCCCTTGACGACACATGTCAGGCTTGCTTTTTACCAGCTGAAGCATCCTGCAAATAGTGACAAATATATCCCACGTGGCTTCAGCGTGCTGCAGACATTCTCGCTTAGGCAGCAAGGAAGTGGGGTGGGGAAAGAAAAAAAGAAAAAAGTAAACAAGCAAAAAAAAATGTAATCGCCATTTTATATTGCAGAGCGGGAGTGCAAAGATTCCCAGTGCATCTAGAGGGTGATCACCTCTCAAGCTAGACTATTTTGCTTTTTTTTGTTTTCTTACTGCACATATTGTATATGTACAGTTGCACATAAACACAATGTTGCCTACATTTTTTTTTTTTATAAATGTCCGTTCATATCATCATGTTATTCTAATACACAACCCTTTATCTCATATGCAACTTGGTTTTTGCATTTAGTTTCAAGCTTTTCCTAACACATTTGCTGAAAAAGAATCCGATGGAAGCCCTAAACACCTTTCTGGATAGCAAAAGTGGGAGGTTAAATCAAGTTAGCACAGATATTAAAGTCAAAGACCTACTGCTGCTTTAAGCTGAAAACAAGGGGACCATTCATGGCCTAACAGCCAATGCTCTGTGTGCGGGTCATGTAGCTAATGTATCATATGCAGAATATTTGCACTCTCAAGGGGAAAAGCATGGCAGTAAAGAGAAGAAAATGCCGATCATGTGGCTCATAATTGGATCCAGATGTTGTCAAAGTGATGACATAGTGCTGCGCTTTCCACACCAAGGCAGACTAAACAAGAAAAGAACCCTTTCAATTTGCTTCTTTTATATCCCTTAAAATTTCTACAGAAACTCAGCCACGTATGATTCCTATGTTGGATAAAATCTAAAAAAGAATAGTACTTATCCATTGCTGAAATACAAATTTGCACATGGCGTTACATTGTCCTAGCTACATAATTATGACGGCTCAAAAATCCTTTGGGAGAGTCTGGTTTCTTCAGGAAAAGATATGTATCCAGTGCAACAAGTTCTGCTTTTTGTGCCCTTCCGAAGTAATCTGAACCCTGGGTCATAGCAGCATTTGCAATCTGCCTGTAATGAGCGCCAAGAAAGCATACACACTTAGTAAAAAAAAAAAGCTCCTTCAAGCTTTGGCCAATTTTCTAGTCTTGGACCCCACTCTAAACACCACTCTTATGTTGAATAACTCACCAAAAAAAAATAATGTTTCTTAAAGCTGATACACCAAGCAGGTTTATAAGACACATAATAATGCAAGCAGTGTAAATATTTGAATTTGATCTGGCATCACCAGGTATGACAAAGCTTAGACTGGGAGAAGAATTAAGAGTCATTCAATTATATGTTGCAGTGCTACAAAGAGCAAGCTAATAGAAGGAGAGGGCAGAGTGTCAGAAAGATGCACTCATCTGTTTACTGCTTCTCCTTTCACTGCCCAGTTACAGGCTGGACAGAAGGACAAGACGTGTGTTACTTCATGTAGACCTCGCCTCTAAAGGACCTTGTAAGACTTATGCTGCATACACACGGTCAGAATTTCCGTCAAAAAAAGTGTGATGGGAGGTTTTGGTTGGATATTCCGACCGTTTGTATGCTCCATCCAACTTTTTCTGTCTGAATTTCCACCAGCAAAAGATTGAGAGCTGATAATCTATTTTTCCGACGGAAAAAGTTCTTGATGGAAATTCCATTCGTATGTATGCAATTCCAACGCGCAAAAAAACACTCATGCTCTGAAATAATTCGACGCATGCTCGGAAGCATTGAACTTCATTTTCTCGGCTCGTCAGTAGTGTTGTACGTCACCGCGTTCTTGGCAGTCGAAAGTTCAGAGAACTTTTGTGTGACCGTGTGTATGCAAGCCAAGCTTGAGCGGAATTCCGTTGGGAAAAAACCATCCAAGATTTTTCAGACGGAAATTCCGCTCATGTGTACGGGGCATTACTTAAATGGGCCCTCCCTCAACCTTGCTGAAATGCAGCAAAAAAGTTTTTAAAACAGACTTGTAGGGGTAAAAATTAGTATACTAGTAAACCTACCTTTCCCCTGGTTTTCACCTGCAGCGACTATGTGAGGGCTGAGTCGTCCTTTTTCCAGCAAGACCTGGGGAATGTATAGTATTCTAAATCCCACGGAGAAGATGCTCCCAATACTGTGCTGCAGCGCCTTCTTGCGAGATTAGGAGTGCTCACCATTCCCCACAATTTTGTTGGCAGGAGTTGTATAGCAGTGATCACAGACATATACTGTACAGGGAGAGAGTTAGTCAGATTTGTATTCATTTTTAGCATATGTTCCCAAAAAATGTGCTATATCTACATTCCCATGAAAAAGAATTGAAAATAGGTCATATATTCTTTCCTGCTTTAAATAAGCAGCCAAATTGCAAACAAAATGCACAGCGATCATAGGGTACAAAGTATTGTCAGGCTTTTCATCTTTTGTCAATGGAGGTTATGATTTCCACAAGAATAAAGACCAAATGACATGATCATTAGATGTCTTTTTTAGAATGCATTTCTAGCTATATTTATTTGAAATGTCTCAATGTAGTGATTGTTCCAAGAAATGCAATGGTAGTATTAGATGAGAATAAGCAGAGGTTCAACTTGATATTTATTGTTCTTTTTCTGTCCTTGGCAACTGTATTTCTAAGCTAAAATATGATGTTTTTAAATCTTTTATTTTAAAGTATTACTAAAGTCATTTTTAAGTTTTGGACAGTGTGGAGAAAGATTGGGGAAAGAAAGGAGATTTACCCTGTCTATATGTCCTGTTGCCATTGCGATGGAAATTCAGCCTAGGTCATAGGGAAGGATCTAATAGTTTAATGTACCTTGGGAAGTTTTGAAGAATATGTAACATGTCATACTTTCTTGCTCTGTGCAATGGTTTTGCACAGAGCAGCCCCAAACCTCCTCCACTGGGTACCCCCGCTGGTGCTGTCTGCTCCACCCCTTCTCCGTCTACCCCCATAGCAAACTGCTTATTATGGGAGCAATGGTGCACCGCTCGATCCCGAGCCAGGCTGTGTGCATCTATAGACTCACATAGTGCAGTTCAGGCCCGCTCCCTCCTCACAGGATTTGACTGACAGCAGTGGGAGCCAATGGCTCCTGTCAGAAGAGAGAGTCTCCAAGTCTCCTGTGAGTAGAGAGAGAGCAAAGAAGACCGCTGCAGACAGGCACAGCGGTGGATCGAGAGCTGGCTCAGGTCGGATAGCTGGGTGGAGCAACTTTTAAATGTTTTTTTTTTAATTAATGCAGAGAATGCATTAAAGTAAAAAGCCTTTTTGCCTTTATAACCACCTTAATAATAGTGACAGAATGACAAACCAGTTTCAAGCCAATACATGTTTTGTAGCAAAACTGTGTTGACCTGGGGGTCCTAGTAGATGATAGGCTCAGCAATGGCATGCAATGCCAAGCTGCTGCTAATAAGGCAAACAGAATATTGGCATGTATTAAAAGGGGGATCAACTCCAGAGATAAAACGATAATTCTCCCGCTCTACAAGACTCTGGTCCGGCCGCACCTGGAATATGCTGTCCAGTTCTGGGCACCAGTCCTCAGGAAGGATGTACTGGAAATGGAGCGAGTACAAAGAAGGGCAACAAAGCTAATAAAGGGTCTGGAGGATCTTAGTTATGGGGAAAGGTTGCGAGCGTTGAACTTATTCTCTCTGGAGAAGAGACGCTTGAGAGGGGATATGATTTCAATTTACAAATACTGTACTGGTGACCCCACAATAGGGATAAAACTTTTTCGCAGAAGAGAGTTTAATAAGACTCGGGGCCACTCATTACAATTAGAAGAAAAGAGGTTTAACCTTAAACTACGTAGAGGGTTCTTTACTGTAAGAGCGGTAAGGATGTGGAATTCCCTTCCACAGGCGGTGGTCTCAGCGGGGAGCATTGATAGCTTCAAGAAACTATTAGATAAGCACCTGAACGACCGCAATATACAGGGATATGTAATGTAATACTGACACATAATCACACACATAGGTTGGACTTGATGGACTTATGTCTTTTTTCAACCTCACCTACTATGTAACTATGTAACTATGTAACATACAATACTTACCCTAAAACCTATTCCACATGGTTTTTGTTTTTCTCAGGAAGATCTTTCTCTCAGCCATATTAACGGGAAGCAGTGCCATCACTCATTCTTAAAGCCTTCTTCTGTTCACGAGGCATTTATGCATATGTCTCGATATTCTGCATTCTCGGGTCACTTGGGACTTTATTTATCAATGTGTTGGCCTAACAGCCAATGCTCTGCAACTGGAGTTATTTTTCCTTAGCCAATAGTCAGGACTGGGCCTTCCTTTAAAGTTGGAATCCAATTAGTGGCTGTAAGTATATAACTCTAGTTCTTAGTATTAGTACAAGAATTTGGGTTGTCCCTTGACAAAACTCACCTCAGAAAGCCCTTGCCTGTAAAGTGATGGTAATTGCCACCTCATTACTGTTCACCTTTAAAACACCTGTTCCAACATGCTCATGATAACAAATGCTATCTTTGTGTGCTCTTGCTTGACCCAGCCAAAATCTTCTCTGAGTATACTGTGTATGACCCAGCTTGTTCTGACCCTGATGAGGCTCTGTGGCTTATGCATGTGTTTGCAAATGCGTGCGGACTAAACCCCTGTTTTTAACGCATACTGTTAGACAGGTTACTTGGTTGTCTGCGAGCTGGTGATAAGTATGCATGGATTTTTTCCTGTGCATTCCCCAGGGTATTATGGTATCTGTTTGTAACCTTCCAATGCCGCTTACTGCGATAGCCAGCTTTAAATGGGGGTGGTGACAAG
This sequence comes from Aquarana catesbeiana, assembly GCF_042186555.1. NCBI lineage: Eukaryota > Metazoa > Chordata > Amphibia > Anura > Ranidae > Aquarana > Aquarana catesbeiana. The sequence continues at coordinate 295,619,260 of NC_133324.1, read as the reverse complement.
TTTTTTGTGATCACGTTGGTGTGTGTATTGGTCCAGCAATGCACCAACACCTTTGCAGCCATTGTGCTACCTGCTGGGTGTTTGGTGTGCTCCTGTACCTTTTAAGAAGGGGTAGGCTCCCCTTCAGTCCACCTGCCCTCATTTATCCATCAGAATGTATGTGCCTCCACTGTGGGGACACTCATATTTTAGTGTTAGGACCACAGATATCAGGGTGCCGTGATGAGGCTCTGTGGCTTACGCATGCGTTTGCAAATGCGTGCGGACTAGACCCCTGTTTTTAACGCATACTGTTAGACAGGTTAATTGGTTGTCTGCGAGCTGGTGGTAAGTAGGCTTGGATTTTTTCCTGGGCATTCCCCAGGTTTTGTTGGTATTTGTTCTGACCCTGCTCCTTCTTGCTACTAGTCGGTACCATTTGAACTCAAATCTGCAGGTGTGACCTGGCTTGTCTAAACTACGCTTATACTTGACCCTTCTGTGTTACCAGATTTACCACTACAACTTGGCTGACCTGCTCCTGCTATGCATCAGTTTCTTGCTCTTCTACACACACCTGCTGTGGTGCACCACAAGTACCAGCCAGCCTACTCTGCTTATAGTCCTGTTTATGGTATGTGCTCTTATTTACTGAACTTTATGCACAAGAAGCACATCTGACCTGTTTTTCCTGCTATTTAACTTCTGCCCTGACTGTAAAGACACATTTACAGTATACATAAGCCCCAAAATGGCTTCCTTTACTAAATAACATATTATGACAGCTGCACTTTATGATCCCCTTAATGCATTCAGCTAGTTTACATTTTCCCCAAACAGTTTTGACAAACACTTTCCTTTGGAGTCTGACTTGACCTACTTTGTACCTTGCAAAGCATTTGAGTGGAATTCCAGGTTAACCCTAACAGCCCTTCAAACTGTCCTCTCCCCCCTCCTAACACCTATGCTTACTTACCTGTGTAAGATGTATATACTTACCTATTTTCAGGCCGTTCTGGTCTAGTTATGTGATGCCACTCTCCTATGTCATCTTGCATGGCTGCAGGGGAGAGGAGGGCGTGTCGACAATGCATGGGCCATTGAAGCCTACGGGTGATGCCACCACTTCAGGTTTTACTAGCTGTTGTCGGAATGCTCTTTCCTCTTTCCCACACTGGCATTCACAGAAGAGATCATGCGACAAGAACGGCCTGAAAATAGGTCAGTAAGCTGGAATTCCACTTTAGCCACTGATGTAATACTGACACAAACATTTAAAGTTGCACTAAAGGCAGAATGTTTATTTCATTAGGCTGCCCAGTACACCAATCAAGGGCCTATAGAGAAAGAGTCAGCTGCATGGTATTGAAGCTGTGACTCCTCTCAGCTATGCCTACACATGAAATCTTTTCATTTATTCTGCTTGATATACCAACAAGTACTCAAAAGTAGCCTGCACCAATCAGGGGGATTAAGACAAAGAAGAGGTTGCATTGTACATAAACTGTACAGAGTCTTGTTATTTTTCTTTACATTTTCAGAAATAACAGGAAAATATCGATATATTGTAGATACAAACTACTTTGGTTTTCTTCTGTCGCCTTACTGCTCTAAGCACTGGTCCAAAAAAAACCCCCCCTTATTATAAACACAACAATGAGTGCAGTGCTCTGCTGCTTTACTACTTTGTTAAAATGCTTGCCTCATCTGAAATAATATGTCTCACAGACTGTTATTGTTTCTTAATGGCAGTCAGTTCACATCTTCTGTTATGAATGGCTTCTTTTCATTGAGACAAACATTTACTTGTGTGCAATGCAATTTACTGTATTTTTAAGTAGTTGAGAAACATCTGTGGCCTACTTTCCTTATATTTATACAAGTGATTTGGCCTGTCTTCATTGAAGTGATTCAGTTTGGTCTTCCTGTTTTTATCCTTTAACAAAATTGCAATCTCTTTGATGTCTTTGGCTCAGCCTTTATTTACAGCTAAACATTTCCATATAGGCCTATATTTTTAAATTACCAAGTTTCTGCATCTTGAATTTCCATGACAAAGAGAAGTACCATGCAGAATCTTAACTTTATTAATCTGAATGAAGCAGCAGTGGTCCACCCTCTGAGTATTTCTGACCAATTAATGTGGTAACTTTGAGAGGTCCTCAACACTCAGGGCAACCAGGTTCACCAATTCCGGAGAATGCAATTAACAGTTTAGAAGCACCGTCACCAGTTGGTGACATCTGGTGTTCAGCCCATTCAAATACTTAAAATTTGTAGAACTATATTATTGTCTGGTTTCACCAAGAGACATAAACCACTTTAGAATAAAGATCCAGTTGTAATTTCCAGAATTTACCGTCATATATTTATAGAATTCATTAAAAAATGCTAATCTCTGTTACTTTTTTCATCTGAATGGATGCACCACCATAAAATGACCTTTATCTCGAATTCTGTGGATGTATCGATGCTGTATGTATGCAGTAAATACATACTTTTTTATGAACAAAGTGCTCATTATGACCCCTTTCACACTGGCGCTTTTCAGGCGTTTTAGCGCTAAAAATTTCACACTGGGGCGGTGCGCTTGCAGTACGGGAAAAAAAGTCCTGCAAGCAGCATCTTTGGGTGGTTTGGGAACGGTGTATACACCGCTCCCAAAACACCCTGCCCACTGAAATGAATGGGCAGCGCTGCCGAAGCGCCTGCAACACAATCGCTTTTAACACTTTGTTCGGCCCCACTAGCAGCCGAAAAGCGCTGCTAAAACGATGGTAAAGCGCCGCTAAATGCGCTGCCCCAGTTTGAAAGGGGTCTAAATAAGTATCAGGTATATCAGAATTTTTATTTGTTTTCTGATGACACAGCCATGTTTAACATGGCTGATGTTTCAGGAGAAACTCATTTTTTGTAATGCCAAGTACTAGAAATCGGTTAGAAAATAGAAATTAGACCCTTTTCAGAGTTACTAAAGTAGTACAGAATGTTTCTTTGCAAAGTTAATGTACATTACATGTAGTCTATTAATAACTGTATTCATCTAAATCATCCTATAATGTGCAAGGACACTTTTTTAGTATTCTTTGCAAATGATTTGGTATTCAAAGTGAACGCAGCTTCACCTTGTTTGCTAAGCTTGGTCCACTATGTAAGTAAAGATTACTTTTTCTGTAAAAGAGCTTTCAAGGAAAAATCTCACTACTTTATTAGTAAGTCAACTCCTTTATCTTTATTGTCTGTTGAAGTTTTTAGAGCCTTATAAAGTCTTAAGAGATTCTTATATTCTTATATCAGACAAGTTCTCCATGAGAGTAAATACACATTGCATCTGCACAGTGCAAGCAGTAACAGAAAGCAGGTGCCATTCATTTCTCTACCGTATTGGTTTGAGCACACTTGAAATTTTGTGTTCAACTCTGTTAATCTCATCAGCATAAATATTGATAAAGTAGAACATCTGCAATGAAAGATTCCAAAATGGTCCAAGGTATACAACACAAAACATACCAAGAAATACCTAGGGTATCTGTTGTAAAATGTGATATGTAATATCGGATAGAAATACCAGGAAGGGACAGCATAACTAAAACATTTAGGGTCCATTTACATCTTTGAGCATGGATTGCAGTGTGTGTAGTAACGCAAAAGCATAGGTGTGAATGGACCCTTTTAACCAGTTGCCTACCTTTGGCATCTCACGCACATCCATAAAACCCCCTCCTCTGTACACAGGGCGTCTCCTGCACGCCCAGTAGCTTCTTATCGCCCCATGCTACCTTCTGTGCACAGCCGCCGTGAGACCTGGTCTCTCTAGAAAGCTCTCGACTCTTTGACTGGGAGCCAATAAGAAGCCTTCCTCGTTGAATGATCACTCTGACAGCCAATCACAGTGAGCATTCAGTGTAATACGTTTAAACCAAAACAAAAGTAACACAGTAGCTGTCTTATCTCCTGAGTTCCCTGTCAGGCAGATCTGTGAATGAGCTGACACAAAGGAATGTTTATTGCGTGCACAGGGAATTAGTTAACTCTTATTTTACTACATAACCCATTCATTTCAAGATGTATAAGTACTATTTAACAGTTCTATCTTCTGTTGCATGTTTCTATTTTAAATTATTTGTTGGGAAAAAAAAATATTATAAAGCAGGTAGAAGGTTTAGGGTATATATGTTTTATTTTAAATCAGTAAGAACTTTAAATTACTGATGCATTATGAGAAAAATGAAATATATGCAAAATACAAAAACAAAAAAAAACTTTATTTCTTTTGAAAATAACTTTAACATGCTTTGTATCAAAAATGTAATAAAATGTTTTAATGTTGCAGTAAATAGAACACGCAGCAGAATAAAATGTATGTTTTCCCCACAGTAATGGTACTTGTGTTCAAAATATTACTGATCAAACTTGAAAAAATATTTTTTTTTTCTTCAGATTTTTACTCTTTTTCCCCTTAAAATGCAAATAAATTAAAAACATTCTCAGAGGGCTTTAGGGTCACAAGAAAGCCCCGTTTGCCCCCCCCCCAAAACAATATATGTATCAATTCTTTATCATAAGGAATTACAAAGTTATAGACTCATGAACAGACACAGCAGAAATTTGAGACTATCGTCTGGTCCATAGGGGGTAAACAGGTGCGAGAGCCGAAGTGGATAATGGTCCTTTAAAAACACACCATACTACAGCACATGGATGGTAACCAGCCACATGGAATAAAATGGGATTTCTACCCAAAATGTATTTTCATGCAGTAAATTCCGATATGGTCAGATGTAGCACTAGCTGAATTTAATCAAACATAGGATAACCACATATCTGTCTAAATTCAACAGGCAGAGGAGACCTTTCCACTTTTCCAACTCCTGCTGGTCAGTTTCATAAATTATTGTGTTGTGCTTTTAAAGTACCTCTGTCTGTCACTAAAGATTTGAAAAAGCTTCCCTGGAAAGAAAAGAGTTAAAGTGTTACTAAACCCACAACAGTAAAATCAGTTGGTATATGCAGTAATGCATGCGTGTTATAATCACTGTGGAACCTAAAGGGTTAATCCTCTGCATTGTGTAAAAAGGCTGTTTGATCCTGTCTTCTCTGATCCTCTTCTTCTTCCACTGTCCCCAAACCATCTCCTGATAGAACAGAGCCTTGGGGACAAGCCTTGAGGACAAGCATGCTCAGTTTGGTGTGTATTGCTAGAGAGTTTTTTTTTTTTGCTTGGGACAGTGCATGTGATCAGCGCAGGGCCAATCAGCACTGTCCAGACAGAGGGTCAGTGGTTCTGCAGCCTAATAGGACAGTCAGAGTAGGATGAAAACTCCTCTTACAACCTTTAACCAGACACTGATAGAAGTCACAAGACTGCTATATACTGCTGATGAGAAAAAGTATTTAGCAGTTTATATTTACTAAAATGATTGCATTTCCATGTTCTGTGTATGATGGGAGACCAGATATAGTGAATGCAGGGTCCTGGGTTTAGTAACACTTTAATACTTACCCCTTCTGCAACCCACACCGCTGATCTCTACCATCTTCAAGCGCTACACTGGCTTCTGCATCAAATACACTTTTAAGTGTATCAGATGCCTTGTCCCCTCTGCAATCTGTGGTTCCTTTTGGCAGCTCTTCAACATCACTACAGCATACAGTAGTGACATAGATGACAGCAGACGGAACCACTGTGTACAGGAAGCAGGCATCCGCCTCACATAGAAGTGTGTCTAATGCAGAAGTGAAGGTAGAACTTGAAGATAATGGAAATCAGTGACATGAGAGGGGTAAGTATTGCCCCTTTTCTTTGTAGAGAAGCTTTTTTTAAAATAAAGAAGCAGCAACAGAGTCACTTTGAACACAGTTCATTAGGTCTACCCAACCATTAGAATGGTTACAAGTACTTTTACAACTAAAATAATACAGACAATAATGGAAACCAAAAATGACATTTATTAACAGAGCATTAAGGTCAGGTTCAGGTGCAGTACCAGTCTCAATACAAATAGTAAGTAGCTAAACCTACTAGCAAAATAACATTACAAAAAGTCAACTCACACACTGTTTTAGTTGTCAGGTTATAAATAGAACTTTCCATCACCAATATTCCAATATTGGCTGTGTATACCATTCAGTTTCACTAGACAGCATTTTATTTTTTAAGGTACAAAGGGCATCAGTCAAAACCAGCTTGACCTTGCACCTTAACCCTAAATCTTGACCCACAATGTCATATTCACGAGATGACAAACATGAAATAAAACTAAATTATATAAAAAAAGAGAGAAATGGCAATCATGTTACATTCCCAAACAATTCCTCCTAAATTACTATACTGTAATTGCAATATATAGCCAGCTATTAATTAAAATGACATATGAAAAAAAAAGACAGACAAAGGTAAAACAGCCTTATGAATTGTATACGTGTTCGTATGGGCTATATCACAATATTAACAGATTTGTCAAATAAAAATGCACAAGGTAAGCAAGCAAGGTTTAGGGTAATGTTTCAATTATATCTTTAAACTCCAAAAATTGGAAAAATTGATATTACAAAAGCATTTTTATACGTCTGGATTTGTTTTTTCATGTTATTGCTTGTGGACGGCAAAAAATGACTATAACTTAAATGTTATGGGTTTTAGAGATACAGCAATGAAAAAGTAACAATCGCTTTTATATCATAAATGTTTTTTTATTTTTTATATATACGGTAAATGTATGCAGCTCTAACACATTTGTACTTTTCCCTTAAACATGATTTTAAATGCAGTGTTACAATTGTAGATCTGTTTTTGAGTTCATGATTTAGCACAAGAGTTTTGCGAGTCCAAAAAATACCTTTATATTTTTTTTTGCTGGACAAAATAAGAAAATTAATGTAAACCTAAAGTGGTCAGTGGGAATCTGAAAATCTCAGAAACAATAACCACAGATTTTGCCCTCGTTCACTCTAAACAAGGGTTTGATATTGTGCGGGTTCAGCTGAACGTACAATTTCAAACCCTCATTTCAGTGCGAGTTCAGGGTGATTTGAAAGACATCTGTGCGGGTTCATGCACAGATGTCTATTGAAATTGCCCCAAAAGTCGCCAAAAGTAATACAGGAAGTCAAATTGCATGTCAAATTGCGCCGATGTGAATGGGGGCTTTTTGGCATTTTCTTTAGGTATGCATTGGGGTTGATTTACTAAAGGCAAATAGACTGTGCATTTTGCAGTGCAGTTGTCTTCTGCAAGTGCAGTTGCTCCAGAGCTTAGTAAATGAGGTAAGGCTTCACTTTGCAAAGAATACCCAATCACATGCAAGGAAAAAAAAAAAAAAAAAAAAACAGCATTTTTTTGCACATGATTGGATGATGGAAATCAGCAGAGTTTCTGCTCATTTACTAAGCTCTGATGCAAGTGCACAGTCTTTTTCCCTTTAGTAAATCAACCCCATAGATTGATAATCCATAATCTATTTTTCAGTTACAGATTGCTGACAAGCTGAAAAGGTATTTTTTAAATATTGGATATTACATAGGTGAAATTTACCCAGCATGCTTTAAGGTTACATCTCCTGTTTTATGGATCTTGATTCTGCCCTTTGCTTTACAGGGCTCACTTCTACTGTTCTATGAAGAGGAGCCTTAGTGCCTATGTAAATGGGGTTTACTTGCATCAAACAAGCTTTCCATCCCCATACAAATCTATGGGATTTTAAACAGGTCAGAAAGAAGTCCATTACAGGTCAGATTCAGCTGTTGGTAAATTCTGAATGGTCTGAGTAGCATCTTAAACTGATATAAAACTGATGCCATCAGCACAAGCCCCAAGTCGACACAGACCCTTACTCAGATAAATGTGTTATGCTCACCTCTTTTCATGCATTTGTTTGGTTAGGTGGACTAATATATTTAACCTTTCATGCCACAAATGAATTAATATGCTTGGGAACTAAATAAAAAACTAGCCTGAAGACATAAATTACTTACTGGTGACTGTTTTAAAAAAGTTAAAGATATGGCTGAATGCCAGGCTGCTAACAGGCAAAGCTCTAATGCTAGCATCTGAGCTTTCTGCTGAATGCTTTCCCTTTACATTCTTATTAGCCCATTGCTATGATGGGCTCACTTATGGCCAATAAGTGGACAAGCTTTAGTGTTGTAACTTTGTCAGATTGTCTCAACCATACAACCATATCTGAAAACTTTTGGAAGCTGTTGCTGGTAGGTGCAGGCATCTGTAGGTGCCTACACTTTACAGCTGCAGCTGTTTTTTAGTTTTTATTCTAGAGACAGAGATTTTTTTCTGAAATATTAGGGCAAGGCGTGACATGGCTGCCTCCACATAAATAATGGATGCACTTTAGCAATAGGTTGGATTAGAATTTTTAAATACATTTTTCAATCAATATTTTTCAAGCAAACCCCTTTGTTCTCTATGCTACTTGTAAGCAAGGCTGTTGTCACTATAGATAAAAGGAAGATAAATGACATTGATTACATTCTTTCAGAGGACCCTTGGAGGCAACCTGCATTTTCCAGGATTCAGAAGAGGCACATAAACCTATTGAAAGGAAGTTGTATAAGGATGCACTTTAATTAATGATGAAAAGGCAGCTTACTTTATGCAGCTGCTGTACATTCCCAAAGAATATTGATCAAAAGAAAGCAGTGTTATAGTCTAACATAAAAGCACTCCTGGGATGCTTTGTAATTTACTCTATTAAGAATGAAGTGTGGGTTAACGTGCTAGAAAGTGAATTTTGAAATGGTGAACAATTTACCGCTAGTGATAAAATGACCAGATTGATTGCAAATACTAGCATGTAAGAAAGTTGGGCTATATAAAGCATCATGGCTACCATCTTGTAATAAGTAGTACACTGATATTCTATAAAAGAAGAGACATTATTTTTTGCTTTTCCCATTAGGCCTTCGCTAGATAAATGACAAAAGACATCCAGTTTCCACAACACATCATTCTCTCATCCCTTCACTTTTATAGTAAAGCTGCTGCAAGCAAAGCCAACATAATATTGGCATGCCTTAAAAAGGGGATTCACTCCAGAGATAAAACAATAATTCTCCCACTCTACAAGACTCTGGTCCGGCCGCATCTTGACTATGTTGTCCAGTTCTGGGCACCAGTCCTTAGGAAGGATGTGCTGGAACTGGAGAGAGTCCAGAGAAAGGCAGCAACAAAGCTAATAAAGGGACTGGAGGATCTCAGGCATGGGGAAAGATTTCAAGCATTGAACGTATTCTCTCTGGAGAGGAGACGCTTGAGAGGGGATATGATGTCAATGTACAAATACCATACTGGTGACCCTAACAGGGAAAAAAACCTTTCAGTATAAGAGAATTTAAAAAGACAAGCTGTCATTCAATGAAATTGGAAGTGAAGCGGTTTAACCTTAAACTGCGTAGAGGGTTCTTTACCTTCAGAGCGGTACAGATGTGGAATTCTCTTCCACAAGCAGTGGCATCAGCAGGGAGCATAGATAGTTTAAAAAACTATTAGAGGGGCACCTTAACAATCACAACATACAGGGATATACAATGGGGTGGATTTACTAAAAATTGGATAATGCAAAATCTGGTGCAGCTCTACAAAGAAACCGATCAGCTTACAGGTTTTATTTTCATAGCTTGATTGAACAAGCTGAAGTTATAAGCTGACTGGCTACCATGCACAGCTGCACTAGATTCTGAGTGCTCCAGTTTTAGTAAATCTCCCCCCCAATGTACTATTGACATTTACACAAGCACACTCACACAAGACAGGTTGAACTGGTGTCTTTTTTCAACCTTACCAACTATGTAACTATGAAAGGCAGGTCTATATGGGAGAGGGTAAAAATTATCTGGCAGGTCAAAGTTGCTTCATACAGAAAATTGTAATGAACGTAGGGAATCCGTTTATTTTTGCTTCAGTTAAGGGTCCTAATTATGAACATTAAAAGCTGTGGTTTCCTGACATCTAAGTATTTTTACTGGATTCCAGGAAGCAGAGCTAATATATATTTAATCATAGATGTAATTGATTTGTTTTACTCACACTTTAGTGGCCACTACATACACACCCACACATACAGTATATATCTATACACATATTCACACAATGTCAGCAGTACTCATTAAACCTTGATGTAAATCCTAATGAAATCACATGTTGCAAAATGTGTGACTCAATTAGGCGAAGGACAAAATAACCATTACTATTATTGTGCATGGATGCTAGCTAATCATATAAGTGCTTTTTGTCTATGATTTTTAAAGTCCAATTGAACTTTCTGTTTGAGCTGCCTAAAACACTTTAGGTGCATAAAACCAAAAGGTGGCAAAGAGTCTCACAGTTTGTTTGTTTTTTTTAAATTAGCCACAGCCTGAATAGAAAAGTCTGTCTCCTGCTAGCATGGTCCAGAGTGGGACCCTTGCTCTTTGTGTGGAAGCAATGATCTCCTTGCAGCCTTTGATCTTCCTTTTAGCTACAGTGACAGCAGCTTTGCATACAATGGGCATAGAGAACAAAGGGGGTTGCTTAAAGGCTTTCAGTACTTGTAGTTTTCACATTCACAAGGATCTGTGAATGAATGATGAAGCCGGTCAGACGCGGCCATGTTTTTTTAAAATTGTGACAGCGAGTGCAGAGAGAAGATCCCTGGCTCACTGTCACTACAGACAGCGGATCAGAGAGACGCTGCAGCACTGGGAAAGTGTTACATGTTCCACCCTAAAAACAGGTGGAACGTGTAATATGTTCCCAAAGGTAAACTTATCATTTAACTCAACATATCTTGGTATATTAAGAGGTGAAAAGAGGGAGTACAGCTCTCTTCACAGAGGTTCATGGGAAGTAAATACTTAAAGGGCCTGTTATGACCTGTTAATTTTCAATGAATCAAGCTGGTGTGAGTAATCTTGGGATTATGTTACTGTTCAATTGCTCATAATAATTCACTAATTGAGATCCATCCCATTTAAAACTGGCCCAGTCCTTTTTCATGCTTGAGAACCAGTTTGGAACATACTGTTTAAGTGTGCACATAAACTTAAATGTATCTATGATATTCTTGCAATACAATCCTCATTAATACCTGTGTCCTTAATGCATTTCTAGTAAATTTATGTAAGACAGCACTAGTCTGCCCAGGATTATCAGAATCCTAACAAAGGGTAATGCATGTTGTTCCATGTCACATAGCTGTCAACAATGTATTCCTATGTAATTTTCAGCCTACCTAAGGCTGACATTTTTTGAATATATAGATTTTCTCAAATGATCTTTTCATGTGTGGGAATCATTTAAAAATACTTTATTCTGTAGCCAAAACATATACGGAGGCAGTTATAGATTTAAGATTGTGAAAACAGAATCCAGAGAATGCTCCCCTGTAACAATTGTGTTAAATATTTTGTAGCTTTTACTGCTGTAAGTAAATTATAGCAAATCTCTGGGCCTACAAAATTTACTTGATACATGTAAAGCCAATGAAAATAAATGGCTACACGCGCTAATGCAAAATGGTAGTATTAATATTTGCATTCTGCAGTGATAGGAACAGGAAGAGAAAATGCAGCAGCTCATACCAAGACCTTTGACTTGACCATCCTAGTGGTAGCCCTGACATAACAAAATATCTCTTGCCTCCTTTCATTTCTTCAGCGCTGCCATCGTCATAATGTTTAATAACTAGATAAGGCATTCGTGCTGACAAAGTGGTGCCCACTTTACTAAAAGAAATAAACAAGAACAGGGATAAATCACTATATAGTGCTTGCATAACCCGTTGGATTCAATGTATGTGGTGTGGTCATAGCTTGCTGTGTAAATTGAACATTCATATATTCCTGATTTGTCTTCTATCCCAATAAAGTGCACTAAGATATGTGTCTCAACATTTCACCTGAAAATAAAAAAAAAAACCTAAAGGAAAAATACTGACCAGCCCACTGACAATGAAATCTGCATGCACCAAGCAAAGGTGAAAGTCAAAACAACCTGTGTGCCAGACTGCCAGAAAAATGGAAACATATGTATGTACAGTTATTTATCATTTGAAACCTGTTGAGAAGCAGCAGCATATGGCTTCATGTATGCATGCTTACTGTGGCTACAGTGGCCAATCTGCACATGCACACTTTCATTCTTGACTGCCCAGTGTGTGCAATGGTCAGGGTCCAATTTTCATCACTAGAGCCTACAGGCACACAACCTTTCCTGCCCTATTTAATTAAGCTTGGGATCATTTTTGACACAGGATATTTCACTTGTTTTCTTTGTCCTAACCTGGTTTATTATGTTGTGATAGTGTTTAACCCTTTACACTCCCCGGAGCTGGTGCTTTAAATGGGCTGTGTCACCTGAAAATTGGTAGGTGGGATTCCCAATCATGCCGCACTATGATTGGTTGCACAGTGCTGACATAATTGGGAGCCATGCCTAATTAGTAGTTTATGGTGAGCTGATGGTGACAATACGGTCATAGCTCAGGGGGGTCTTATGGAACATGCCCCAGAACATGACAACAAGCATATATATGCCAGCTGGGTGTTAAGGCCCGTCCACCCTGATACTGCAAATATGCGTAACACTGTTGTAAAGAGGTTGAATAACCTAATATGACAAAACTGTTCTTACAGATGATGGAAAACAAATGTGTGATTAATCATTATACAAAAAATAATAATTAACCTCTTTGCTCTGCTGCCCATAGACACATACCTAATGTGTCTAAGAGTATATTCAACCCTGGCTATGGTTTATAATTTTACTTTTCATGCACACCTGAGGTGTGCATGTAAAATCCATACCAGCAGTTAGATAGTCTCCAAAAGTTTAGAAAAAAAGTCCAGATGTCTGGAGCATCCTCTCCTCCACTTAAATTCACCATATGTACCCTGTTGGCTGCAGATGCATGTGAAGATATGATTTGGTTATCTGCACATTATCCATGTGTGTTGTATGCATATAAGCTATAGTAAATCATGCCCACGGTATAGCTGTGTATATGGTAGGTAGCTTAGGAAACAGAGGACTATAGCTTAGGCCCGTAGATTAGATTTTATTTTAGAAACATGTACAAGTATGTCATGAAAAATATTTTGTCCTCTGACGTTATCTATAAAGTGCAAATTTTTAAGATGTGTAACCTTGAGTCAGAAATCAGATTTCATTTTCTACCTTTGCTCTAAAGTAACTAAAGTTGATTGCTTGCTTGCATAACTCATCTGCTATGTCCCGTGGTATAGTCTACTAACAAAAAAGCTTTAAAAGCTATAATACTAACTCAGGGAATGCCAGAAACCTTTTCCACTTTAAGAGAACCTGTGTGGATATAAACACTGACAATGGCCATTTAAGACATAAAGGTGAATGCTGTAGGGCTGTTCATCACTGATATGGAAGAAGTACTGAGCATAGGGAACTGTTCAAACTTCCCTGGCTGCATGTTTGCTTGAAATGGGTCACATGCAATGTTTGCTTTGCATTTGCTTGTAATGGGTCAAATAATCTGTGATATCCTGTATTATATTCTACTAACAAAAAAGGACTCTAATAATCAGGGAAAATCAAAAGCCTTTTGGAGATATAAACAATGGAAGCTGCTTTTATCTCAAGGAGAATGCTCCACAGCTGTCATTACTGATCTAGAAGAAGTACTTAGCACAGTGAACTTTTTAGACCTCACCGTCTGCATGCTTGATTCAGGTCAGTGACTCACAAAGTAGTCATGTTGTACCAAGTGCAGCCTATATAATATGAAGCAAGTCAGCAACAGCAGCACCTATACAGTTCACATTGAAAGTTTTTTTTAGTTTAACAAAATTTAAGAGAAACCTGTAAAGAAAGAAACATATCGACTACTTCTTTAGCTGACCTAATTTTAAAATTGCTTGGCTGTATTTGACTTCAATAGTTTAAAGCCTGGTACACACTAGTAGTTTTATCGAAGAGTTCAGGAGGAGCTGCTGTACTAACTATGCAATGTTAGTGCAGTGATCTCCCCTGTTGTGCTATTGTGTTCTGACAGGGGGACGCCCCCCACCATTGCCTGAGAGCGCTGATTGGGTGCTGATCGGCAGATCTTTATTGGTCATGCCCCTTCTGTGCGGCTGGCTTCTGTCGGACTGGCTCCCGTACAAACAGGCCGAATTTTGGCCGGTTTCTATTAAATTGGCCGATGCCACCAGATATTCGTCCCCTGTGTATGGCCCTTAAGTTAATGACCTAAAGCACGCAGGAAGCTGTAGGACACTGAAACAAAACCAGTTGGAGAAAGTTTCTGATCTGTATACTTGTTCCAAGTCAAAGGCTCAGGTTAAGTTATATTGGTTCAGAGCTGGACCCTAGTTCAAGTTGGTATTCCAATGTATTATTTGTGTCCCTATTGATCAGAGGCAACTCTCTGCAATTTGATGGACCCACATACCAACAACTGCAAGCGTAGTAGTGAGAAGAAAGCATAACAAATTGGGTTAACAGTCCAATTAGATTTGATTGATCACAACAGTATAAAGAGACAGCCAACACATTTTGACGTTTTCATCAATCCCCTTTCAGCTTTGATAAAGTAGGACTGATGAAGCCCCCATAATGTGTTAGCTATCTCTTTATATTAAAATAATGAATGCAATTTTAATAGATGGCCAACTAAATTTTTGGCATTCTTTTTTCTCCACTTCACCTAAAGCTGAACTCCAGCTTTTGATATACTTTACATTGTTTGTTTGGGCCAGCTTTGTCCCTCACTAACATGTGAGGCCGCTGGATGTGCTGTATAAACGGTATGTAGCTGAGGCTTCATACAGCATACTGCACCGTGTTCTGGGTTGGAGCCAAGACTTCCTGTCTCATACCTGGAACACATCCGTTTGGCTCTCAGCCATTTAGGGGAAGCAATGTATTCTAGCAATGAATATTAAGCTTCCTCTGATTGGATGAGTCAGAGGTTGTGACATCATCAGCCCACCTCTCTGACTCAGCCAATCAGTGCCCTTCAGATAGACTCTACTGTGTTCCAGGTATGAGACAGGAAGTCTCGGCTCCAACTCGGCAGCACAGTTTATACTGCACATCCAGCGGCCTCACGTTATTGAGGAACATAGTTTGTTTGGGCCAAGCTGGCCCAAACAAACTATGTAAAGTATATCAAAAGCTGGAGTTCAGCTTTAACAAAGTCCATGGTTTCAAGCACTAAACCCATTACATTGATAGGCAGATCAGGCAAATTGCATTTTCAGAACAAGCAGCATTTTTAGAGCTCCTGACAGATATATATTTTTTTTCATAATTTGGAGGGGTTAATTTTTTTCTGCCATAAGTGATCCTTTTGGGGAATTGTATCTCTGCTTGCTGTCCTGGTGATAGTGATTACTGGGACAGGTAGAAAGGGGAATGTTCTCCAAGGATGTTCTAGACAACAATATTTTTATCAGAAGGGGAGTTAACATCTTTAACAGGTTTTTTTATATCACTGTTTTTTTCTCCTTTGACAGTGGTCACTGAAACAGGAATGGGAGGAAACAGGATATGGAGTTTCTCTTTGATTCATCCTTTTCATACCAGTGGAGCTGAAAGTAGTTCCTACATGTTATGAGCACATTATAATATGCACCTGGATGGCAAGAGTAAATCTTCATGCCAATGTTAGTTATGGGACAGAATCATTACAAATATAGGAATGCTAGTAGTTCCTATCAGAAAACATGGCAACCATATATTGCAATTACATTTTAAATGAAATTTGAAGCAACAATACCTCAAGCAAGCAGCAGTCTTACAGCCTGCAGAGAATGACAAGCTCATAAAGCGGAGTCATGGCCATGCTGGGAACACTTATTAAATACAGGTAAGGTACTAAAGTCCTGTTTTTGGTGGGATACTTTGAACTTTAAAAATGAGCAATCTGTGGTGTAGCTGACTAGGTGGTCCTTATTGTGGATATGAACTCTACAGAGGCTAATTATTTGGCAATCTTTGATGATTGCCTCAATTGCAACTTTTTACTAGTAACTATAAATGAAAATTAGATTAGGTAAGTGCTAACAAAATAATACCTCTTTGGTATAAGAACCATTTATGATTATAAATTAATAGTTAGACTTTGTAATAATTGTTGAAATATATAGTCATATTCATTGGTGCTTGGAATATGCTGGAACTTACCAAAGATGTCAAAAAGTTCCACGGACAGTAGCAGCTGTGGTAATTTTGAATGCAGAAAGTGCTAGTGTCTAGATTATGGTAACCAGATAGTCATATGAGGGGGCAACTACAAATAACATTCATTTATTGTTATTAGGGTATAGCTTGACTGCTACATTGAGGGCTGTACAGTTCAGATATATATAGCCCTCAAATAACTGTCATGTTTTTTTTTTTAAACTGCTACCACAGGATTTTTACAGCTTTTGGTGGGTGTGATTACACCCCTGAGCACCTTAAGTTGCCCGGGGGAAGGGATTTTGTGTGATTTGCCTACCCCCTCTAGCCATTCAAACGTCTCCTCCAGTGTTCTTGTTCAGGAAGTGTCTTAGGTACTGAGTAAATTAATAATGGACCCCTCTATCATCAATCTGTGAACATTTGGAGAATTAACTGACTACATACATGCTTTATCTACAGAAAGTTTCTGAAAACATGTTTTACAACTTCTTGTGAAGCAGTGTCTAACAAAGGCAAATTCACTGTGGCAATGTTTTGTGTCCTGCATCTAATTGTAATGGCCATTCAAAAGTGTGAAGTATATCACATAAAAAAATTTAAAAAAAATACAGCAGCACACATACTGGTAAATATTGGAGAATTACATCTAATTTTGCCCTAACAAAATGTGATAAAAATATCTTACATTTGCCTTAATCAATTCCACTAGCTACCAAAGTAAAAATATATATACAATAGGGCAGACTGCAGCTTTTTGAAAAGGCAAACCAGCATACTAGCTTTAAAAAAGTGTGAGGTGAAGAACAGTGAAAATGGAACATATTGAAATGGGCAAAAGAACTATATTTTTAAAAAATCCCTAAACATGACTCTGGAGTTTGTGTTCCCTTCACTAAAGGGATATTCATAAAGCTGTGAGTATGGCATTCACCAAACATTTGCGGCAGGTGAATCACTGTCATTTAAAATGCATGCACCAGAAAGATTCACCTGCAGTGAATGTTTGTTGAATGCCACATTCTTTTTAAATATGCCCATAAGCTTTACCTCACTTCTCACTGGTAAATCAGGCCTGCTGAATGCAAGTTTTGCACATCACTTATATAAATTGATTGATGAAGTTGAGAGGGAAGGCTCAATTCACAAAGCTTTAACACAAGTACAAGTTTTTCTAATTTGATCATAATTTTCAAATATGATTGGACTGAAAATAAGTACGCTTATCTAGTTGTGTTAGCTTTGTAAATTCAGCCTTAAACCCTAATGTTATAACAAGAGGAGACGTGTTTGCTTCTCTGTGGTAATACTAATATGAGAACTGAAATGAATAAAATAAGGGTAAAGGAAAGAGCTAGCTTATCCATAAATAGATCAGATTTATAAAATGGTTTTATATTAAATTAAGCACTGCTTATGCATTATATAAGACAGATAAAACAAATATCAGTGGTGAATGTGAAATTATGTGATACAGATCAGAATAACCCAATAGGATATTTAACTTAACAGTCAGATCTTTATGTTACTGAATGTAAACCATTATTTCAGGGTTTATCATTTTGGATACAAAAATAGGTATTTTTAAATAATTTAGATACCTGGCCTTCTTCATTGAATGAAGTATTGTAAAGCAGCTTGCAAATAGTAAGGCTTGGCAGTAGGCTATCATGCTAAAAAATGTAAATAGTTAATTATTGGTCAGCTTTACATGACAAACCAAAGCTATGAAATCCTCATAGTCTAGTATCATTTATACCACATTATCCAAATGTGTTGCTCAAAAGACTTCACTAAAAAAAAAAGTTCTCACATGACCTTCTTTTGGCTGTGCATTGTCCAGTTTCCATGAAGATACAAAGGCACTAAAATCCACATATAGAGGCAATTATTATTGTATTGTGGACAGATTTTGTTTCATTGAACATGTTTCAGGCCAATGAAGTGTCTTCTTTGTCTTTAACAAGTTTTACACTGGAACAAAAATATTTATTTCCAAATACACTTGTCTTCTCGCCTTTAAGACTGACATTTCTTTGGCTCAAATATGGCTACACAAAAATATGTCCATGAGTTGCAGAACTAATGCCCCTTTTGGAGATAAAACAATGTGCTAATAAGTCAACATTATTTTACTGACTGTGGTGGCATTATTGCCATTTTCGGTTGTACTTTTCCATCAGTGTCCAAGGAGGCGTCTTTGCTTTTCTTCCTAGGAGGCTTCTTTATAGGTGTCTTTTTGACTGCTGGTTCTGCTGGTTCTTGCTTTGTACCTGCAGCTTGCTCTTGACTGCTGTTAGAGTTTTGTTTTTCAACTGGATTTCCTGTGGTTGGAACTGTCTCTGCAACTGGGCTGATCATTTTTTGCAGGTTGGTGGATGTAGGCAAAATGGCTTTACTGGATTTCTGATTAATGGCTGCTGCAGATCGCTTAGCTTTCTGGGGAGGTGTTGGTTTCTCCTTTTGTGTTTTCAGTGGACCAATTCCATTTTGGTTAGGGCTGGTCTCTGCTTTATTAAGACTTTGAGTTTTTTCCTTTAGCTGGGCAGCCAGTAACGAAGCTGCCTCTGATGACAAATGAGGATGGAAGACCTCAGCCCGAGACTTGCTGTGATCTGGACTTTTTGGGGCTTCTTTAGCATCTTTAGCATCCCCACTCTTTTTATCGAGGTGTAGATTTCCTATCCTCTTTAAGGCATTTTGGACTGTTCCATTAATATTTTCTATGTGGTCATGAGTTTTGTTCC
Source organism: Aquarana catesbeiana (assembly GCF_042186555.1). Lineage (NCBI taxonomy): Eukaryota > Metazoa > Chordata > Amphibia > Anura > Ranidae > Aquarana > Aquarana catesbeiana. The sequence goes on along the minus strand of NC_133324.1, from coordinate 295,600,384 downwards.
TGTGTTTTGATTTTGATGGAGATTGTGCTTCTTCAGAGGGTTTGCTTTCTGCACTGCCAGCATCCCTTTTCTTTTCCTTATTTCTCATAATAACTTTTTCTTCATTTTTTCCTTGACCAGCAGGACTTGTATCACTAGGGGTCCTCTTCCTATGCTGTTCTTTTTCTTTAACACATGCATTTTGTTCTGATTGGTCAGAATTAGCTGCTGGCTTTTCTGAACTCTTATTAAATGATGGTAAAGTATTAGATTGACTTGCATTAAATTTGCCATGAATCCATGATACCTTGGGCTTTGTAGATGGATCAGGTGGAGGAGGTTTTGTTCTTTCAGGCGATGGAGGCTTTGCTCCTATTGTAGCACTTCTGATATCCATGGATGGGTCATCTTCATCCTTTGATTGTTTAGACAGCCTTGCAACCTTTGCATACAATGCTCCACCTGTAGAGCCAGAACCACAAGATGATCTTTCACTATCAGATGACTTAAGCAGTGGGGTTTCGCTGTGATCCACCTGGGATGATTTTGGAGATCCAGAGTCTTTTAGATAGGTATATTCACCAGCTTCCTCTTCATCGACTGGTGGGGCTGCCTTTTCCAAAGCTCTGGTGTTGCCCTTGTCCTTACACTCTGTCACTGATTCTAAAACACACAAGGACAACATCAATAACATGAAATGGACTGCTCAGAAAAATATGGAACAAACAGGAAGGGAATTTTAGTTTTACAGCACATGTTGGTAATAACCAAATACACAGTTTCAGTTCAAATACATATATGTGAGATGTATAACAAAAAGGATGCATCATTCTGTTCTGCCAGTCGTCTAGTTCTACACCTCTATTTCCTGGTTACACTTCGCAGCTTCCCATATCACATCTCTACTTCCAGCCTCCTAATTACACAGTAAAAACTACATCATCATACAGATGAGTCATTGTCCAACGAGCAGGTATATGACACATAAACCCAGAAAACAGTGTAGTCATTTACCTAAGTAAACAGCATGGCAGAGATGTATTAATGTTACAGCCTATAACATGAACTTAAAGGAGAAGTATAGCCAAAGCTATTTTGACTATACCTCTCCTGGGGATCACAGGAGTGCAGCTTGTTCCTGTAACCCGTTTACAGCCGATATAGGGCTAAAGCCCGCTGTCGGCTGATGCCACTTAGCCAGCCCAGGCTTGGAAAAAATCCTGACTTTAAAGTCGGGATCCACCCTGAAGCCTGGGCCCGCACCTGGCTCAGCCTCTCAGTGAGTCGCTGAGAGCCTGAGTCAGCTGCTCCCGCCCCTCCATAGCCCAGGGCTCCAGTGAGTGCTGGAGGGGCAGAGCAGAGTTCCGGTAATTGGCAGTCACCACTCTCTGCTCAGAGTAGAGGTGTTTGATTGCTCAGTTCTCGTAGGTGAGTAGAAATCTTTATTTATTTCAGAGGCCATACATCTCTTTTAAAGACAAAAGACAACCCGGAAATTATTATTCTACATCTTGCATGTGTGGGGATATCTAATATGTAATTTGGATTGATGTAATTGTGAGTTTGGCAAGGAGGGTCTTTTTTTTATTATTCTTTAAATGCTTTTTACATTTTTTTAAAAACTTTTTGCTACTATCACAAGGTATAACAGTGACTGTTGCATTTTATGTAAACACTAGGAATTTATTAGGAGCCTGATGTCTCCCTTGCGACTTGTCCAAGATCTGCTTGTTTACCATTAGTATGAATGATAGAATATTGGACATTTCTGCTCTAATATAGGAAGGTTTCTAAAAGCCAGAACAAATCCAATGTGTGCTGCCCATGATGACCTAACATGCCCTAAATATGCTTTCCTAACCTGTATTAAAGGTAATATGTGGCATCTGACTGTTTTGTAGATGCAGTTAACTACCATTTACTCTATTTTTTATAAACTTGACGCCATTTTGTATTAGTATAGAGCACAGCAAAGATGTCATGCTTTCCACCCAATAAGTGAGAAGTAAACATCTATGTACTATTATCTTTTCACAGTATATTTGACCCATAATGCAACTGTTCAGAAATTTGCTGTTTAGTCATTATGCAAGCACTGATAGAATATAAACTGAAAGAATCAGCTGAAAATAAGATTCAGTTTAGTTTAGTCTATTTTTTCTCACAGTGCAAGTCTCCAAATATAATCTGAAACATAAATGCAAACATAAGATCTCAATCACACCCATGCCTTGCAATGATATGTCCTACAGTTATATCCTGGAAACATTTGTCTCACTCACCCTCATGGGGAACACAGTACACTGGTCCATCATCTGTGGTGTCAAAAGATGAAAAGGAACCACGGGATGACCATGAAGGGGAAGGCTGTTCAACAACAGATGGTGGCTCAATAAAGCTGCAGTTGAATGTATTATCCATATCATGATGAGCCACTAGAATAAAACATAAATTGTAACATTAGTACACTGATTCAAAAACAGATGGCTTTCTTTTTAATGGTTTATTCGCACCTTTATATTCAAAAATACATATGGAAACACATGTTTTATTAAGAACTTAGAGGGGATTTTCCTTACTTTGGAGAGACTTCCTCTTTCTTTATGTTGTGTCTATAGCAATGTATCTAAAGGTAAATCTCTCAAAATATAATGGTTTTAACCTCCCTGGCTGTAATCCCGAGTGTGTCTTGGGGTGAATTTTCACTACCAAAAGCGGTAACTCCAAGCCACAGTCGGGATTGCATCGCAGTATCCTGGGAAAGTTACTTACCTTGTCCCCAGGATCCTGCGATGTTTCCTCGCTGTGTCTGCGGGTAGTCTCCTCCGCCAGATGTACTGTGTGCCAGGTCCCGTTCCCTGCGAGTGTCACAACACACGGGGATGGAGCCCGGCAGCAAATTCAAAAAGTACAAAAAACAAAACACATACAGTACACTGTAATCTTACAGATTACATTACTGTATCATATTATTTTACATTCCTTTTGTCCCTAATGCTTTGTCCAGTGCCCTGCCTGCAGTTTTATAATATAAATACTGTTCTTTCTGCCTGGAAACTTGAGAATGTCCATGACAACCAAAAAGTGTCCCTTTGCGTCAAAAGTGGTTTTAGATCAGCTAGAAAACAGCGATAATAAATTAGAATCACTTGCAGAATTGAGCGATAGTGATTTGTGGGGAAATTCGTCATCAAACACTGAAAGTAATGACAGTGACAATTCTGCAACTGAGCAAATTTCAGTGTTTTTGATTTGATTACATTATTGAATATATTTTATTACTATTATATTATTATTTATTATAATTATTTATAGTTGTTTATTAGATTATAATTTATGATTTTGTGTTTCAAACTTTATCATATCCGGGATGTCTACTAGACTCTTGTTTGGACAGATTTAAGTGAGTTATTGCTAAAAATTACAGGGCTACAATATAAAACTCCAAATTTCCATGTGAAACAATGTACAGCTTTGAGACGCAAAAATCTGACATAATCTTAAGATTGTCCCTATTCCATTCAAAAGGGAAAAGGTTTGACCTTAGATACACGTTAAAGCTGAACTTCAATAAAAAAAACCACAACTAGCAAGTAATGTAAGTTAAAGCTGAAGTTTAGCTAAAAAATTTAAATCCGTACAACTTTAGTCATATTACTTACCTGTAACAAAGTATGTCTCACATTGGTGTCTATATATCAAACAGCGGAAAATATCTGCTGCTGAGCTCTCTGGCATTCTCAGAGGAGATCTATCTCATCTGAGGCACACTTCCAGCTCTGCAGCTCTCATTGGCCCTATTATGACTCATTCCCCCTCCCATCCTGGCAAACTCTCACGAGATGAGAGAGAGAGAGATGTGCATGATGTCATAAGTCTATGTTTTTTACCAGACAGGAAACAGGAAGTGGGCTGTATAAGGTATTTACTGGCAAAGGTAAAACACCAAGGGCAGAAGATTTATTCGATGGAAAGTTGAACTGAAAGGTTGACTGAAGGTCCACTTTAAGTAATTATACCTCACTGATTTTCCAATTCTCTTCCTTTGGGTATTTACATTTTCACTGAAACTGTGCATGGTAAAATTTAAAAATAAACAAATCTCAGAGACAAACTGTTGTTGACTTGGTATAGCTTTACCTGTCACATGCAGTATGATTTTGGAGATCTAGACAAAATGATGGCTTTTTTTTTCATAAAACATATTATGCATTCCAAATGCTGGAATATGAACCTAAAAGCGGCTACAACCTAAATTTGAACATAGCATACAGTAAAATGTGTTTTGACAACTGGGGGGCATTTTTAGGAGACACATTTCCAGACAAAAAAGACAAATTGCTTTATTTATAAAATATGTTAAAAAGATCTCAACTTTCTGCACAAATTTGTAGCACTCCTCTCAGCACTGCTAATCTACAATAGCCTTTTTCAGTCACTTCCAATCTACATGCGCTCATCCCTGTAGCAAGTGTAAACTACTGGTCTACTCAAAGTCAGTTCTCACTTGGAGTTTTACTCCTGACATGATACCAGACATGATACCAGCAGCCTGGTAAGATAATCCAAAGCACTTGCTTGAGAGAAACCAAATGCTGTCCCAGATAAAGGTGGCCTACATATAGTATTAATAGGCAAGGTGTATTTCCATGTTGGGGAACTGTAGTTGTGTAACACATATTAATAAGAGGCAAATTAACACCATTTATAGAAAAGGATGAACTGCATGTACAAAGAGGAACTGACATATAAAGCACAATGGCATTATTTATGTACATGTCTAACTTTTGCCAAGCCCTATGGATCCCTATGCATTTGCATCTTTGGCAGATTTAGCAAAGTATTTGGGTCCAATCACATCTATTTTTTTAAACTGTCTTAGACAGCAGACAAGAGTCTACATTTATACTATGGGACAAAAAGTGCAGACACTGAGTACATGCTATACGACATAAGAAAAGGTTTGACTTAATAAATGTGTAGAAAATTTTCACTTTTCAAAGTGACTGTTCACTTAAAGAGGAAGTAAACCCCGATGGGTCATACTTCCTCTTTTGATCCCCGCAAGGCCTGCAAATGAAAAGCATAATGGGCTAGTATGCATCGCGGCCCTGAGCAGGCCGCGTCCATCTTTGCCCCTCTACCTTCCGGGGCCACGGACTCCGGCTCTGTGACTGGCCGGAGTCACGTAAAGTCACTCCTGCACATGTGCGCGGGAGCCGTCAGTCACAGCACATGCTGGGAGATGAAACGTCACGGTGATCCGTTTCTTCACAGCGCATACGCCGATGACAACATCGGCGCACTACAAGTGAAGTATCTCCTAAACGGTGCACTTATTCTAGGCTTACCTATAGATAAAAATTAACAAAAAGGATTTACAACCACAATGTTCACTTTTAATAACCAATCATATGCAAAGGAATTTAAAAAAAAAATCCTGATTTATGCTATATGCTACACATATAATTGACTAACTGAACCCAGCCTGACAAATGATGCTCATTTGTGAGGCTGTTGGAACTCTGTCCAAGTGGAACTGGTCTAAGTGGTGAGTTAAAACCAGAGGGGGGACCTTAAGTGGAGAGTGAACAAGTCTGCTTTTTGATTGCTGGGTTGCATTTTTGGGGCTTTTCCTTTTAGCTTTGCAATCACCTTTTCCTGTCACTTTTTAAACAGGTTTTTTTTTGTTCCTTCAGACTACCAATTAAGGGGAGTGGTTAATTGCTAACAGGTGCTTGAGGCCTATGTAACCTTGTGTAGAACTCATATTGAGCCTGCTCATTTGTGAGGCTGTTGGAACTCTGTCCAAGTGGAACTGGTCTAAGTGGTGAGTTAAAACCAGAGGGGGGACCTTGAGTGGAGAGTGAACAAGTCTGCTTTTTGATTGCTGGATTGCATTTTTGGGGCTTTTCCTTTTAGCTTTGCAATCACCTTTTCCTGTCACATTTAAACAGGTTTTTTTTTGTTCCTTCAGATTACCAATTAAGGGGAGTGGTTAATTGCTCACAGGTGCTTGAGGCCTATGTAACCTTGTTTAGAACTCATATTGAGCCTGCTCATTTGTGAGGCTGTTGGAACTCTGTCCAAGTGGAACTGGTCTAAGTGGTGAGTTAAAACCAGAGTTTAAAACAGGAAGTTATAACAGGGGTCATAGTACCTGTGTAGTGTGAGTACCTGAGTGTGGTCTGAGTAGTGTGTGGATCGTTAGTACTTGTGTATTGTGTATTGTATACTTGTGTATTGCGAGTGCACGTAGGTCTGCGAGTGGCTTGCGAGTGCATGTAGATCTGCGAGTGGCCTGTGAGTGCACGTAGGTCTGTGAGTGCACGTAGGCCTGCGAGTGGTCTGCGAGTGAACATAGGTCTGCGAGTGAACGTAGTCTGCGAGTGCACGTAGGTCTGCGAGTGGCCTGCGAGTGCACGTAGGTCTGTGAGTGGCCTGTGAGTGCATGTAGGTCTGCGAGTGCACGTAGGTCTGCGAGTGGCCTGCGAGTGCACGTAGGTCTGCGAGTGCACGTAGGTCTGCGAGTGGCCTGCAAGTGCACGTAGGTCTGCGAGTGGTCTGCGAGTGCACGTAGGTCTGCAAGTGCACATAGGTCTGCGAGTGGCCTGCAAGTGCACGTAGGTCTGCGAGTGCATGTAGGTCTGTGGGTGCACATGGGTCTGTGACTGTTCTGCGAGTGCACGTAGGTCTGCGAGTGCACGTAGTTCTGTGACTGTTCTGCGAGTGCACGTAGGTCTGTGAGTACCTGTGTATTGTCTTGTTGTGTACCTGTGTATTGACTTGAGTATTAGTGTCAGGAAGCTAGCTGTTAGGTAATTTGGACAGGGTATAATCCCCAATCCTCAGTAAATTTAATAGGTACGATGCCCGGCGGGTGTGGAGAGGCAACTCTTTGTACATCTTTCTGCATGTATGTGTTCCTTGATCATCCGATCAAGGGCGAATACTGCTGTGCAAAATGTAAGCACATTGTTTCCCTGGAAGCCCAGGTTCTGAATCTGGAGAAGCAACTGTCAGCACTGAGAAGTCCCTCCATACCAAAGGAGAGCCAGGAACGTACATGGCAGGTGCCGGCAGGGGCCAGCACAGAGGCGGGTGGAGACAAAGAGGTGCAGGCACTAGCAAAGAGTAGATGGGTGACAGTCAGGAAGGGTAGAGGGGAAAGTGCCAGGGAGGCCGATCCAGGACTGGAGTATCCCAATAATTATGCTCCATTGAGTGACATTGGTGAAACCAATCAGGGACCAGCACTGCTGGAGTTGAGGGACTCTCCTAGCTGCCGGGGGAAGAACTCCTCCAGTGAGAGTGGGGGGGCAGCGAAGGGAAAGGAAAGACAGATTGTGGTGGTAGGGGACTCAATTCTTAGAAGGACAGAGAGGGAAATCTGTAACAAAGACCTGAAGCGCCAAACAGTATGTTGTCTACCGGGCGCTCGGGTTCGGCACATCATGGGTCTTGTGGACAGATTACTGGGAGGGGCTGGGGAAGACCCAGCTGTCATGGTGCACGTTGGCACCAATGACAAAGTCAGAGGCAGATAGATTGTCCTAAAGAACGATTTTAGGGACTTAGGAGCTAAATTGAGGAAAAGGACCTCCAAGATAGTATTCTCAGGAATACTACCGGTACATTGAGCCACACCAGAAAGGCAGAGGGAGATTAGGGAAGTAAACAAGTGGCTGAAGAGCTGGTGTAGTAAGGAGGGGTTTGGGTTCCTGGAGGACTGGGCCGACTTCTCAGTCGATAACTGGTACTATAGAAGGGACGGACTGCACCTGAATGAGGAGGGTGCAGATCTGCTGTGAATGAAGATGGTCAAAAAGTTAGAGGGATTTTTAAACTAGGCGATGAGGGAGAGGGTCCAGAGGTAGAGATAGTCAGCGTGGAAGATATTCCAGAGGGTAGTATTGGGGGCATTAGTGGTAGGTTGACCAAAGCACAAAAACACAAGGTAAGTATAGTAGCAAGTCCTAGTTGCAATCTCGAAACACCCAATACGAGGACAATATGCGACCGGTCTAAACTATGTGGCATGTTCACCAATGCCAGGAGCATGGCGGACAAGATGGGTGAACTAGAGATACTGTTGTACGAGGAGGATTTGGATTTTGTGGGAATTTCAGAGACCTGGTTCAACAGCTCTCATGCCCTTTACCGCAAGCATAGAGGGGGTAAAAAAGGGGGAGGGGTATGCCTATATATCAAGAATAATGTACAAGTGAATGCGAGAGATGACATCACTGAGGGAGCTAGGGAGGAGGTGGAATCCTTATGGGTAGAGCTTCAAAGGAATGAAGCTAAGGGGAAAATAATACTTGGAGTATGCTATAGGCCCCCTAACCTGAGGGAGGAAGTGGAGACAGATCTCCTATCACAATTTGGATTAGCAGCAAGGATAGGAAGTGTTATCATAATGGGGGATTTTAATTATCCAGACATTCATTTAAGGTTCGCCAGCTCCTTAATGTCTTGCAGGACAATTTTATGGGTCAGATGGTAGACACACCAACTAGAAATAAAACATTACTGGATCTACTGATTACCAACAATACAGACCTGATCACGGATGTAGAAATACGGGGCAAATTAGGTAACAGCAATCACAGGTCAATTAGTTTCAGTATAAATCACACAAATAGGAAACATAAAGGGAATACAAAGACACTTAATTTCAAAAGAGCCAACTTCCCTAAACTACAAACCTTGCTAAAAGGCATAAATTGGGATAAAATATTAGGAACAAAGAACACGGAGGAGAGATGGGTTTGCCTTAAGAGCATATTAAATACGAGCATTAGCCAATGCATCCCATTAGGTAATAAATTTAAAAGAGCACACAAAAGTCCTGGATGGCTTAACTGCAATGTATAAATGCATATAGAAGCAAAGGAGAAGGCCTTCAAAAAATGCAAGGTTGAGGGATCATCCTCAGCATTCAGACTTTATAAAGAATGCAACAAGAAATGTAAGGGTGCAATTAGGATGACTAAGATAGAACATGAAAGACACATAGCGGAGGAGAGCAAAAAAAATCCCAAGAAATTCTTTAAGTATGTAAACAGTAAAAAAGGGAGGACAGACCATATTGGCCCCATAAAGAATGAGGAAGAACTTCTGGTTACAAAGGATGGGGAGATGGCGAAGGTATTGAATTTATTTTTCTCCTCAGTCTTCAAGAGTGAATCGGGGGGCTTCAGTAACCAAAACTGCAGTGCTTATCCTCATGACACAACACAGGAAGCACCTCCATGGTTAACAGAGGACACAATTAAAATTAGACTTACTTACGTAATACTGACACATAATCACACATAGGTTGGACTTGATGGACTTGTGTCTTTTTTCAACCTCACCTACTATGTACCTATGTACCTATGAACCCCTGTTCGTCTTTATTCTCTGTTTCCCCATTGCAGGTTTTCTCTCACTTCCTGTCTGATATATGGTTATCACTAGAACAGAAGGGGAGGGAAAATTTATTTTTCAGAATCCAATGATAGTCATAAAACATGGCAAGAGACACAATCATTCCTCACTCTAGCCAAAACGAAAAAGGTTTTGGCTATAGTTACAATTTAAGAAAGTTTACCATGTGAAAGCAAATATCTATTTGGTTGTTTGGTTGCTGGTTTAGCACTTATAATGGCCCATACTTTAACCTTTTCTGGAACTAATAAGAACAAAGCAACATACTGTATATCAGGGATATGCAATTAGCGGACCTACAAGTCCCATCATGCCTCTGCCTCTGGGCGTCATGTTTGTGGCTGTCAGAGTCTTGCTATGCCTCATTGAACTTGTAGTTCTGCAACAGCTGGAGGTCCACTAATTGTATATCCCTGCTGCATATGTACCAGGGGCGTGCGGTGAGGTCAGTGGCTGGTGAGGAACTGGCTAGTATCAGAACGAGATATACACAGGTTACATATGCCACGAATGTTGGAGCAAGAGCAATAATTCTAGCACGAGACCTCCTCTGTAACTCTAAACATGTAACCTGTAAAAATGTTTACAGCGTCACCTATGGAGATTCTTAAGTACCAAAGTTTGGCACCATTCCACGAGTGTGCGCAATTTTAAAGCATGACATTTTAGGTATCTATTTAATTGGCGTAACATCATCTTTCATTGTGTATAAAAAAAGCGTTTGAAAAATTGCTTTGCAAATACTGCGTAACATAAAAAGTTGCAATGACCACCATTTTATTCCCTAGGGTGTCTGCTAAAAAATATATATATATATGTAATGTTTGGGGGTTCTAAGTAATTTTCTAGCGAAAAAAATTATGATTTGTACATGTAGGAGAAAAGTGTCAGAAGTGGCCTGGGTGGCAAGGGGTTAATTACCATAAGTAAGTAATATACAAATAATTATTATATATTGTTTTTAAGATAATTTACTATATTTTCAAAAACTGTACTGACGCAGGTGGGTTAACGGACAAATTACAGAGGTTTGAAGTTATAACTTCAAACCAGTAATTTCACAGTAAATAGATAAATAATAAACTATTATGTTATTACATATAGCAGAATAATATATGATTTAGCTTGATTAAAACAGTACCTTTTCAGCAAGCAGAAGATTCTCATTCTCATTCTCCCTCTTATCTGTGTGAGAAAAACATGGGATTATGGGTAAATTTTATACCCATAAACCCATGCTTTTTCCTTCTAGTTAAGAGGGCTGGGCTGGAAGACACATGCCCCCTTCTATGACACTGCAGTGAGAGGTCAGCCTTCCCTGCAGCATTTTTATTGGACAGCTTGTTCCAATGGTGTTTTACCACTGGTACAGGGTCCAAGCTGTCCATTAAGCTCAGTGCTTCTGACAAGAAGTGAGAGGCACTGTGAGCTCATCCTCTCAGTCTGCTGCAGAGTGTGCCAGCTTGTATTTAAAATGTAGCTTCTGACAGGATGCACAAGAAGCACAAAAAGCCCTGTATCTCCAGAACTATAGGTGGCAGGAGCCCCGGATTTTGACCAGTGGTGGGGTAGGACTGCAGCTACCTACCCCAGGTCACCAAGCTATGACCCTCAAAGCTTGATCATTTTTTTTTATATTCATGGCAAGTGAGGCTCTGCCTCACCTGACTGTACATCTCTGATATGTACTGTATATTTACGATTATATTGTTAAGTACAGTATATCTATTGCATGAAATTTTAAATGATTGCTTACTCTATTGCCAATCAGTGCAGAAAAGCAGGGCACTGTCTGGGACCACTGTGTGTGTATCCATCAACATGCCCCCATCTCTGATCACTTTTCAGTATATAGTAGGTGTTTTTTTTTTTTAAAGCAGTACATGTTTTCCTGAACTCCTCCCCAAGACCAGTGCTTAAATTACTGCTTTGCAGCCGGACAGCTTGAAAAGAGCCAATTTTTGACCAGAAATCAAAGCCAGTAATACCTAAAAGATTATCACGGGGATTTATTAAAATATAGCCCAACTGTGTTACATGGCAATAACTTGAATGGCTACAGTTTAGCTTTAACAGTCATGTAAGTGTGTAGGGTACCAATTTTTTGCAAGATATGGCCAGAATTTTACCACTTTATGAATAAATGATTCAATTTAAGATCTTGGCATCTTTTTTATTGCCTTTTCAAGCAACACCTCCCAGCAGAGATACAGGACATGCTTTATGTTTGACATTAAGGTGGCCTCATGTTATTCCACTGATAGGAGGACATTAGTAGCCTCAAACATAGAAAGGTGTATGGAGGCTCCAAGAAAAGCATTTCAGTCAAGAAGTACAGGGACACCAACAATCTGGAGTCAACAAACTCAAGTTGGAGGAAACTCTAAATTATTTATTACCTTTGTAATTATTCTGGCTCAGTGGTTCAGTGACTCAGAGAGCATTAAAGCCAAAGTATCACCAAGACAGCCAGGCAATATGCTTTTCCTGATAGACTGGTCTGTAATGGCTGCCTAGATATTTCTCTCATGACAGGTTTCTTTCTTTAAATCCCAAAGCTCACTTTATAGCAAGATGTATTGGTCCATGTTAGGACATTTACATCTTGCTTTTGTAATGTTATATAAAGATGCATATTTACAAGGTACTAGGAGAGATATTGGTCCTGTAAAAAAGCTGATTTGTGGTAGGTGTTTTCACCCTTAAGCAAAAAAAAAACAAAAAAACACTTGAAATCCTCATAAATAATAGTACAAAGTACAGAGCTTTTACAAGCTCACAGATGCCTTAAAGTGTGCAATTGATGTGACCTCTCCACATTCTATTAAACGGCAAGATGAATTTATATCTTTACTTGCTAAAGGCTCTATATTCAATTTAAACTTAACATGATATACTGTAACAAAAGGTGAATATTTTAAATGCAATGTTTTTATCTAAACTTCTAAAAGAATCGAACAAACATATCAAATAGGCATATGGAGTCTAAATAGGTTACTTTATATGGTGGTTATCACAGAAGGAAAACGTGAATCCTGGGAAGCCATTCTTTTACCTTCTTTTCAAGATTTAAATCCCATTAGTACACGTGATCCAGGTATAACTTGCAGTGTCGCTCAAGGCTGAGATAAAGATCTCCCCGCTGGTTGCAGTGAATGGAGCAGGCGCCTATGCACCATTGAGGGGTGTAGAAGCATCATCTGAGAAAGGAAGGAGCATCGCTCACCAACCCAGTGCATGAATATGTGAACGTGGTCTCAGCCAGTGCCCCTCTAGCCACGCCCCCTGACATGTTTTGCCCCGCACACCAGGGCTTGGTCACAGAGGTCACATTAGTACACATGAGTTACTGTAGGTTACCATGGAGCAGTCTTTTATTGGGAAAAACTACTTGCAGAACTAGATGAAAGGAGTGCCCCTCCTATACTGTATCTTGTAAAGCTGAGCATCTTGGACGTCCCTTTTCCAAAATGATGGACATTATTATAGATGCCCCCTCACCCATTTTCAGTTATAACAGCTTCCACTCTTCTGGAAAGGCTTTCTGTAAGATGTTGGAGTATTTCTATAGGAATGTGTGCCAACTCAGCCAAAACAGCATTTGGGAGGTCAGGTACCAATGTTCAACAAGAAGACCCAACTGCCAACTGAAGATTCCAATTCATCCCAAAGATGTTCAGTAGGGTTGAGGTCATAGCTCTGTTCAGCTCTTTTAAAGTGGTATTAAACCCAAAAGCAAACATTTATTATATTGCAGCTGACCAGAAATCAAAGCCACAAATACCTAAATAATAATACATAATAATAATAATAATAATATAATAATAATATAACATAATAATAATACATAATGCCCAAAGGATTATCTTGGTAATTTATTAAAAAAATAGCCTAACTGTGTTACATGGCAATAACTAGAATGGCTACAGTTTGGCTTTAACAGCCATGCAAGTGTGTTGAGTACAAATTTTATTGCTAGATATGGCCAGAATTTGACCACTTTATTAATAAATTATTCAATTTAAGATCCGGGCCTCGTTTATTATTGCTTTTTCAAGCAATGCCTCCTAGGCAAGATGTTGAGGTATTTACTCCAACATTCTTAGATGTGATGGCTGCATTGTTTTTCTGTTTTGGGCTTTTTTTCCGTTATTTTAATCTGATGATCCAGCCAATATGTCTGTTGTTTTTCAAAAGAACAAGCTATCCTGCAGATGTAACAGTGTTGAGACAAACCATTTATCACTGACAGGGGTGCTCACAATGATTTATTTATTCGTGTAAAATCTTCATTCCAAAGGGGAAAACAGTGTGAGCAGGAATGTGGCTTCAATTTGTTCATGTATCTAAATCAGCTAGTCCATCTAGAACCCCCCCCAGACTGACAATGCTGGTGTTCAAATAGAGGAGGTGTGTTACTGACCAGATCACCAAACAGAGGGAAAAAAGTCTAAAAGAAACTAATGCACCATGCCACCACATCTAAGGGTCTGTAAGCTGCAATATAATACATTTTTGGTTTTGAATTTAATGCTGCTTTAATTTCTTCCAAATCAAGCTCATCAAACATTGCCTCTACCCACTTTATTTTCTATTTCTATTTCTCTCCCCTCTCCTTCTCTCTCTCTCTCTCTTACTGCAAATCTCTTTTCTGTGCAATTCCTGGATCAATTAACTTTTCAATCAACTATAACAAAACATTGAAAATATCTTCTTAAATGTACATCAGATGACAAATGTCAGCAAGCATACACAATTTCCATTTTAGGGCCATGACTTTGTTTAAACATATGCTGGTCATATGATTTAAATGTGCAGCGGAATTCAGAGAAAATGTTGGCAACATACCAGTATAAAACCTAATGTACACAGAGCATAAGTGAACAGAGGCCGTCTAAACAAAATGTTTCATGCTTCATCGGTAGTATTTGCAGGATCAGTGTAGGCAGTAAGTTGTGTATGATTCTGAAATAGAATACTGATAACAGCTGTCACATTTTTACTTCATAAAGAAATCACACCCATAATTACAATTATATAATATATATATATATATATATATATATATATACACAGTATCTCACAAAAGTGAGTACACCCCTCACATTTTTGTAAATATTTTAATATATCTTTTTATGTGACAACACTGAAGAAATGACACTTTGCTACAATGTAAAGTATTGAGTGTACAGCTTGTATAAGGGTCGGTTCACACTGAGGCAGCACGACTTGCAGCGCGACTGCCTCAGGCAACCCAGGACATGACTCAGCGGCAACTTGCCAAACGACTTCTGTATAGAAGTCAATGCAAGTCGCCCCAAAAGTTGTACAGGAACCTTTTTCTAAGTCGGAGGAAGAATTGTTGCTCTACATAAAGATGGTCTAGGCTATAAGAAGATTGCCTAGGCTATAAGAAGATTGCCAAGACTCTAAAACTGAGCTGCAGCACAGTGGTCAAGACCATACAGTGGTTTAACAGGACAGGTTCCACTCAGGACAGGCTTCACCATGGTCAACCAAAGAAGTTGAGTGCACGTGCTCAGCGTCATATCCAGAGGTTGTCTTTGGGAAATAGACGTATGAGTGCTGCCAGCATTGCTGCAGAGGTTGAAGGTGTGGAGGGTCAGCCTGTCAGTGCTCAGACCATACTCCGCACACTGCATCAAATTGGTCTGCATGGCTGTTGTCCCAAAAGGAAGCCTCTTCTAAAGATGATGCACAAGAAAGCCCGCAAACAGTTTTCTGAAGACAAGCAGACTAAGGACATTGATTACTGGAGCCAGGTCCTGTGGCCTGATGAGACCAAGATAAACTTATTTGGTTGAGATGGTGTCAAGCGTGTGGGGGCAACAAGGTGAGGAGTATAAAGACAAGTGTGTCTTGCCTACAGTCAAGCATGGTGGTGGGAGTGTCATGGTCTGGGGCTGCATGAGTGCTGCTGGCACTGGGGAGCTACAGTTCATTGAGGGAACCATAAATGTCAACATGTACTGTGACATAGTGTAGCACAGCATGATCCCCTGCCTTCGTAGACTGGGCCGCAGGGCAGTATTCCAACATGATAACAACCCCAAACACACCTCCAAGACGACCACTGCCTTGCTAAAGAAGCTGAGGGTTAAGGTGATGGACTGGCCAAACATGTCTCCAGACCTAAACCCTATTGATCATCTGTGGGGCATCCTCAAATGGAAGGTGGAGGAGCGCAAGGTCTCTAACATCCACCAGCTCCGTGATGTCATCATGAAGAAGTAGAAGAGGACTCCAGTGGCAACTTGTGAAGCTCTGGTGAACTCCATGCCCAAGAGGGTTAAGGCAGTGCTGGAAAATAATGGTGGCCACACAAAATATTGACACTTTGGGCCCAATTTAGACACTCCTCACTTAGGGGTGTACTCACTTTTGTTGCCAGCTGTGTGTTGAGTTAGTTTGAGGGGACAGCAAATTTACACTGTTATACAAGCTGTACACTCACTACTTTACATTGTAGCAAAGTGTCATTTCTTCAGTGTTGTCACCTGAAATAATATAATACAATACAAAAATGTGAGGGGTGTACTCACACTCACCTCCAAGACGACAACTGCCTTCCTAAAGAAGCTGAGAGTAAAGGTGATGGACTGGTCAAGCATGTCTCCAGACCTCCATCCTATTGAGCATCTGTGGGGCATCCTCAAATGGAAGGTGGAAGAGTGCAAGGTCTCAAACATCCGCCAGCTCCGTCATGTCATCATGGGGGAGTGGAAGAGGACTCCAGTGGCAACCTGCTCTGTTGAACTTTTTTTTGTTGCCAGCGGTTTAGACATTAATGGCTGTATGTTGAGTTATTTTGAGGAGACAGCACATTTACACTGTTATACAAGCTGTGTACTCACTACTTTACATTGTAGCAAAGTGTAATTTCTTCAGTGTTGTCATATGAAAAGATATAATAAAATATTTACAAAAATGTGAGGGGTGTACTCACTTTTGTGAGATATTGTATATACACACACACACACATACTGTATATATTCTTAGAAAAGGGAAGGTGCTCGTAGGACTTACAAAGAAGCTACAGTGTACTGTACAAACCACTTTACTAAGGGGTCTATTTATGGAAAAAAAATGCACAGCAATTCATCCAGCAAATCTCCATTCACATGTATTTTATATGTCTTGGCCAAAACAAAATTTTATTCAGGCCATTTTCTCTTCTGAACAAACCTTGAAGGACCTTAAGAAGGGGTTAATGCAGCATAGCTACAACCCAAAGGATAGTAGACACTCAGATCAGGAAGACAGCCCCCATTCCTAGGGAAAACTTTTAAAATATCAGCGACCCAAGGTAGAGACCCATTTCTCCTTGACGGTCACCTACCACAGACAGCTGGTGATTCTGACCAAAATCATAAGGAAACTCCAGTCAGTACTATATAAAGATGAGACTGCAAGATATTTTCTCATATCCTCTTCTCATTTCTTCAAAAACTGAGCAAGATCTGAAGACACATTCAATGTGAATTCTTACCTCCATAAAATCCTTCTGCAGTGCCCTGTCTATTATTGGTTTTAATTTGCTGGTAAGAACTCATCTCATGTCTAAGTTCCACCCACTTGTCAGCCCCTTCTGTAATCAGGGAGCCCTTATTGTCAAGTGAGGCACCAAAGAAGCCTTTCTAGATATATATATAGTAATAGCTGGCACCTGGTGGTGACAGCAGTTTTTCAGATGTTCAGTTAGAAAATAGGTTTATGTTAAGACCAAAGCCAAGCCATCTAAATAGACTGTAACTAAACCATTTGTGCAGAATAATATTGGAAAAGTTATTATTTGACAATATTGTAAGATAAATATGGTAACAAAGGTTAAAAAAAAGGTGTTTTGTAATTCAGCGTTGATAAAATGATAGCAGTGCTTTAACCCCTAAATGCCCAGACCCAATTTAGTGTATTTAGGTGGATTAAACTTTAATTTGGTAGGAAATGATAATGGATTTCTCCTGATTTTTTTTATTATGAAAGGAGAACTGGCTCAAAATAGTAAAAACAATTCATCTTTTAAACTTAAATTTGCATGCCATTACCATGACCCACCATCATAATGAAATGCCTAATGTACTTCTACTCCTGACAATTACAGTGATACCACATATGTGTGCGTTATTTGTAGCCGTAAAAGGGCATGTCAAGTCCTGAACTAGTTAATCTTTATCAATTTTTTTTTTAGACTTCTCTAGCAAGAAGGAATAGATACATTTCATCTGTTGTTTCTTCTTTCAAAAGGATAAACAGTATTGGGGCAGGCTACAAGGTGAATAGTCACTGTGAAAGCCAATCAGGGGTCCTTGCAGCATTCATGTGATTGGGATTCAGTTCCCACAGGTCCCGATCATTAGTAACTGACAGCCCGGTCTCTGTGCTGGAGGACATGAGTGAACACGCTTCGAAAACACTAGAAAACATACACGGCGGCGCCCCTGATTAAATCCCACTTCCTATGCGGTCATAAAGGGGTTAAATTAATTTCTCAAAATTGCTGAAAAGATTGACGACTTTAACAATAGATATGAATATGATGTTTGCTAAATGCTTGTAATACCTAGGGGGTAGAGGAAGAGGAAGAGGCTCTAATATTTATCCTTATTTAGTTCTGCATTGCAGCACCGTCCTCTTCTCCTCAAAGCTCCAGTATTTGGGAGGTCCCTCAACATCATCACATGAAATGCAGGAATGTTAACCCTGTGGAAGGGGGAAAGTGTGAAACTGCTGCCAGGAACAGCTTAGAGAAAAGGCAGCTCTGAACTGGTCACACGGCCAGAGTTAGCCTGCTGTAGGACAGAAAAAGGTGGGTCCCTTATTCCAGCACCCCTAAACTTAACAAGAATTTAAAGTGATTTTAAACCTTTTTTTAAAAATATTAAACATGTCACACTTATCTGCTCTGAGCAATGGTTTTGCAAAGGACAGCCCTGAACCTCCTCTTCTGGGGTCCCCTGTCGGTGCTCCTGACTCTCCCTCTTCAGCGAGTGCCCTCATAGCAACCACTTGCTATGGGTGCACTCATGCAGGCTTGACACTGACAGCACAGCTCAGCCCCACCCCCCGCTCCTTCATCACAGGATTGGATTCAGTTGACAGTGGCAGGAGCTGCTGCCTGTATGTCATGTGAGGAAGGAACAGTGCTAAAATTAGATCTGGCTCAGATAAGTATTTAGGGGGGCTAGGGGGAATTCTGATCACAAAAGGTTTTTTACCTTAACGTGATTGTAAATGCTCATTTTTTTTTTAAATAACAAACATGTTTCTTACCTCCTGTGCAGTTGGTTGCACAGAGCAGTCCGGATCTTCCTCTTCTCGGGACCCTCTTTGCTGCTCCTGGCCCCTCCCTCCTTTAAGTGCCCCTCAGCCAGCAGCTTGCTACAGGGGGCACCCAAGCCGACTCACAGCTCTGTATATCCATTCGGACACGGAGCCCCAGCCTGGCCCCGCCCCTCTCTCCCCTGCATAGAACGCATTAAGATAAAAAAACCTTCTGCCTTTACAACTCCTTTAATGCAGAGAATACATTAAGATAAAAAAAAAAAACCTTGGGTCTGAGTTTTTGAAATGGGTGCAGTTGCTTTACTCCTGCCCTTCAGCTCAAGTTAAGCTAGGGGGTAAGCTCTCAGACCCCTTTCCAATTAGGAGGGGTACGAGACAGGGTTGCCCATTGTCTCTGGGTCTGTTCGCTATTGTGATGGAGCCGGTGGCAGTGGCCATAAAGAGGGCCTCTGCTGTCATTGGTACCCGTGAGGGAACCTTGGTGGAAAAGATAGCAATGTACGCAGATGACCTCATATTGTTTCTCAATGACCCAGGGCCATCCCTTACAGAAGCGTTACGTATACTGTCTGAATTTTCCATTTATTCTGGACTACAAATAATTGGGGAAAATCACAAATTTTACCTATTGATAAAAAGGCCTGAGATGGAGCTGATCCTACCCTACCTCTATTATGGTCATCCAGGCTCAGGTACCTGGGTATTGAGATTTCCCCAAATACTTCTGAATATTGTGTCTTAAATTTAGTTCCACTTCTCGACAATATGAAATCTAAATTAAGAGTATGGGCCAATCTCCCTTTGACTTTATTAGGGCGCATAAACCTGTTTAAAATTAAGTTGTTATGTGGTTTTCTCTATGTGCTCCGATATGTGCCAGTGCGGATTCCCAAAACATACTTTAAAATAATTCATTCTAGTTTAACTGCTTTCATCTGGGGCTCACAACAACCAAGGTTTAAGTTGATCGTCTTGCAGCGACCGTGGTTGCAGGGAGGTTTGGCATGCCCAGATCTCTACAAATATTTCCTGGCTGCCATGTTCACACATGCCCATAACTGGCTCGCACAGAATGAGTCCAATGAGGCGGTAGTATTAGAAGCTACCTGCGTAGGTTCCTTTGAGACTCTTAAAAACCTCTTATACAGAAGGGCCTCTGCCTCCCTTCTTTTGACTGCAGCCATGAAAGCTGTAGTGAAAGCCTGGGTCCAGGCCCAAGCCCTACGTCCTAGCGCCACAGATCATATCTCACAACATAGCCCCCTATGGCTCAACCCATCACTACCGTAATTTGCCTCTATACCTGACCCGCAGATCTGGGCAGTGAAGGGTATTAAATATTTAGAGCAGATATGTATAGCCGGAGAACTGAAACCCTTTGACACCTTAAAATTGCAATTTGACCTGCCTAATGTATACTTTTTTAGATATTTACAATTGAGACACGCCTTTCAAATTCAATTCAAACAACAAGCAGTAGCTTTTTTTTCCCTCAAACGTAGAGGAAGTACTTAGGGATGATACCGTCACTAAACCCCTCTCAACTATTTATAAGTCAATGGGGGTTATTTACGAATGGCAAATTCACTTTGCACCACAAGTGCAAACTACAAGTGCAAAGTGCACTTGAAATTGCACTGAAAGTGCACTTGGAAGTGCAGTCGCTGTAGATCCGAGGGGACATGCGAGGAAAATAAAAAACAGCATTTTAGCTTGCACATGATTGGATGATAAAATCAGCAGAGCTTCCCCTCATTTCAGATCTACCCCTCAGATTTACAGCGACTGCATTTCCAAGTGAACTTTCAGTGCAATTTCAAGTGAACTTTGCACTTGTAGTGCAAAATGGATTTGCCTTTCGTAAATAACCCCCATTGTCTCCCTCTGTCCACTCAGGGTTGGAAACTCTTAAATCTAAATGGGTGCTGGATGTCCCTGACCTAGATGATGAAGGGTGGGAAGAAACATGGGAGGTGCATTTTTACAGCTGGTTTCCACAAGGGACAGGTTGATTCAATACAAACTCCTATATAGGAACTATCTCACGCCTGCGCGTTTAGACAGAATATATCCCTCCATTTCTGCAGTGTTGACGACGTGCAGCAGATTCAGCAGACTTTATCCACATATTCTGGCAATGCCCTAATATTCAAATTTTCTGGGAAGCGGTGGTCTCGGACATTTACTCTGTGATCACTATTCATGTGCCCCGGACGGTGGAGGTCTGTCTGCTGGGTTTGGTGGACAATCTAGCTCATCTTCAGGCCACCAGAATGCTGATAGGATTATTACTGTTTTATACAAGGAAAATAATTCTTCTCCAATGGAAATCCCCATCAGCTCCAACCCTAACCTCATGGAGAAAATTAATTAATGTCTTACCACTATACAAGGCCACCTATCTAGCAAGAGGTTGCTCAAAAAAATTCCACAAGGTCTGGTACATTTGGGTAGAGGACCTATCTACCAATCCTGACCCTGACTCTCCTGATTAATAGATTACCCTACAAAAGACCGGGTAGGCATGTATATTGTATGTAATTTAACCCACGTCCAATTCACATGCCTAATAATTTTGACTTCCTTCTTATATAATATGGCTTACTGCTACCCCTGAGCTGCTGATACCTACAATACTCTAACAATCTCAATAGCTATTGGAGCATGAAGCTTTGTTCTAGTGTCACTAACGGCACTACTGTTAAGAGGTTTTTCCCTTAACGTCTTTCAGGACAGTACCTTGAGAGAGCGTGGCTCCACCCACTTAACAGGAAACACATCTCCACCAAACTTAAAAAGGAGGCTCCTTCCCACTTATCATCACTTTTTGTGTTTCCTCCGGAGGGAACACATGTGGGAGTTTGGAGCTCTCAAGGTGCTGTCCTGAGAGAACAGGCTCCCTACTTCACTATTTTTTTCCTACCTCAGAGAGCCGGTTCCTCCCATTTTCCACAGGCTTACGGATGCCGGGTGGATGGGCTCCTTCTCCCTCGTCAGTGCTCGGGGAGAGCCAGGACTGCTCCAGGAATCGCTGCTCCCGGGCGCGGGCGTCAGGCATGGCAGGCACTTTTTGTTTTGGCCTGCACATGTTTTTTTCTGACGCTGCCGCCATCTTGGGAAGGGCAGTCAGAGGACTGCATCCGCCGGATGTGAGGTAACCGGAAGTGAGGCGGCATCCGACGAGCAGGCGCTAGGCGTCATTTCCGACGGAAGCGCAGGGGGAGGAGGGAGGAATAGGTCTGGTGCCTACATATTTCCACAGGTGCTATTGGAGTCTGGAACCGGCATTTTTTGCCACAAGCATCACGCTGCTGCCTCAACATTGACTCAGGAACCGCAGCAAGTGGGACAGGCACAGGCACCAGCAAGGCCCAGGTAAGGAGCAGACTGTAGTTTCTGCTCAGCTTTACTGTGGGGTCTCTCTCTAGCTCTCTTCTCCTTAAATGTTTAGTGGGGCTTGAGGGTATTTTTTCCCCCTGGTGGCGGAGGGGCCTGTCAGGGCACATGAGTCTGGTGTTTTTCTCACTGTGCACCTGTGGTGAGCATCTTGAGTATTCAGGCTGACGCTAAAGGATGGTTTGTCTTTTTTTCTCTTTTTTCCCTTATCATGGCAGGCCAAGAGCTCTGACCCTGGGATTAAAAAGAAATGACCTTAATGCAAAACTAAGTTAAATGAAGGCTGGAAAAAGACTTTATGTCAAACATGCATTGACTCCTTGGTGAGGGAGATCAGATCCTCACTCACAAATCCATCCGCAAGTCAGCCCACTACCTCACAGTACTCTCAAGGCACACTGTTAGTCCCGGCAGTGGATGCAGAAATGGGTCCTCTGAACCGGGAAGGGCTTTCCCCCTCTCATTCTAATGAATGAGATGAGGATGGGGATGAGCTGGAGAATATGTCTTCCAAATATAAATTGTCTTTGGATCAAGTGGACGGCCTTTTGAAGGCTATTTACGCTACTCTAGGCCTGGAGGAAGAGCATAAGGAAATGTCTTTACACGACAAAATGTATGCAGGGCTTAGCGAGTCCAAATCTCGTACCTTTCCAGTCCACGCACTGATTTCCGAAACGATCAAAAAAGAATGGGCTGATCCTGATAGGAAACCATTCTTCTCTAGGGCTCATAAGAGAAGGTTCCCTTTTGCTGAAGACCCAGTGGCTCTCTGGAACAAGGTTCCAAAACTTGATGCAGCCTTTTCTAGGGTGTCAAGATCTACTGATCTGGCATTCGAAGATCTTAAAGGACCCCATGGATAAAAAGATGGATCAATAACTCAAGATGACATGGCAATCCATTATGAGCAGCCTTAAGCCAGCAATGGCAACTACTTGCGTTTCCAACTTGGAGTATTGGGTAAATCAGCTCAAAGCTCATATAATAGCGGATTCCCCAAACAAGAAATCCTTGATTCCTTTTCTACTCTCTCAGCAGCCGTAGCCTATGTCTCTGATGCATCAGCTGAATCTATCAGGATGATAGCTAAAGCTGCAGCCCTTACTAATTCTGTTAGACGGGCGTTATGGCTAAAGACCTGGCAGGGGGACGCAGCATCTAAAAATAAATTATGTGGAGTCCCTTTCCCTTTCCTTTTTTGTTTGGCTCTGATTTGGATGCAGTTCTGGACAGGACTGCAGATAGAAAGAAATCTTTTCCTGTCAAGAAGAAGAAACAACCAGTCAAACGTTTTTTTTGTCCTCAAAGGGCTCTGGAACAAAACAAGCCTCAAGAGAAAAAGAAAAGTTGGTCAGGGCAGAGGGGAAAAGGCAAAGGGAATGTCCTTTTCCATCCTCCTGCGTCATCCAGCAAGACGCAATGACAGCCGGTTACAGGTGGGGGGAAGACTTCAGGGCTTTCTCCCCTATTGGGCAAGCATAATGGAAAACCAGTACATTCTGAATATGCTAGCCCAGGGTTACAGTATAGAGTTTTCAGATCTCCCCCTAGAAAGGTACTTGGTGACAAATCTTCCAAGAGATGTAACAAAATCCCTAGCAATGAAGAACCTGTTAAAGGATCTGACAGATCAAGGGGTTGTGACTCACGTACCACAGGGGGAGGTTTAACAGGGATTTTATTCCCATATATTCCTGAAAAGCCATCCGGAGATTTTCGATTAATCCTAAACCTGAAACCGCTGAACAGATCAGTCCTATACAAAAGATTTCGTATGGACTCCATCTGCACGGTCAAAAACCTATTGACAAAGGAATGCTTTATGGCATCAATAGACCTTCGAGATGCCTATCTGCATATCCCCATAGCCCCGCAGTTTCAAAAATTCCTAAGGATGGCGATAAATTTGGGAAAAGTGGTTCTGCACCGACAATTCAATGCCCTCCCCTTTGGCCTTTCTTCTGCCCCACGAATATTTACAAAAATAATGGCAGAAGCGCTTGCACCTCTCCGCCTGCAGGGGATTGCGGTAATTCCGTATTTGGACGACCTACTCTTCTTTGTCCCTTCCAGGGAAAAATTGTTGGACGACCTCGGAAAAGCCTGAGGTCATCTAGAAGTCTTGGGTTGGATTATAAATATAAAAAAGTCAAATTTCAATCCGGCCCAGGAAGTACTATTCCTGGGGTATCAGATCTGTTCAAGGGAACAGAGAGTTTTTCTCCCAGAAGAGAAAAAGGTAAAAGTCCAAAATGTGGTAGCGTCTTTATAGACAAATCAGGAATTATCAGTCAGACAAGTCATGTCATCCCTAGGAACCCTAACCTCAACCATGCCAGCCATTAAATGGGCAAGGTTACATTTCAGACCTCTCCAGACCTTTCTCCTGAGAATATGGAATCACAGGACAGAATCTCTGGAAGCAAAGGTAAAAATCCCCTCCAAAGTCAAAAGATCGCTTTGGTGGTGGAGAAGACAGGAAAATCTGTCAAAGGGCCTGCTCTGGTCATTTCCAATAGAAAAGGTGGTAATGACAGATGCCAGAATGTGGGGTTGGGGAGCTCACTCAGGTCAGAACTTCACGCAAGGAGTGTGGTCTCAGACAGAAGCAAAGAGGTCCTCAAATTGGAGGGAACTAAGGGCAGTCACCTTAGCATTAGATGCCTTCTCGCCAATCCTTCAAGGTTCCCATGTCCAGGTCCTCTCAGACAACGCCACTACCATAGCCTACCTAAACAAGCAAGGGGGCACAAGAAGCAAAACACTGCAGTTGCTAGCTTCAAAGATCCTGATTTGGGCAGAAAATCATGTATGGTCCTTATCAGCAGTCCACCTCAAAGGCACCTTAAATGTAGTGGCAGATTATCTAAGCAGAAGGCGGATTCAGGAGGCAGAATGGAGCTTGAATCCGGAAATTTTTGCAATGATCACCAGGGCCTGGGGTCAACCACAAATAGACCTATTTGCGTCAGAAGAAAGGGGACAGATGCGTTAATTCAGCCCTGGAACTTCCATCTGGGTTATGCCTTTCCTCCTTTCCAACTGATCCCATTGGTATTAAGGAAGATACAGAGGGAAAAAGTGGCAATAATTCTAATTGCTCCATTTTGGCCAAAAAGGGCATGGTTTACCACCATTCTACAGATGGCAGTCAAACAATCTTGGCCACTGCCTCACCGGCAAGACTTGCTCCTACAAGGTCCGATACAGCATCCGGAAGTGGCCAGTCTAAGCCTCACGGCCTGGTATCTGAGGAGCAGTTGTTAAGAAACAAAGGTCTGTCACAACCTCTGGTAACTACCTTACTTTCCAGTAGGAAAATAGTGACCAGAAAAATCTATGCTAAATATTGGAAAGTCTACAACTCTTTCCGTCATTCGACAAAAAGGTAAAAAATTGAACCTTTTGAACCACTACAAGAAATCTCTCTAAGGAATCTTTTTCTTAAAACCTTATTTTTGGTGGCAATAATGTCAGCAAGGAGAATTGGTGAGCTGCACGCTCTATCTGTTAAAAAATCCTTTTTAACCATCTACACAGATAGGATTATACTTAAAACCGATACACAATTTTTACCAAAGGTGGCGTCAGCCCACAATAGGTCGCAGATCATCCTGCTAACCTTTTGCTCTAACCCCTCAGGGGAAAAAGAAAGCAAATTCCACAATTTAGATGTAAGAAGGACTTTATTACAGTATCTGGAAGTAACAAAAACCTTTCGGTCCTCGGACTCTCTGTTTATACTTTTCTCTGGAAAAAAGAAGGGCCAACAAGCTTCTAAGGGGTCAATAGCTAGATGGCTTAAATCTGCTATTCTAGCAGCCTACTCCCAATCGGGGCTATCTCCCCCACTGGGAATTAAAGCACATTCTACCAGGGCTCAAGCCACTACATGGGCAGAAATAGCTGGTGCCACCCCAAATCAAATTTGTAAGGTGGCTACGTGGTCAAGTTACCTTACGTTTGTCTGTCATTACAGACTGGATCTTCTGTCAGCAAGTGATCAAGCTTTTGGCAGAAAGGTCTTGCAGGCTGTGGTCCCTCCCTAAGTGGGTAAGTCTCTATTATCTTCTCAAGGTGCTGTCCTGAAAGACGTTAAGTGAAAAATCAAGTTAGACTTACAGGTAACTTGTTTTCCAGGAGTCTTTCAGGACAGCAGCAACCCGCCCTTATTGTATTAAATTACTATGCTGTGACTAACCATATTCTGATTATGTGTTCCAGCTTGGGTCGGGGGTTCTCTACTACTACTGATGATAAGTGGGAAGGAGCCTCCTTTTAAAGTTTGGTGGAGGTGTGTTTCTTGTTAAGTGGGTGGAGCCATGCTCTCTCAAGGTGCTGTCCTGAAAGAATCCTGGAAAACAAGTTACCGGTAAGTCTAACTTGATTTTTTTGTTGCTTTTTTTTTTTTTCACAATGTTGTTTTACCAAGCCTGGGTATGCCCAATAGGCTTTGTTTTGTATCTAAACTTGAAACTCAATAAAAAGAATAAAAAAAAAAAAAAAAAAAAGATAAAAAAAAAAACCTATGACAAACCCCTTTAGGGACGTTCTTTAAGTCATGGCATAATATGCTACCGCATTAGCTTGTCACTGAAGACCTTCCTGATCAGTTTTATTCTGTTCTTTATTATTAATATTTATTCTGTTGTTATTAGTACCAAACCATTGTATTATTTAAGAGCAACTTGATACTGATGTATTTGTATATGCTTTCTATGTCTCAGCATTGTTATTGGACGATTTCAGTGGCCCACTGTTTATTTTCTAGTCTACTTTTATAACTACGGTACCTGAAAATAAATCTAAAAAACTTTAAAGAGGTATTCCACCCTGGGGTGTAGCTGCTGACCTTAAAAATAAGGACATTTACCTGTCCAGGGAGCCTGCGATGTCGACACCCCAAGCCGATCCATCAGCTTCGGGTAAGGTGCTGGCATCGCAAGTAAGGAAAACAGCAGAAGGCAGCAGGGGGAAGGAGGAGGGCCGAATGCAACCGCGAAAGTGACGTACCTCGTCGCGGCGACATAGAAAAAAGGTACCAAAAAGAAAAATAAAATATCCAAAAACGAGGGGGGGTGGTCAATAGTTTGAGACAGAGTTCTCTTTTTGCCTGAAACTCCACTTTAAAATGATACTAAAGTCATTTAAAAAAAAAAAATAAAAACATGTTATACTTACCTGCTCTGTGCAGTGGTTTTGCACAGAGCACCCCAGATCCTCCCCTTTTCGGGGCCCTTTCTGGTGCTCCCACCTCCCTCCTGCCAAGTGCCCCCACAGCAAGCAGCCCCCCCTCTCTTTCCTCATTGGCTCACTGACTTTGGCAGCAGCGGGAGCCAATGGCACCCGCTGCTCTCTCAGCAAATGAGGAGGGAGAGTCCTGGACAAAATCCTTCTGACTTTAGAACCACTTTAACCCTTGCGGTGGGGGAGGGGGACACTGAAAGAGTTTTTTTTTTGTTCTAGCTAGGCTTTCAGCTTTAAGAAAACAAACTTCAAATCAAATTTAAATGAAAAGCATCATCACAGATTAAACTGGAAAACAGATAGGTTTCTACTTGTTTTGTGTGATTAAAGAAGCGATAAGCTAAGCATGATTTAATTTCTTGCACTCTAGGTTTCATAGCTGTGCATTAAGTCTGTCACTGGGGCAGAAATTTAAATCTTGCATTGCTCTTTCCTGCTTTGATCCCAGCAGGTACACAACATCTTTGAATGTACCGTGCTGTTTCCTATAGTACAGCCATGATAATAAGTAAGGTCAACCTGAGGCATGGGTTCTCAGTTGTTACAATTGTCAGAAATTTCAACTACTGTCAGTCTGTGTGCAGATTATCCCTGGCAAGAAAAAAGAAGCAAAAATAACTATGAACTCATTTGTTGAAGATATGTCTTGTCGGCTTGTGTTCACAACCAGGAGTGCTCTGAGGCTATGTGCAACATATAATCACCTCTGTGCTAAGCCCTGCTAACAGCAGGAAGCCGTACTTCTTCATGACTGCAGCTGGGTTAGATAGTATAGCCATTGGGGTTGATTTACAAAAATTGGAGAGTGCCAAATCTGGTGCAGCTCTGCATGGCAGCCAATCAGCTTCTAACTTCAGCTTGGTTAATACTTTTGCTTTCCCCATGACTCAGAATCCAGGAACGTCAGTGCAGCACTGGATGAAAGATGCAAGGGTCTGTCAGGAGTCCAGAAACTCATTGACCTTTTATACACACACACTACTTACAAGCAAACAAATCACAGGTGAGGATGGTTACGTTTAATAGCCATTCAAACCGCTTTGTGTCAACTTGTTTGCATGTTATCAGGCCAAAATCACCAGGGTATGTAAACTTTTGATCAGGGTCATTTGGGTAGTTTCTATTGTGATTATGATTTAAAAAGAGTAAACACAGTTGATTGATAATAAATGGCTTCAGCCAAACACTAACCATGAGTGAAAGATACGTTTTTGTGCTATCATAAATATTCTGAAAAATGGCCAAGAAATCATGAATTCTGCCAGGGTATGTAAACTTATGAGCACAACTGTAAATATATATATATATATATATATATATATATATATATATATATATATGCAGCAGGACTCAAAATTTTAAGTCATGAGCTTGGAGTGCCGCTTAAAAAAAAAAAGTAAAGTCAGCAGCTAAAAAATAATGCAGCTGCTGACTTTTAATAATCGGACACTTACCTGTCCCAGGGTCCAGCGATGCGGAGGAATGAAGCCCCGCTTGTCACTGTGGGCGCCCGGCTGTGGCTTCACAGCCAGGCACGCACTACGCATGTGCGAGCTGCACATCGTGCTATGACTGGCCGGGCAATCATCTGGGACCTGTGATGTTTCCCAGATGATTGCCGAGAGGGAAGGGGGAGAGGTGAACTTACTTCCGGAGCCGCGGTGCCCTGGGAGGAAGTGGGAGCTGGAACCCTCTAAAAAGAGGGTTTGCGCTCCCCCCCTCAAAAAAAATGACATGCCAAATGTGGCTTGTCAGGGGGTCACCTTACCTTAAAGCGGAAGTTCCATTTTTGGGTGGAACTCTGCTTTAAGGGTTACTCGCCACTAGTTGCCCTACCCAACACTTAGTATGCCCCACCCCTAAACACGTCCTCAAAAATTATCTCATGAAATCACCCTTAAATGTTTTATGCAGAATTATACAGAATTAAGTTACAAAAATAATTAACAACGGCTTTATCAGTGCCCATCAGTGCAGCCTCACCTGTGCTCAACAATGCAGTCTTAGAAAGAGTAACAGAATGTGTTTTGGGATGTAATTTTAAGTATGCCTATGCTGCGTGTGAGAAATACCTTGTTAAAATGATAACTTTGTGAAAAAAATTATTTAACATCTTCATATTCCAAAAAATTGTGACAAAAATCGAATAACTTTAAAAAACTCAATATGCCTCATACTAAATACTTTAGACTGTCTACTTTCCAAAAAATGGGTCATGTTGGGGGTATTTGTACTGTCCTGGCATTTTAGAGTCTCAAGAAATGAAATAGGCAGTCAGTACATCAGGATGAATTGATTTTCAAATATACATATCATAGTTTTAGACTCTATAACATTCAACATGACTAAATAATATACACTAATTCATATTTTTATTTTTTTTACCAAAGAAATGTAGCAGAATACATTGGCCTAAATATATGAAGGATTATTTATTTTATTTTACTTTTTAAAAATAAAACTGGGGAATGCAAGATCTGTTGCAGCTGTGGATGGTAGCCAATTAGCTTCTAACTTCAGCTTGTTCAATTGAGCTTTGCCAAAAAACCTGGAACTCGACTAGTTGCTATGCACAGCTGCACCAGATTTTACACTCCCCAGTTTTAGTAAATCAACCCCCCATGCACTAGATGTCTGGGAAGTGCCACAATTTTTGGAATTCTTTTTTTTTTTTTTTTTTTTTTAATTATTGGTCTTTTTCCTTGATATAGCAAAAAAAACAAAAACAAAAAAAAACAAAAAAAACAGTGGTGATTAAATACCACCAAAAAAAGCTCTATCTGTCAACGATGTTATATAAAATTTATTTGGGTTCAGGGTTGCATGACTGAGTAATTCTCTTTTAAAGTGTGACAGTGTTAAAATCTGAAAAATAGCCTGGGCTGGAAGGGGGTGAAACAGCCTAGTCTTGAAGTGGTTAAAGCGGAACTCCACCCAAAAGGGGAAGCTCCACTTGTATGCTCCCCCCCCCCCTCTGCTGCCACATTTGGCACCTTTTGGGGAAGACAGGTATCCGCTCCCACTTCCCACTTCTGGCCCCTCCTCCTTCCCCCATGCTGCCTTCTGGGAGACACAGAGGTCTCAAAAGACAGCAGGACCATTCAGAAAGTGCAGCGAGACTCACGCATGCAAGGCTTCACTTCCTGTTTCCCTTAGTGAAGATGCCGGCGCCTGGACCCGGAGCCGATGGACGGATCGGCTTGGGGTGCCCACACTGCGGGCTCCCTGGACAGGTAAGTGTTCTTATATTAAAAGTCAGCAGCTACAGTATTTGTAGCTGCTGACTTTTATTTTTTTTCCCCCAGGCTGGAAGTAATCTTTAAGACAATGTTCCCACTAAACCTTAATGACATAGAAACTCTGTTTACAATTATTAGATATTGGCACTTTCTGAGCAGCACTGTTAGGCCCCTTTCACACTAGCAGACCAATCGGGTCCACTTGTCAGTTTTTGAGGCGGACCCGATCGGACCCTTCAGTCTCATCTATGGAGCAGCACCCGCTGACATCTGATTTGATTCTATCTGTTAAAAACAGAAGCATGGGGAGCTGTTCCCCATGTGTCTGGCGGATCGGATGGCAGCTGGGTGTTAACGGACAGGTGGTCCGTTTACATCCGACTGCCCATAGAGGAGAGTGGGCTGTGTCTGTGTCCACTCTGCATAAGCGGACACGGACCAGCCATCTGCCTTCTCAGCGGGGATCAGCAGACAGATTCCCCGCTGAGCAGGTGGACTCCAACTCCAACAGGGTTCTATATTAGTAGGATGTTTTGAAGTCACAGAGTCAGGGAGCATAGTACTCAGATTGTATGCTTAATGTATAAAAAAACATGAAAAACATGTTCACCTGAGAATGATATATGATAACAATATGACAATACAAATTATGTAGGGCCCTGCATGTTTCTAGACATATGAATGATTGATTGATTGATTGATATACCAGGTTTATGTGCTATAACTACTTTATATTCAGTATTTGTTTTGTTAGGTGATCATTTTGAAACCACAAATATTTACTTATTTTATTTGTCCAGATATCCTTTAGGGAATTTTATCTACATATTTTTTTACAATTACAATTAGCTGTGACTGGCTGTTACTAGTTACTGTATATCACTGCATTTTAAAATTATACAATTATATTTTACAGTATTACAATATGATAAAAGCTTCTAGTCAAAAACAAGCAGTTTTACTTTATCGGGAAACGTTCTTTTGTTACCAGACATATAAATATTTCCTGCTGCTGGGCAAATAGAATTCTTAAAATAGAAACATTTTTAAAGCTAAGGTTATCTCAACAGTAACTGAATATCTCAATCCACTAAGTTATTTTCTCATACTTAAAATCTACAAGCCAAGTTCTGAAACAGTTACTTGTTCACTAATACTAATTACTACTGGTTAAAGCATACTTTAAAACAGTTACTTGTTCACTAATACTAATTACTACTGGTTAAAGCATACTTTAACTCTAAATACTGTAGTATAATAGAGTAGACAGTAGTTTGATTAATATATTTCTTGATTAAGCATGCTGGCTGTAAAATTTCCCATGTGTCCACTTTTAAAATCATAAAATATATACAGATACAAAATGATAGCTTTATAACCATTAGCACCTTAACTACACTGGTTATAAAACAGGTCATCAGCAGCCACACATAATCTTTTTCTATCTGTTTACATTATTTCCTTTTATTAAAAAGTAAAAGCCTCTTCTCTGAATTGTATCTTAAGCCCAAACCCATTTTTTTCTTAGTTTTGGATACAGTGTTGAGTGCTAGAACACCTGTCATGTTTTTATTGGTGTCAGTATCCCTATTGGGGGATTTACCTTCTCTATTTTTCCAGGTGACTGAGACCCTTGGCCAGGAAAGGAAGTTAGAGGAATCTAACAAAACACGAAATTTGGAAAAAAATTGACAGCGGTTTTAACCATTCACTACTTTATCCAAAGCAAAATCACATTTGGGCTTTACATACTAGTCAAGGAAACCAGTAAGAGAAACATGGAGGCTAGCATGTCTGTCATTTCTCCTTGAAACTGCTGCTTGGCTATCATGCAGGCCCTCTTAATTTAAACCGAAAGTATACTCACCTTCAGTCCAGTGATGCGGCATCCGAAGCTCCCCACCGGCCACAAACATCTTCGAGTGCCCGGCTACTGGGACAAGGGGGATAAAAGGGGCATGAGCCTTAGGGAAAAAGTCAGGAAGGTTTAAAATGAATGGCTGATAACTGTGTTACGACTCTGGGAATGGAAACAGGGTGCTCTGCACTAATAGGCACAATACAAGGGAGACAGTTCTAAATGTCAAAAGGAGACATATTATATTTGCATCAGACCATGCAAGTTAATATCAGAGGCTGACTATAATGGAAGTAGTACATTAGCTCCAAGTAAGGAGAACATACAGGTCTGGAAGGCACGGCAATAAACAGTGTAACATCTAAAAGTAGGGTGCTTTTGTTATCACTGAGGATGGGTAGACTAAAGGTCGTTCCTTCACCTCTAAATTTTGTGTAGCACTTGGCTAACTGATCAGTACACACAGTTCTAGCAGACTCCCAATGAAGAGCTTGTAGCACAGATACCCTTACCAAGATATCTGCGTCAAAGGGGGAGACACTGGGGACTGAGCACACCAGATGTTGTACCACTGCTCTGAAATAAAGTTCTATAACAATACTCACAGGTCTGGAAAGCACCATAATATGGAGACCAGTGTCTGAAGGTAATTTGTTTATATACACCCCATCTATGGGATTCCTCACAGAGTGAGTCCTTCAGAGAATGGTTCACATCAGAGGCTGTTTTACAGCTCTGGACCTGTAAAGACCTCTGCAGCTAAAAACACAGTGAGGTTGTTACTAAAACTGGAGAGTACTTACAAATCTCCATAGGCGGTGCTTTAAAAATTTCTACAGGTTACCAGTTTAGAGTTACAGAGGAAGTCTTGTGCTAGAATTATTGCTCCTGCTCTAATGATCGCGGGATACTTCACATGTGTTGTTTGAACACTGTTTACATTTGCAGTCGCGACTTACGTATGTGTTCGCTTCTGCGCGTGAGCACGGGGGGATGGGGCGTTTACATTTTTATTTTTTTATTTTTACACTGTCCCTTTAAAAAAAAAAAAATTCTGATCAATTTTATTGTTGTCAGAAGGAATGTAAACATCCCTTGTGACAGTAATAGGTAGTAACAGGTACTATTTATAGAGGGATCTGGGGTCTATAAGACCCCAAATCCCTGCTTTGCACATATAGCATTCAAAACGCCAAGTTTGGCTGTTTTCAATACTGTAATTTTTTTACATTTGGTGCCTTTAAGTCTTCTGTAAACCGGAAGTGATATCATGACATCGCTTCCCGGTTACTAGATCCGAGACCCCTTTTGGTCTCCCCGCCAGCTGGTGGACGTGCTGGCTGGTCCCTCGGGCCTCTTGGTGGGAATACCGGCCTCCCTGCAGAAAGCGGCGGGAGGGAGGGGATTAACTGATTTGGACAGCAGCTGTGTAGAGACCAACTTAAGCATCTTAGTCATTGTGTGAAAAGAAAAAACATATGATAAATGCCAAGAATTATTATTATTATTATTATTATTCAGGATTTATATAGCGCCAACAGTTTACGCAGCGCTTTACAATATAAAAGGGAGACAATAGAGTTATAATACAATACAATACAATACAATAGGATTAAGAGGGCCCTGCTCAGAAGAGCTTACAAAGAATGTTGATAGATAAGTATACAATATTAAAAATATAGAGTTTTCCTCGCAGAAGAAAGCATCCAACCTGCCAGGACTGTGGCAGAAAATGAAAGCATGATGTTAGGGGTGGGGTAATATAGGGGCAGGCCTTCAACTTTTTTTCTGTTAGCCAGTGTCTACCACCTGAATGTAGTAGCATAGCCTCAATAGTCTAGGACTTACTATAATCCTGTGTCACCTTTATGATAAAGTAACTGTTTAATATCTAGGAAGGCTTAGGGAAAAGGGTGAGGTGTGCTCTTAAAGGAGTTAAAGTCAAAAGGTTTTTATTATCTTAATACATTCTATGCATTAACCGCTTGCCGACCAGCTGCCGTCATTATACTGCGGCAGGTTGGCACGTTCCCGCGAGCCGGTATAGCTATACGTCGGCTCCTTTAAGCGGGAAAGCAAGTGCGCACACGCACCCGCTGCACTGCGGGGGTGCCGATGCTCGTGGCCAATGGTTGCGATGACCGCTGGCCACGAGTGATCGTGGGCACGAGAGGCAGAACAGGAACGTGTGTGTGTAAACACACAAATCCCTGTTCTGTTCTGTGAGGAGAGACAGATCATGAGTTCCTAATAGCTAGGAACCACGATCCGTCATCCCCTCTAGTCAGTCCCCTCCCCCCTTCAGTTAGAACACACACAGTCAGGGAACACAGTTAACCCCTTGATCGCCCCGTAGTGCTAACCCCTTCCCTGCCAGTGACATTTATACAGTAATCAGTGCAATCATCCCAAAAATGTGCCAAAAGTGTGCGATGTGTCTGCCATAATGTCGCAGTCACGATAAAAATCGCAGATCGCCGCCATTACTAGTAAAAAAAAAAAATAATAAAAATGCCATAAATCTATCCCCTATTTAGGTTTATTTGTACACGCTATAACTTTTGCGCAAACTAATCAATGTACGCTTATTGCGACTTTTATTACCAAAAATATGTAGAAGAATACATATCGGCCTAAACTGAGAAAAAAATTCGCTTTTTTAAAAAAAAATTGGGGATATATATATAGTATAGCAAAAAGTACAAAATATTGTGTTTTTTTTCAAAATTGTCGCTCTTTTTTTGTTTATAGCCCAAAAAATAAAAATCGCAGAGATGATCAAATACCACCAAAAGAAAGCTCTATTTGTGGGAAAAAAGGACATCAATTTTGTTTGGGTACAGCGTTGTATGACCGCACAATTGTCAGCTAAAACGATGCAGTGCCGTATCGCAAAAAATGCTCTGGTCCTTGAGCAGCCAAATGTTCTGGGGGGTAAAGTGGTTAAGATAAAAAAAAACCTTCTGTGTGTAGCAGCCCCCCTCATACTTACCTGAGCCCCATCTCTGCCCAGCGATGTCCATGAGTTCCTCGGCCGTCTGGGACTCTCCTCCTGATTGGCTGAGACACAACAGCGGCGCCATTGGCTCCCACAGCTGTCAATCAAAGTCAGTGAGCAAATCAGGAAAGAGAGGGGGCAGGGCTGAACTGCAGCTCTGTGTCTAAATGGACACACAGGGCTGCAGCTCGGCTTGGGTGCCCCACATAGCAAGCTGCTTGCTGTGGGTGTACTCAACAGGAGGGAGGAGCCAGGAGCAGCAAAGAGGGACCAGAGAAGAGGAGGATACCGGCTGCTCTGTGCAAAACCATTACACATAAGTAAGTAAAACCTGTTTGTTAATCAAAAAAAAAAACGAGACTTTACAATCACTTTAAAGTATATCTAAACACAAGCTTTTTTTGAATAGAGCGCAGAAGGGGTAACGTTTGTATTGCTGTCTGTGTCCCTGGAAACGTATGCTCTCCATTTGGCCTATTGACCATTGTCAGCAAGACAGAAAGTAATCACAAATCTCAAATATTACAGTTGTTACTGAGTCAGAAAATTTTCCATTAAAACTATGTTTCAGTATGAACTGTGGAATTTGGATTTCTACTCACTTTGGATTGATTTTCTCTCACTTCCTGATTTGTCTTCAGTACAGGAAGTAAAGAAAATCATCCTTAATGGCTGTATGACAAACTAAAAAAACATGTTTTGTCTTTAAATATACGTTAATATTTGTTTAGCCGGTACACATCACAAGTGACATTTCAATAGGGTTTTATTTTCAACTAAGATGTTGTGATGCAGCGGTTTCGTGTTGTAAACTACTGTGTTGAGAAAAGTACTTTTTCTCAGGGCACACCATAGCAACACTGTGTTGTGAACTGACACCATAGGAAACAGGGCAATTTGCTTTGTCTATGCCTTGGGGCTGTGCTGGAAATATCTGCCAGCACAGCTCCACTAAATCTGATGTGAACGGGCCCTAAGCAAATGGGTTGCATTTGTTCCACTAACATGTAGATTTGTTTTTAGATGCACAACATATAATAGCACAAACAAATGGCAGGCCTTGACTGCCAGGGAAAACAGGGCCTCTGACCAAAACATTTTATTCTAGTAAAATAACACTTTGCCTCTGGCAATGAAGACAGACACATTGAGGATAACATTTCCCCATCTCTCTATGTGCTGGGTGAGCAAAATGACTGTGATGAAGTCATTTTAAGAACCTCATGAAAATAGTTTTACTTTTGTAGAATACCTTTGTGATTTAGTTAATTTTGATGTGTTAACATTAAAAAACAACTACGTTTTATATAGTACATCAATAATTCTTAGAACTGATACTAGTATAAAGATAATAAAAAAAGACCAGTAAGTGCCACTGTTTTAAATGGGACATTATTTTAATTAGGAATGAGGTTCCAGTCTACCATGGGTTTGACACAAACCTTGTCTTTATGGTTCGCAGACCCAGAGAACTAATGTGGGAATTTGCTGCCATAGTAAATAACATAATGATAATGCATTTCCTGGTCTTTGGCTTAGATCAAATGGCTTAGATAGGCCAATACAGAGGCTTTTGGATAAGCTAGCCCCCTCGATATAAAAGGGTTGGTTCCCAGAAGCCATATTAATAGGGAAAGCATAGGAAAGGCTGCTGATAAAGTGTAAAGGTACACATTAGTGTATGGCTTGCAGGCACTAGTCTCTTAAAGTAGGTGTAAACCCTTAACCACTTCAATACTGGGCACTTTGCCCCCTTCCTGCCCAAGCCAATTTTCAGCTTTCAGTGCTGTTGCACTTTGAATGACAATTGCTTGGTCATGCAACACTGTACCCAAACCAAAATTTTATCATTTTGTTTCCACAAATAGAGCTTTCTTTTGGTGGTATTTGATCACCTCTGGGGTTTTTATTTGTGGCTAGACCGAAAATGTTGAAAAAAAAAAAGTTTTTCTTTGTTTCCTTTATAAAATGTTGTAAATAAGTAAGTTTTCTTCTTCACTGATAGGCACTCATGAGGCTGCACTGACGGGCACTGATAAGGTGGCACTAATGAGGTGGCACCAATGAGTTGGCACTGATGATGGGCACTCATATGCAGCACTGATGGGCATTGATAGGCGGCACTCCTAGGCACTCATAGGTGTCACTGAAAGTGGGCACTGATGGGTACTTATGGGTGGCACTGATGGGCACTGATAGGCGGCACTGATAGGTGGCACTGATGGACACTGATGGGCGGCACTGATGGACACTGATAGATGGCACTGATAGGCATCACTGATAAAAAGGCACTGGCAGGCATTACTGATGGGCACTGATTGGCATCATATATGGGTGCTGACTGGCATAATTTATGGGAGCTGATTGGCATCCCTGGTGGCCATGGGTGGCATACCTGGTGGTCATCCCTGGTGGCATCCCTGGTGGTCCTGGGTGGACATCCTTGGGGGGGCTGCGCTGATAATCAATCAGCGCAGACCCCCCCCCCCCTGTCAGGAGAGCTGCCGATCGGCTCTCCTCTACTCACGTCTATCAGATGCGAGTGAGGTAAAGCCGATACACGTGATTAGCTGTGATTGCACACAGCTGATCATGTGGTAAAGAGTCTCCGTCAGAGACTCTTTACCGGGATCGGTGTTGCGGTGTGTCAGACTGACAGGCCACACCATCAATCGTCTCGCGGGCTGTTATCCTGAAAGACGTCATATGACGTCCAGTCAGGATAACAGAACCACTGCCCGGCCGTCATTTTGCTATAGGCTGGGCGGGAAGTGGTTAATAAATATCCTGTTGCTGCTGTGGATCTTGCAGAATTTTTGGTGTGGGTAATGGGAAGAGTTTTTAGGAAAACTGCTGATGTCCTGCATTTTTTTTACAACCTTTCCCTGTCCACATGCACTACAAGGCATATTTCCTATTTTCGTTGCTAGCTGTAATAACTTTGTTGTTTTTTTGTTGCATATGGTTTTTCATAGTGCATATTATCTAAATGTTGCTGGATGCAAATATTTTTTCACTGGCCTTTTTTAAATGGTGACAACAGTGGTATATGCCTGTGCAATGTGCATCAGCACACAATCTTATAGTTTCCTTTGGGAGAACATGTGACAGGGTGGTTTACGGACAGGATATTGTGGGAAACGGGCAGAGTGTTATCAGCCCATAACACAAAGTGCCCAAACAAGGACCTTTATATCAGTATCACTAGCTGTTAATTTCATAAATGCCATAGCCATTGAAATAAAAATAGGCTAAGTGATATTATCATGTTACGACATTTTAGTGGTGGGGTTTACGTCTGCTTTAACAAACTAAGCTTGCGTTTTCTGAGCTGCACTGCCATTTTCTTATGTGCCCATCCTGTGTGCACAGATCTGTACGGCCAAATATTCTTTTTGAGGACCAATATCTGTCCACAAGAACTGATTGATAACTTGCTCTTCAAATGTCAACCTACATTTTCTAATAATAATAATTTTTTTTTTTAGATTGTAATGTTGAGCCAGGCAGTTGCTGACAGTCAGTTCAAGAGCGATCTTTTTCTTTTTTTGCAGCAGCACCTCCTGCATCCTTTAAATTAAAAAAAAATAAAAATACCCTCTCCCCAGGTTCACCACAAACCTCTGCCATTGGTTCCTGCTTCTGTCATTCAAATCTTATGACAAGGGAGTGGGGGGTGGGGCCGAGCCACATCAAGCCCACAAGTGTGCCACCATAGGAAGCAGCTTCCTATGGTGGCACACCCAAAGAGGAGGATTGGGACTGCTTTGTGCAAAACCATTGCACAGAGCAGGTAAGAATAACATATTTGTTATTAAAAAAATCTTTTTGGTGGTAAAAAAAATGTGCATTTATTATTTTTTAAAACAGGAGCTTGAAAAACATTGCACCTGTGATCAGACTCCTGCACAACCTGCCTACAACTCTCTTTCCCATACCGGTGTATGGGCAGTCATTGCAGAGCTGTAAGCAGTGTGAATTAACTATGGACATGCTGATCAATGCGCCCACAGTTCATTCAAACTACAAGTACATCTGTCACTGTGAAAGATGGTACTTGTAGTTTATTCATTCACAGGAAATGCCGCTTTTAGAAAGTGACAGCGGGTGCAGGGAGAGGAGGAGGGGGAGATTAGTAGCGGAGAAGGTGCAGGAGCTGGAACATGTGATGTGTTCCACCCTAAAAATGGGTGGAACATGTTCCAAAAGTGAAGTTATCCTTTGATTGTAGAGATAGACGAGGCCCTGTTTACAAGGAAGGAAAATAAAGCAGGTGCTCACACAATAGTAGATTTTGGAGTGAATTCACAGGTAGTCTGGGGAATGCTTCTTTGTTCAAGTCCCTGACAGATTCCTGACTAACGTCCATTTCAAGGTTCATTCATATGTACAACTTTATCACACTACAGACAGGCATGCATACCCATAGAGACTATTGGGCAGTGGAAAATGGAGGAACAAATGAGAACAAGGGGCCGCAATACATTATATGGAGTTGCCAAGTTTGCATTAAGGAAGAAACGCAAATCTGAATACATGTTCCCAAGGGTACTCAGCACTATCACAAAATACTGGCCTCCTGAGATACATAAATAACCTTCATTCTGATATACTGTACATAAATATATGCTCAGATATTAAATAAATACATAAGTTATTAAATAAATAAAAATGTTTCTTTCTAATTTCTCCTGGTGAGTGGTATTTCTCCTCTGGTGCTGAATTAGCTCCCAGATAATTGCAAAGCACCAAAAAATATAATGTTCTATGACACCAGGGTCAAAAACAAACATTGATACACTGAAGCTTGTTGCAGCTATATGAACAGTATATCTAGTTTTACACAGGAGAAATCAAAAAAGTAGAATATTTGTTTTCTTTATTAACCCTTCCCTATGCCTAGTTTTTAACGAATGCAAAACTTCCTCAATTTAAACTGTAAAATTTGTTGCCATGCTTTGTACCAGAAAAATTATTTAGGTATTAAGACTGGAGGGCCAAATTAACACTTTATATCTATAGTAAAAAAAAAAAAATTCATTTGTCATAGACAATACTGAGTGGAAAAAGTCTCTCTTTCTTTTTTATTTCCAGGAAATTAAATAACTATTGGAATTACTTGTGTCAGCCTCTCTGGATTGCAAGCTATTGTACTACCTGGTTCGCCACAATCTGAAGCCTGGCATTCCTAAGACCGTTTCCTGCTCTTTGCTGGTGCGACTGTCCTAGCTGGAGTTTGGGAAGGTCGGGATACACTCCTTACTCTCTATTCATATCCTGGTTTACATATGACCCTGGTTCTCAATGTGGGATCCTTGAGCAGGCCCTGAGGAGCCTGCTAATCACAACTACAGGAGACACATTCATTTTCCGAACAGATTTGATGAGAACTCTATCTATACACTTGCTTCAGTTCCTACAGGTTATAAGTAATCGCAATATCTGGTTGGCCATACACTGCAACATGGTATCTTTAGGCACATTGGACCGTTTCCTGCTCTTTGCTGGTAAGTCTGATCTAGCTGGAGTTATGCAGTCGAGATGCACTCCTTGCCCTTTACTTGTTTACTGATATGCACAGGTTGTTTATACTTAATTGTTTAAACTGTTTTTACTTGTTATACCATAATTTTATCCTGGCCCTGGGGGATCGTTGTGCCCGCCTGTGGGGGGCATTATGGTCTCTCTTGGGTTGATAGCTGACCCCTTCTGGCGATAGGGATTTTATTTAGAATAATGGTGTAAGTGGGGCCTTTTCAGGATGCTACTAATTCCCACCTTGGACTTGGTCAACCATAGGCGGGAGGGGGTCCCCCCCTTTGGGGCACTTTTTCTTTATCTGGTGGATAACCTGGGGCCGTCCTGGATCTTCATTTACCTCCACTGGAGGCCAATTTTGCTAACTGCTTTGGGGTGGCCCTACATGATTTCCACTTAGATTGCTAGTGTTATATTCCTTACAGCATTATCTCAGCTCCTACCACTCTAATGATCAAGTACTGTATGTGGTTATATTAATGGGTTGAACAGGTGGGATCTCATCCACACCTAGATTACTGACATACCTAATACGTGCTTTAAGGTCTATATAGAAAACCTAGATTTCCATAGCCTGTCACGGCCTGCTGTCCCTTGGTGGTTAAGGATGGTGCTTGGGCGATTGGGTAGGCCACATTTCTGACCAGGCACGCTATATGGCCTTCTCACGGAAGTATCGCTTCTATCATTAATACCTCCCATTATAGGGTGTACTGTTTACATTTTATTCATGCCTGTCATGCTGTCGGGATCACAACTCAGAAACTTTCACTTAGACTTCTTTCCCACAATAGGCTTGACACGGTTTGTGCCAGAAACGTGAGCTTTCACGTGGTGTTCACTTTCATGAGGATGTTTTCCCCGGTGTCCTCTTGCTTTCTTTGATTTTTTTCTTTGCTTGTGTCACTTCCAATCTACCTCTCTCTCCCTTCCTCCCTCTTTCCTCTCTACTCCCCTCCCCCCACTTTCCCCACATCCCCGCCCCTTCTTTTTAATACCTCTACACACTCCATCATGGTCCATACGGTGAGTTCTCAGCCCAGACTCAAGCTGTGCTCCTATAACGTAAGTGGTCTAAATCCAAACGGGGACAAATCCTCTACCAAATGCATAAACAACAGGTTAATGTGCTTCTACTGCAAGAGACACACTTTTACTCCAACTCCATCCCTTCTTGCTCTAATAGATATTTCAACAGGTGGATTCATAGTACACATCCCTCACAGAAGGCCAGAGTGGTCTCTATATCCTTTCACAAAACACTCCCTATTGATCTACTTGACCATATCTCTGATCCGCAGGGCAGGTACCTCTTCATGAAATTTTCACTGTGGGGGACTAAATTTACAGTAGCTAACATATATCTACCAAATGTAAACCAAGTCTCATCAGCTTTGCAGTACCTTCAGGTCTTAGCCGGCTTCATGGAGGGCAGACTCATCTTGGGTGGGGGCTTCAATGCCCCACTGGACCCACTCCTGGACTCTTCCACGTCACGATCTTCATTGTCTTTCCCAAAACTGCGGGCCCTAAAGCGGGCTTTCTATGACTTACGTCTCATTGTTGTGTGGAAGCAATTCTATCAGTATCTATATAATATCTCTACTACTGAAAACTCTAGCTCCCCTTAAGCAGCGGAGGAAAGCAAGGCATTTTATATTGCAAGGAAGGACAGCACTACCCACACTGAATGAGGATATTACAAAGTTAGAGGAGCCCATCATTACAGACAAAGTTGCCAAGGCCATAGCGGCCACCCCGGCTGGTAAAAGCCCGGGCCCGGATGGCTTCACTCCTAAATTTTGCAAACTCTTTGCGTCCTGCCTTACCCCCCTTCTTAACTAAAGCGTTTAACTCTCTGTCGGAAGGTTCAGCATTCCCACCGCAAACACTGGAGGCTCATATCTCCCACATCCCTAAACCTGGCATGGACCTCACTCTGTGTGTGAATTATCCTATCAAAGGTCGATCTCTTTGATAGGAGTCGACCTTAAGGTATTCGCCAAGGTGTTGCCTAACAGATTGCAGCCCCTTCTACCCAATCTAATACATTTGGACCAGGTTGGGTTTGTTAATGGTCATGAAGCCCAGGATAAGATCCTGAAAACATTTCTCTTAGCTGACTACACCCGTACGCATGACATCCCCCTCTGTCTCCTGATGGTTGATGCTGAAAAAGCATTTGACCGGGTCGGCTGGCAATTTCTTAGAATATCACTGCAGCAGATAGGAATAGGTCCCCACATGTTGTCCAAGATAGGGTCTCTCTACTCCTCACCGTCTGCCAGAATCCGTATTATTGGTTCGTTATTACCTGCATTCCACATCCTCCTCTATATCCTCACCATGGAACACCTAGCTGTAGCCTTACGTAATAATAGCTCTTTTATGGGAATTAAGATAGGTCCTCTTCATACCAAACTCGCCCTATTTGAACGACCTGCTGTTGTATGTGACAAATCCCCACTTATCCTTGCCCTCCATACTACAAGAGTTTAAGGGATTCGAGGCAGTAACTTTAAAGTAAACCACAGTAAGTCAGAAATTCTCAATATCTCATTATCCGGGGCGACCTTAGAATACCACTCGACTTCCTTCCCTTTAAAACAGGCTCCAAGTTTATTTGATACTTAGGGATCAACATCCCAACAGAAGCTTCCTGACTTTTTGCTACAAATTTCACCCCCCTTCTCCTCAAAACCCAGACAGATCTCTCCTCATATGCAACCAAGCGGCTGTCATGGTTAGGTAGGGTGAACGCTTTAAAAATTTATATGCTACCCCGATTCTTATATTTATTCCAAACCATTTTATATGGGGAGCAGCTCGCCCCAGAATAAAATATGAAACCCTCTCTCTCCCGAAAACTGGTGGGGTGAGCTGGAGCCCCAGATGCTTCTTTGTATCACAAAGCAGCGGTACTCACACAGACTGTAGACTGGTATCATCATTCTACGTCTAAACTCTGGGCCCAACT
The DNA here is from genome assembly GCF_042186555.1 of Aquarana catesbeiana. Taxonomy (NCBI): domain Eukaryota; kingdom Metazoa; phylum Chordata; class Amphibia; order Anura; family Ranidae; genus Aquarana; species Aquarana catesbeiana. The sequence goes on along the minus strand of NC_133324.1, from coordinate 295,556,414 downwards.
AGAAAGTCATTTAAATTTGATTGAACTTTGTGCTCTTCCATGGACTTCTGCGGATTGTTGTAAGGATCCGTCTCTGCTGGCGAATCTTACCTGTCAAACAATTCAAATGTGGGAGCGGATGACCTTGATCGGTTATGTATCCAAATGGATGGGACCCATGACCCCCTTCTTTGGGTCCCTGGCATTTCCACCTGCTGTGCATAGGTCAGAATTTGGGCCTTGGCGTGAAGATGAACACAGACGACTTGTTCAAGTCCTCTGTGCAGATCCATCCCTGATGACTGTCTCCCCTTCCTGTTCGCTTCCCCACTCCCTGGCAAACTGGCTTCAAAGACGACAAGTCTTATCGTACATTTGCAGTTTTCATTCTTTGTCCGCGATCTTATCCGAACTGTCGGGTTTTGACGATCTATTCTACAAGCTGACTCCCCGACCCATGTAATTTCTCAACTTTATTCCTTACTACTCAACATCTCTTCTCCTGACTTTCCATCATACTTGGGAATTGGAACGACATTCTATGTCACGAGTTGAGTGGCAAAAATGTTTCATACTGACACACAAGCTTTCTTTGGCTACCTGAACTCAGAAAAGGGGTTTAAATTGGTTACGAGATGGTACAGATGCCATGCAAGCATAAAACATTTCGACCCCTCCCTTTCAGACGTTTGCTGGAGATGTTTGGGTTCTAGCGGAACTATGCTCCAGGTCTGGTGGGACTGCCCTCCTGTCAATAAATTCTGGCAAATGATATTTGACTTGTACTGCAGGCTGATGGCAACAACCCTCCAACCTACACCAGAAATAACCCTTCTCTCCATGATCCCCGGCCCACTGAAATCAGTCAAAAAATTTGTACTCCGTCATTTCCTTGATGTGGGCACGGACAGTAATCCCCCGACATTGGAAATCGACGAGTATGCCCTCCCTTGTGGTTTGGGCTATTGAAGTAGACCGACTTGGAATGTCTGCTGGCCCAGGAAAACAATAAAGAGGAACGGGTCTCCATTACGTGGACCTCTTGGTCCATGTTTTAGTATTCTTCTGAATTTGTGACATGGGCTGAAGGCGAACCACCTATCTCCACCCTACAGCCATGATGGAATATCTCTATTCCTTCCCCTCTCACCTGATACCTTCTTTCTGCTTTTTCACTCTGCTTTCTACCACATGAAGCGTTCCCATTACCTACGGAATGAGTTGTGATCCTAACATCATTTATTCTTTGTAAGATTAAGACTTACAAATATTATATGTTTCTATTCTAAGTTACATGTATCCTGATCGCATTCAGGATGTTAACCCTTTCATGGCTGAGCCTGTTTCTGACATTTGGTGTTTACACGTTAAAATCTGTATTTATTGCTAGAAAATTACTTAGAACCCCCAAACATTATGTATATTTTTTTTAGCAGAGAATCTAGAGAATAAAATGGTGATTGTTGCAATATTTTATGTCACACGGTATTTGTACAGCGGTCTTTTAAACGCAACTTTTTGGGGAAAAGGACACTTTCATGAATTTAAAAAAAACGAAACAGTAAAGTTAGCCCAATTTTTTTGTATAATGTGAAAGATGATGTTACGCTGAGTATATAGATAACAAACATGTCATGCTTTAAAATTGTGCATACTCGTGGAATGGCGCCAAACTACGGTACCTAAAAATCTCCATAGGCGACATTTTAAAAAAAAATAACGATTACCAGGTTAGAGTTACAGAGGAGGTCTAGTGCTAGAATCATTGCTCTCGCTCTGACGATCGCAGCGATACCTCACATGTGTGATTTGAACACCGTTTACATATGCAGGTGTGATTTCCGTATGCGTTTTCTTTGCTGCGTGAGCTCGCAGGGACGGGGGTGCTTTAAATTTTTTTTTTTTTTTAATTTTATTTATTTTTTTACATTGTGTTTTTAAAAAAAAAATATTTTGATCACTTTTATTCCTGTCACAAGGAATGTAAACATCCCTTGTGACAGTAATAGGTGGTGACAGGTACTCTTTATGGAGGGATTGGGGGTCTAAAAGACCTCCAATCCCTCCTTTGCACTTCAAAGTATTCAGATCGTTGTTTTCGGCGATTCTGAATACTGTATATTTTTTTAAACCGTCGCCATTGGCAGCTGAGTAAACAGGAAGTGACGTTGTGACGTCACTTCCGTGTTTACAGAGAGAAGACTGGAACGAAGCCGTTTCCGGCTTCATGCCAGTCTCTCTCTAGCAGCCGCAAGAGGCGGATCAATGATTGGGACTCCCGGTGGGTCGGGAAGCCCGGTAAGAGAAGCGGAAGGTGGCGGGGGGGATGTCCCCTCCCGCTCCTCCGGGATAACAACCGAGTGGCTTTTAGCCGCATCGGTTGTTATCCCTGGATAGCTGATCGCCCGCTCTAAAAAATGGTACCGGGATGATGCCTGCAGCTGCGGGCATCAACCCAGGTATAACCCCCGAAATCCGAGACCGCATATCTGCGTATGCTCAGCGGCAAGGGGTTAAGATTGTCTTATGTGTGGTATGTATTGATTTACCTTTTATCTTGTTGCATTATGTTAAATATGCACACGAAAATAAGGCCTACACGAACCTATTGTATCTGATATGACTGTACCTCATGTATCTGTTATTACAGGCATAAACCACTTTTAAATACACAATAGGGTTTATTTACTAAAGCTGGAAAGTGCAAAATCAGGCTCACTTCTGCATAGAAACCAATGAGCTTCCAGGTTTTATTACCAAAGCTTAATTGAACAAGCTGGGGTTAGAAGCTCATTGGTTTCCATGCAGATGTGAGCCTGATTTTGCACTTTCCAGCTTTAGTAAATAAACCCCATTGTGTACTTAAAAGTGGGGTATGCCTGTATTGTCTCTCTTTACTTTTATTCCTGATTGTTAATATGGTCTTACATAGTTCCATAGTAGGTGAGCTCGAAAAAAGACACAAATCCATCAAGTTCAACCTATGTGTGTGATTATATGTCAGTATTACCTTGTATATCCCTGTATGTTGTGGTCGTTCAGGTGCTTATCTAATAGTTTCTTGAAACTATCGATGGCCCCGATGAGACCACCGCCTGTGGAAGGGAATTCCACATCCTTGCCGCTCTTACAGTTAAACCTCTTTTCTTCTAATTTTAATGAGTGGCCACGAGTCTTGTTAAACTTCCTTCCGCAAAAAAGTTTTATCCCTATTGTGGGGTCACCAGTATGGCATTTGTATATTGAAATTATATCCCCTCTCAAGCGTCTCTTCTCCAGAGAGAATAAGTTCAGTGCTCGCAACCTTTCCTCATAACTAATATCCTCCATACGCTTTATTAGCTTTGTTGCCCTTCTTTGTACTCGCTACATTTCCAATACATCCTTCCTGAGGACTGGTGCCCAGAACTGGACAGCATTCTCTAGGTGCGGCCAGACCAGAGTCTTGTAGAGAGGGAGAATTATCCTTTTATCTCTGGAATTAATCCCCTTTTTAATGCAAGCCAATATTCTGTTTGCTTTGTTAGCAGCAGCTTGGCATTGCATACCATTGCTGAGCATATCATCTACTAGGAACCCCAGGTCTTTTTCCATCCTAGATTCCCCCAGAGGTTCTCCCCCCAGTGTATAGATTGCATTCATATTTTTACCACCCAAATGCATTATTTTACATTTTTCTACATTGAACCTTATTTGCCATGTAGTTGCCCACCCCATTAATTTGTTCAGATCTTTTTACAAGGTTTCCGCATCCGCAAGTTATTGCCCTGCTTAGCTTAGTATCATCCGCAAATACAGAGATTGAACTGTAGCCAGTTTTCAATCCATGTACTCACCCTATGGTCCATGCCAACGGACCTTATTTTGTACAGTGAACGTTTATGGGGAACTGTGTCAAATGCTTTTGCAAAATCCAGATACACCACGTCTACGGGCCTTCCTTTATCTAGATGGCAACTCACCTCTTCATAGAAGGTTAATCGATTGGTTTGGCAAGAATGATTCTTCATAAATCCATGCTGATTACTGCTAATGATACTGCACTCATTACTAAAATCTTGTATATAGTCCCTTATCATCCCTTCCAAGAGTTTACATACTATTGATGGTAGGCTAACTGGTCTGTAATTCCCAGGGATGTGTGTTGAGCCCTTTTTAAATATTGGTGCTACACTGACTTTTCTCCAATGAGCTGGTACCATTCCAGTCAGTAGACTGTCAGTAAAAATTAGGAACAATGGTCTGGCAATTACTTGACTGAGTTCCCTAAGTACTCGGGTGCAAGCCATCTGGTCCCGGTGATTTATTAATGTTAAGTTTCCCAAGTCTAATTTTAATTCTGTCCTCTGTTAACCATGGAGGTGCTTCCTGTGATGTGTCATAAATACTGCAATTTTGGTTACTGAAGCCCCCCGATTCCCTCGTGAAGACTGAGGAGAAGAATAAATTCAATACCTTCGCCATCTCCCCATCCTTTGTAACCAGATGTCCTTCCTCATTCTTTATGGGGCCAATATGGTCTGTCCTCCCTTTTTTACTGTTTACATACTTAAAGAATTTCTTGGGATTTTTTTTGCTCTCCTCCGCTATGTGTCTTTCATGTTCTATCTTAGCCGTCCTTATTGCACCCTTACATTTCTTGTTGCATTCTTTATAAAGTCTGAATGCTGATCCCTCAACCTTGTATTTTTTGAAGGACTTTTGTTTGCTCTTTTAAATTTATTACCCAATGGGATGCATTGGCTAATGCCCTTATTTAATATGCTCTTAAAGCAAACCCATCTTTTCTCCGTGTTCTTTGTTCCTAAGATTTTATCCCAATTTATTCCTTTTAGCAAGGTTCGTAGTTTAGGGAAGTTGGCTCTTTTGAAATTGCTTCAATAAAATAAGATTGAACTAACTAAATAACAATTGGAAGACAATATGACCAAAAAAATCCTTGTTTGTCCCTCCTAAAAATATACCTTACTGATATAATGTAAGTAAGAAACATGTTTTTGCAGACTTAATAACTAAATGTAAAAATGGTTTTGAAGTTTAACTGGCTAAAGTATGCCTCCAGACAGTTTAGGATTAATATATATTTGATGTCACAGGGACATAAAGTCATGAGAAGTCTCATGAATGAGGCCAGAGACAACAACAAATAAGGGTAAGGTTTGGAAAAACCATGAGTTTATGTTCTTGAAACGATTGAAACGATTTCCCCTTATCTCTTGGTGAAGGGTGCCAGACACAACTGGAAGAGGAAATCTCCACAGTAATAGGATGGACAGCAATTCAAACCTAACAATGTCCTAACTTGTCCTGGAGATGGAGATGGATGAACTTTTTTTTCTCTTTGTCCTTTCTTCATATAATTAAAAATAAATTTGTCTAAGCCATTGGATAATACATTTACCATATCTTTATGTACCACCACTACTGCTTTGAGATATGCAAGGAATACACTTTTCAGATCCAACTACTGAGCATCTGGTTGCATTTAAATACACATACAATGTTCTAATGAGTTTCCATCTATAACTGGAACTATCATGTAAGGGACCAATGGGTTTTGGGCACTTTCCAAATCAGTAATCCGTGTGAATAGAGCAGGATCATTCATCCAAAGTGGTTTAAGTTTTTACATTCCTAGCAGATAAGCAAAATAAAATCCTTCATTGTTATTTTTGCCAACACAAAGAGATATTTCAGCAGAATAACACAAAAGTTTGGATGGAGTAAGCAGCCATCTGTACACAACATAATAAAAATTCTCTTTAATAAGTTAAACATTTCAAACTGGCTTCAGATTTAGAACATTTTTGTGATCTAGCAGACATTTGTTAAGGATATAGCTTGAGAGCTCAAGGCTGTTTAAATTCCTGCTGTATGTCTTCTTCATTTTGTTTATTCTTAAGCACATTAAAGTACACACCACTCTTTTTGTTTCTCCCATGGGTTCATAAATCTGATTTCACACTTGTGAAGTAAAGTTTGAAAGGAAATAATTTATATCTGCATTATGTCGAATTCTTCTCTGTCAGATCTATCCTTTAAAGAAAATGCAAAAACACCTTCCAGCATGACCTATATATGCCATTTTGACTCACAGTATTCTCCAAGAGTACTTATAGGGCAGTTATTTAATAGCTGAGTACAATCTTTATTTTATTATTATTAGGTATTTAAAAGAAAACCTCAGTTCAAATGTTTTTGGATGTTTATGAAATGTGATCCAAACCTACACATTCTTGATTGGATCATGACTAAACCCCAAAACAAAATGTAATATATTGCAGCTTACTAGTTTAAATCTTAGAAACTAAAGGATTACTAAAACCAAAATCTTATCTTACCAATCCTTAAATGTGGCGTCTGCATTGGTTTTCATTTTTTCTTTTCTTCCATTTTCACCTGAAGATCCAGCCAGTAGGGGGAATTTACTTAAATGGAGCAGGCAAGATCTGGAGCAGCTATGCATAGCAACTCATCAGCTTCTATCTTCAGCTTGTTCAGTTAAAGTGTTACTAAACCTAAAAATGTTTTTTTACCTTAATGCATTGCTTGCATTAAGGTAAAAAAAATGTTTTCAGTGTCCCTGTGCCCCCCCTTCCCTGTGTGAAGGGGAAGAGAAGGGAAAAGAGATCAGCACTGAGCAGGACTGCATCTATTCTCTCCTCTTTTCTTCTTTACACAGCAATCGAGCAGCAGCAGGAGGGATTGGCTCTTGCTGCTGTTAATCAGAGGAAGTGGGGGGCAGGCCTAAGTCCAGCTGTGTAAGTCTTTAAAATGAAAGCAAGAAGCTTATTGGTTGCTATGCACAGCTGCTCCAAATTCTGGCTGCTCCAGTCTTAATAAATTCACCTGTTACCGCCATAGGGTGTTTCCACTAAACAGAGACACTTTGGGGGTTATTTGCTAAAGCTAGATAGTACAAAATCTTGTGCAACTGCATACAAACCAATCAGGTTCCAGGTTTAATTTCCAAAGCTTAAAGTGATATTACATTTTAAAAATTATTTTTTTGTTTAAAAATACCAATCATGTTATACTCACCTGCTCTGTGCAGTGATTTTGCACAGAGCAGCCCAGATCTTCCTCTTCTCGGGTCCCTCGCCGACACTCCTGGCCCCTCCCTCCTGACCCCACTGCAAGCAGCTTGCTATGGGGGAACCAGAGCCGCTGCTCTGTGTGTCCATTCAGACACAGATCTGTGGCTCGGCCTCCCCTCCTCTCTCCTCATTGTCTCACCGACTTTGACTGACAGCAGCGAGAGCCAATGGCGCCTGCTGCTGTGTCTCAACCAATCAGGAGGCATAGTCCCGGACAGCCAAGGCTCTCGTGATACATTGTGCTCAGGTAAGTATTAGGGGGGCTGCTGCACACTAAAAGTTTATTTTTTATCTCAATGCATAGAATGTGTTAAGATAAAACACCTTCTGCCTTTAGAACCACTTTAATTCAACAAGCTGAAGTTAGAAGCTGATTGGATACTATACACACCTGCACCAGATTCTACGTGCATCAGTTTTAGTAAATACACCCCCCCCATTTGGACAGCAACGTTGTCAATCTACAGAAAGGGTAGTGTTATGCCGCGTACACACGAGCGGACTTTTCCACTGGACTGGTCCGACGGACTATCCGACGCACTTTCGACGGACTTCCAAGGACTTTCAGAATGAACGGACTTGCCTACACACGATCACACCAAAGTCCGACGGATTCGTACGTGATGATGTACGACCGGACTAAAATAAGGAAGTAGATAGCCAGTAGCCAATAGCTGCCCTAGCGTCGGTTTTAGTCCGTCAGACTAGCATACAGACAAGCCGGACTCGAGTCTGTCGGAAAGATTTGAAACATGTTTTATTTCTAGGTCTGTCGGACTTTTGGAAAAAAAAGTCTGCTGATTGAATTGTCCGACGGAGTCCGGTCCGCTGGACCAAGTCTGCCGGAAAGTGCACTCGTGTGTACGCGGCATTAAATGTTCTAGCAGATTTAGATGGACTCAAGTAACAAATAAAAGCCAAACTCCATCTCACACTTTTTAAGCAGCAACCACCTTTTTTTTTACTTTTATGATAAAAAAACTGATGCTTTTGCTGAACAGCCTAGCCTGTTAAATGTAAAAATAACAGAATTAATGGCCGGATTAACAGGTAAAATTAAAGGGATAAAAGATTTAAAAATTGGTTGCAATATAATCATTTTTTGTTTTTTGGTTCAGTACTGTTTTACTGAAAAAAAAGGAAAACTGATCCAATATGATTAAAAGGCACCCCGAATCTGGAGTTGATGCATCTATGAGACTAACCTTGATCATTCATGTGTTAGTAGAATAGCTATTAATGGAGCATCTGTTACTGCTGGCATCTTTCTTCTGTTAGTGTAAGAAGGTGCCAATATCATTGCCAGATCAATAAATCTATAGTTCTTCTATACACACAGGAATATTAATGACACTATTGCATTGGCAAAGTGAAATTCTACACACACACACATACTGTATATACAGTATCTCACAAAAGTGAGTACACCCCTCACATTTTTGTAAATATTCGTACTCCTTCATATTGGCCTTGGTAGGTGGGAGGAAACAGATGCAGAAATCCCACTGCTAAAGTCTCAAAAGAAAATAAAAGTTGGTGGTTAAAATAAATATGGTGGCATGTACCCAGAAATACAATTATACTTTTGGATAAAATAGAGATACTACATGGCAAACAGGCAGAAAAAGTCTTTCATCGGTTTAGAGTAGTTAACCAAATCAAAACGCACAGTATATGACTGGTTGCTATGGGTACTGCATATCACTGTTCTTTACAATATATCACTATATAAATTAAAAGTCAAAACAAGCACTTTGTCATTATCGGATAAAGTTAAAGTGTAAGTATAGCCAAAATTTTATTTTTTTTTGGATAGTGTATGTAAGGGTTACATCCCTTGTTAGGGTAGTTTTTGCAGCGTGTGTGTTAGGAAAGGTATAAGGTGCTCGGGCGCATAGGTATGCGCAAGCGCAGAATTCGTCTCCGCCATACTCGTTCTCGCATGCACAAATTCCTGTTAGCCATGCTCATGCTCGTGCACATGTGCGCGCACGTCGGGCACACATACCTGCCACTAAGACAGGCACCAAGCAGGCTATTTAAAACAGCACTGATGCACTAGGACCTTGCCTTATGGTCTACAGCGTTTCCTGCATATCTGCTACCCGTTCCTGTATTTGATCTCCTATTGCTGACCTGATCTGCCTTGACCACGCTAGAACTCTGCCTGTACCAACTCCTTACCTTTGGACCCCATCTCTGCTTGCTCCCTTTGCCTACCTGCCTCACCGTTACTGAATCTGGCCTGAACTCTGACTACTCTCCTGTCTGCTGTTTTGCTTCTGACCTGTTTACCAGTTACTGACCCAGCTTGTCTGACTCTGCTCTGTAATCTGAACCTGTGGCTTCATTTCAGCTTGCCAAGTGCCTACTGTCTGTCTGCCAGTGACCTGCTATCCTGTCATCCCTATCACTCGGCATCCTCGGTCCAGCCTGCATCTGGATACACACAGATTCCGCATCTGTTACCGTGAGAACTGTCAGGCATTTGTGCCACTTCGAGCTCTCGCACCTCCTGCTACCTTACTAGGTGTATGAGATGCCTACCTCTTCACATCAGGTTCCATCACCAGGTATGTGACAGTGGGGTGTATTTACTAAAACTGGAGAGTGCAAAATCAGGCTCACTTCTGCATAAAAGCCAATCAGTTTCCAGGTTTTATTGCCAAAGCTTATCTGAACAAGCTGCGGCTGTAAGCTGATTGGTTTCTGTGCAGAAGTGAGCCTGATTTTGCACTCTCCAGCTTTAGTAAATAAACCCTAGTTTGTCCTATTGGGAGATTTCCTTTCACTTCTTGTCCCTAAGATGCAACAGGAGTTGGGAGGAAATCTCTACAAAGTGAGGGGAATCCCCTTCTTAGACAGTGGTCACCAGAACATTGGAAGATTCGCTCTATATTTATGTTCCAACTACAACTTTTGGATTTTCCTTCACTTTCAGTCCTGGATCAGTGCTAAGTATAGCAAATAGAGATAGTGAATCTTGAACTTGATAGGGTTCTAATCCTTCTCTATTCTAACATGCAAAAACTGTTTTGCCTATACATACACTTTAAATGCGTTTAAAACCACACCTATAAATACTTTAACTGTAGAATTTCCACAAACGTACCTTTCCAAATGTAGGTGGTTAAATTGTGTATTAGACTGCTGCCTAATATATATGGCAAGCTTTATTCACCAGAAAAAACTGTAAAGGTCATGATTACATGAGTAAATACAGCTTACAAAAGCATGGGGAAATGAAAGTTCTGAAGATTAAAATAAAAATGACTGGTTTTGCCCTTACCAGTTAACTGTTTCCAAAGATAACACAGTGCTGCATTAAGTACAGACACTGTTATCTTATATTGGATTATACCCATCAGCGTTCGGGCTGGCTGATAAAATCCATCAAAATGCTGAAGAATTTACAGCACATTAAGTTTTCTTATCTGCTCCTGCCTGAACTTGAGTGGTTCTTAATTTCCCACTTAAAAAGATAACCCCGCTAATAATCAGTTTTCCTGTTATCAATGCAAGGCCTGGTCAACTCCACATCTCTGGAGCTTGACAAAGGAGAAAGGTTTCAGAACATCTGCCTTTTTATGGTCACAACTAATTAATCATGCTCTGAGCTGCTCTGCAGGCATAATATATTGTCCTGTTAAGCTTTGAGTGCAAAATATATTATAGTGGCGGTTTCCCAAGCATTTAAGAGGTAGAGGAAGCAATTTGTTGGATATTAGTAATTCAAAGGCCAGACAAGTTAAATCTTTTAAAGGCCCTTCCAATTTGTAATTGCGTAACAAACACAGACATTTGACTGCTGTAGAACAGTGCTACCCAGGGCAGCTTAACACATGAAGACATCATTCTTTGTGATTTTGTGATATTATCCACACTGGACTTCGTGAATTCACTATATCACTTTACTGATGTGCCCTTGGTTTAGTAATTGTGTATTTATCACAAAACATAAAAACATATTCACGTAGTTGATTACAAATTTATTTTGAGCATATTGTGGTAGGATTAGTAATTTAAAGGAACAGTGCAACACATTTGTTTTTTATATTTTTAATTCATATATTCACACTTACTTTTACAAAACACCTTTGTGTATGTAATTTGTAGCATATAGTAGATAGATAGATAGATAGATAGATAGATAGATAGATAGATAGATAGATAGATAGCAGCTACCATTGTTTTACCTCTACTGCTGAATATATTAGTTGCCTGGCTGTCATAAGTAAGAATTCTGACTTCACTCGGTGCATACTTGTTACAGGTAAGTGACTAAAAGTATATAAGCCAGAGATGGCCAGGCAACTTTTCAGAAAGAAGACAGCAGCGGCAGTCCCAAATTTCCTACAGGACAGGTTTCCACTAAAGCAAATTTTTGATCTTTTTAAATATACGTTGAATTCTTTACCCTGATGACTGAAATTCTCTTTTTTTAAAGCTTCAGTAATTCACTAGGGATCCTCTGCCTCCTGGCACATAGGCTTACCAAGCATGTGGCCCATCCAAAACAAATAAATAAAATATGGCACCACCAAGAAAGCAGATAGAAATTACTGTGTATGATTTTTCTTTTGAGTCTTTTAATAGTGAACTTTATGGTAAGAGAACACAGACCAAAAGAGACACATAATGGAGTAAAGTAAAAAGAAAATCCCCACTTTTTTTAAAATATAGTAATAGTAGGAAAGTGAGGTCAGAACATATTAGCCCTCATAAAGGATGATCAGAAGAAGTTGGTTACAAATGACAAGGAGAAGGCACTGTATTAAATGCATTTTCCGCCTCAGTTTTTACAAAGAAGAAGGAGGGTTATAGTAATCATAGCTGTATTGTTAATAACTCAACAAGGAATGTACCCTGGCTAACAGAAGCCAGTGTCCAAAAATGACTTGAAAACTTAACATGAATAAATCACCAGGACCGGAAGGCTTACACCTAAGAGTCCTTAGAACTTATCCAGGTTATAGCCAGACTGTTATTACTGATTTTTAAGGGCAACTTAGTAACTGGAATGGTACCAGCTGATTGTCGAAAATCTAACATGGTACCAATATTTAAAAAAGAGCCAAGATATATACCTAGAAACTAGAGACCAGTCAGCCTAACATCAATTGTATGTAAACTATTGGAGGGGATATTAAATGACTATATCCTATAATTTGCTTATGAAACATTATCATCATAATCAGCATGGATTTATGAGAGATAGTTCTCGCCAGACCAATCTGTTAACATTCTATGAGGAAGTGAGCTGCCATCTAGATACAGGAAGACCTGTGGACATGGTGTATCTGGATTTTGCCAAAGCATATGTTACAGTTCCCCACAAACACTTAGTTTACAAATTGAAGTCTGTTGGCATGGACAATACTGTATGTACCTGGATAGAAATCTGGTTACAGGGGCGTGTCCAAAGGGTGTTGATAAATAGTGTGTACTCAGAATGGTCTGGAGCTGTGAGCAGGGTACCCTAAGGCTCTGTCCTATTTTTCTGACCAATTTTGTTTAATTTATTCATAATCGATATAGAGGCTGGTACAAACAGTTCATTTACTTGTCTCACAGTGGCAGTGGCGTCTCACAATATAAAATTGCAGTTCGTCAATGAAAAAAAAAGAAAAAACAAAACAAAAAGAAAAAAATGAACGCGCGTCAGCTTCTGCCACACACCCTACACACATGATTCACCATTGCTTTTCAGAGGGCAGTAAGCTTACAGTCTATTTGTAAGAACAATTACAGAACACAGTTTATTGTAATGCACCTATTCATATACAGTATATATGCTAAAAAGGAGAATTGTAAGGGAAAAAAGGAAGTACTTTATGAAGAGAAGAAGACAGCTTTGCGGAAATTATATGGATTTAAACATTCTTTTAACAAATGAGCACAGTAGATTCATAGTTTTGCATTCCTTCCTCTTTCAGCTCTCTGAATTTAGATTCCAAGAACTACAAAGGATGTCAATGCTGAAAGACGTCCCGCTACCGGGTCTGAACAGGCAGATAATTATATAACACCCAGCAAATTGTTACAGAATGTGGGTTCCACTCTGATTGAGGACTAAATGGTTAAACTGGAAAGTAAGGCCAGAACTAACTTAGCTTAAAACTGCTCCCATTCCCCCTTCTAACTCTTATGCTAACTACCCTATAGAAGGAAGATGTATATCCTCACCTATTCTCCAAGTACTCCGGTCCGGTCACGTGATTTCTCCAGCGGCCAGCTTCAGGACAGAGGACAGAGTGCCAACAAAGCATGGAATGCCTTGCAGTGACATCACCTTTTTTGGGGGCAGCCATTGTCAGTTGCCCCCCCTCTCCCCTGAAGCTGGCCACTGGGTGCTGATTATGTGACCAGACTGGAGCCCCTGAAAATAGGTAAGTATATACACCTTCCTTCTAAAGGGTAGGTAGTATAGGGGCTAGAAGGGGGTGATCAGTTTTAAGCTTAGTTCTAGCCTTGAATTCCACTTCAAATATCTGCACTCAGAGCTACCACATTCAACAACATATATTTTTTAGCCTGGGGGCAAATGCCCTCCAGTGCTTCAGCCCAGTTCTCCCCTGTTCCTAGCTAACTGAATAAAAGGATACTACAGTTAATATGAAATATTAAACATACCTTAAAAAAATCATCTTGAAAATGCACTCCGTGGTTAACAAAAAAAAACTCTCACAGTGAACACAAAGCAAAATTAAACCTATTATATACAGTGCCTTGCAAAAGTATTCACCCCCTTGGCATTTTTTGTGTTTTGTTGCCTCACATCCTGGAATTAACATGGATTGTTTGAGGATTTGCATCATTTAATTTACAAAACCTGCCCACAACTTTGAAGATTTTTTTTGTATTGTGACGCAAACAACAAATAGGACAAAATAACAGAAAAAGTCAATAAGCATAACAATTCATCCCCCCTAAAGTCAATACTTTGTAGAGCCACCTTTTGTGGCTATCACAGCTCCAAATCACTTTGGATAAGTCTCTATGAGCTTGCCACATCTTACCACTAGGATTTTTGCCCATTCCTCCTTGCAAAACTGCTCCATCTCCTTCAAGTTGGATGGTTGCGCTTGTGAACAGCAATCTTTAAGTCTGACCACAGATTTTCTATTGGATTGAGGTCTGGGCTTTGACTAGGCCATTCCAAAACATATATATGTTTCCCCTTAAACAACTCAAGTGTTGCTTTAGCAGTGTGTTTGGGGTCATTGTCCTGCAGGAAGGTGAACCTCCGTCCTAGCCTCAAATCACATACAGAGTGGTACAGGTTTTGCTCAAGAATATCCCTGTATTTAACACCATCTATCTTTCCCACAACTCTGACCAGTTTCCCAGTCCCGAGTGCTGAAAAACATCCTCACAGCATGATGCTGCCACCACCATGTTTTACTGTGGAGATGGTGTTCTTTGGGTGATGTGTTCGGTTTGCGCCAGACATAGCATTTTCTTTGATGGCCAAAAAGTTCAATTTTAGTCTCATCAGACCAGAGGACCTTCCTCCATACATTTTGGGAGTCTCCCACATGCCTTTTCGCAAACTCAAAACGTGCCATTTTGTTTTTTTTTCTGAAAGTAATGGCTTTCTTCTGGCCACTCTGCCATAAAGCCCAACTCTATGGAGAGTACAGCTTATTGTCGTCCTATGTACAGATACTCCAGTCTCTGCTGTGGAAATCTGCAGCTCCTCCAGGGTTACCTTAGGTCTCTGTGCTGCCTCTCTGATTAATGCCCTCCTTGCCCGGTCCGTAAGTTTTGGTGTGCAGCCGTCTCTTTGCAGGTTTGCTGTTGTGCCATATTCTTTCCATTTGGTTATGATAGATTTGATGGTGCTCCTAGGGATCATCAAAGATTTGGATATTTTTTTATAACCTAACCTTGACTTGTACTTCTCAACATTATTGTCCCTTACTTATTTGGAGAGTTCCTTGGTCTTACTGACAGTGTTTGGTTAGTGGTGCCTCTTGCTTAGGTGTTGCAGCCTCTTGGGCCTTTCAAAAAGGTGTGTATATGTAATGACAGATCATGTGACACTTAGATTGCACACAAGTGGACATCATTTCACTAATTATTTGACTTCTGAAGGTAATTGATTGCACCAGAGCTTTATATGGGCTTCATAACAAAGGGGGTGAATACATATGCACATGCCAATTATCAGTTTTTAATTTCTGAAAAATAGTTTTATGTATATATATTTTTCTAATTTTACTTCACCAACTTAGACTATTGTGTTCTGAGCCATGACATATAGTTCATATTAAAAAAAAACCTTGAACTAAAGGCTGTAATGTAACAGAATAGGTAAAAAGCCAAGGGGGTGAATACTTTTGCAAAGCACTGTATGAATGTTAGTTTGATTTTAAAAAATTGTCACACGAAGATTAGTGTTTTGGGTTGCCTTTTAATGCTTCATTTTGTCCCGAGCCCAAGGCTACACGTGTTTAGTCTGAGAACTTACTTCTAAAGGCTGCTTATGACAAAATAAATAATGTCATCCTGAAAAAAGTCACCTGCTAAATGTTCTAGCGCTACTTTTTAATGCTTGTGCAGGCTGAAGTGTAATATAAAAAAAGACAATTTCGTGTGAAAAGTATGGCATAGCCTGACCTTGCACTGAAGTAAATAAACATCTCGCAAACAGGATGTAGTAAAAAATGATATTTTACCCCTACCTCTCATCTCATCACTCATATCCTTTTACAGAAATTTCAAAGTCCAATAAAATAAAATCCCCTAAAATAGCATTTTATTTCCTTTTACTGTAGTTCACAATAGAAAAAAACATTTTTGTGTGATAAAACTAAAATCCCATTTAAGAAATGTTTCAGCCTGGTGATTCTTTATTTTCTTATAAAAGCAACAGACTAAAAAAGCATGTTAAGGGATACTTTAATTTACTAGAGTAGCACAAACAGTGTTATTGTGTATTATAAATGAACAAAACCTAAAAGTTCAGAATTAATAAATAGGTATAGAAGAAAACAAATCCAGAATTGAAGTAGCTAACGTTACTACAAACCTCGAAGGAGGGGATGACAGTACAAGTACTCAATAAGCTTTGTAGAGTACATGAAATGTGCAATAAACACAGTACACTATGTTCTAGGTTCAAGAATGTGTTCATTACATGATGGTGATTTCAGCTCAGCAGAGACAATGCCAAATGTATAAAGCAGCCTACTTCCAGGTTTGATAATGATGTGATGTACCGAGTGAACATTTCCTTCCTTCCGACCTCTTGGCTATACCTAGATTTTTGTATGCTTAAAGATGAAGTCCGGGATAAGCAAACATTTTATAAATACAAAAGCCATGTGCATTCTCACTCGAATCTTCATGTGCTTGTGTACTTCTTCCAGATATGTACAGTAATCCAATGTGAAAATGTTTCTGTGCAAAAACTTCCTGTATTAAGCTCAGTCATTGCTGCATTTTTTTTTTTTTTTCTACAAGGTGATAACTGGGTTTGCAAAGGAATTTGGTCCAAATTTATATTTATATCATTTGTGGCTAATGAGGAATATATTTAGATTACATTTTTATTCCCAGAGTTTTGCTTTAAAGGGGATCTGTTAGAAAAGAGAAATATCACAGCTACCACTGGTGATTTGTTCTTGAAGATACATTGGGGTTGATGTACTAAAGGCTGCACACTCTGCAAGTGCAGTTACACCAGAGCTTAGTAAATAAGATAAAGCTTCACTTTGCAAAGAATACCCAACCGCGTGCAAGGAAATTGAAAACAATTGTATTTTTGCTTTCACATGATTGGATGATGGAAGTCAGCAGAGCTTCTGCTCATTTACTAAGCTCTGGAGCAACTGTACTTGCAAAGTGTTATTTTGCCTTTAAATCAACTCCAATGGGTTTTAATTATTATACCACCATCACTACTTGGAAAGTCAGTGGGGGAGATTTACTAAAACTGGAGCACTCAAAATCTGGTGCAGCTGGGCATGGTAGCCATAAAAACCTGGAAACTGATTTTCTGTTTCTGTGCAGAGCTGCACCAGATTTTGCACGCTCCAGTTTTATTAGACCGCCCCCCACTGTGCCAAAACAAGCATGTGCCTATATGTTTGTTCCTGATCACTGATTCAGGTGGTAGTGCGGGACCATCCAACCATTCAAAACAAGTCACCAAAAACTGCTCCCATACTTCTGTCGTGACAGATTCATTTTAGGCCTCACAACATGGTTATGAGCAAATAATCTGTCTTTATGCATTCAATGAGCGTTTAAATATGGCAACTTTTGAATATAACGAATATAATTTACATCCCCCCCACACACACACACACCCCAAAGGCATATTGACTTTAAGTATCTCAACACCAATAGCCTAATACCAGTACATATTTGTTTTTATTGTAGGCATACCCTAGTTTCTATATGCAGTCAATCCACAAGTCCATAAGTCCAATCCTTAATAATTTTGCTTTATGTAAAATTTTTTATTAATAATGTAAAAAGTAGTATAAAGTTGTACTTTATTTGACAATTTCACAGCAGTTGATGCACATGGACTGTAGAATGCTGAAAATATGCTGGGCGTAAAATTCTGTTCCCACATGTAAACACTCATACTTTTGTGCTTCTGCATTTACCTGCACATATGCATACAATGTATTTCCCTAATGTGAAACATCTGGAAAGGTGTGTACAGCCATTCTTGTGTATGGTTGGCTGTTCCCCTGTGGCTCCTCGTGTGCAGAAAAATGCCCAGAATTTTATGCCTCGCATATTTTCAGCTTCTCGGTGTCCACATGCACGAGGACTAAATCATCTGTACAAACTGTAGGTCAATGGAAACTATTTTTTTTTAACTTAGTTCCACTTGTTTGTGTAGGTTACTGCAGGTTATTGCAAAAGTAAACTATGATGTATTCATTTCAATCTCTAGAACATATGTGATTTAACATTAAAACAAATCTTGTTTTGTCAAATGTGATAGCAGATGGATTAGCTAAATCCCAAAGTAAAATAAATATATTGTTCAGACCAAGGTTTTACATATATTAGGAAACCAGTTAATCATTTTTTTTGACATGTCCTCATGTAGTTCATACATTCAAAACTGCACACGCTTACACCAGGCACTGCGGTTTCAAACTACTGCCTCTTAACTGATAACGCAGCACATATGTTGCCTGCAAGTCCACCAGTTCAAGTTATTTCATGCTGCATCAACTCCTATGATGCTGTACAACATATATTAAAAAGGAGAGTAGCAAAAGTAATACTGTGTATATATATATATATATACACAGTGGGGACGGAAAGTATTCAGACCCCGTTACATTTTTCACTCTTTGTTATATTGCAGCCATTTGCTAAAATCATTTAAGTTCATTTTTTCAGTATTTAGTAGAAGCACTCTTTTGATCTAATACAGCCATGAGTCTTTTTGGGAAAGATGCAACAAGTTTTTCACACCTGGATTTGGGGATCCTCTGCCATTCCTCCTTGCAGATCCTCTCCAGTTCTGTCAGGTTGGATGGTAAACGTTGGTGGACAGCCATTTTTAGGTCTCTCCAGAGATGCTCAATTGGGTTTAAGTCAGGGCTCTGGCTGGGCCTTTCAAGAACAGTCATGGGGTTGTTGTGAAGCCACTCCATTATTTTAGCTGTGTGCTTAGGGTCATTGGTCCTGAGCACTCTGGAGAAGGTTTTCGTCCAGGATATCCCTGTAATTGGCCGCATTCATCTTTCCTGTCCCTGTCCCGCAGTCGTCCTGTCCCTGCAGCTGAAAAACACCCCCACAGCATGATTCTGCCACCACCATGCTTCACTATTGGGACTGTATTGGACAAGTGATGAGCAGTGCCTGGTTTTCTCCACACATACCGCTTAGAATTAAGGCCAAAAAGTTCTATCTTGGTCTCATCAGACCAGAGAATCTTATTTCTCACCATCTTGTTGTCCTTCAGGTGTTTTTTTAGCAAACTCCATGCAGGCTTTCATGTTTCTTGCACTGAGGAGAAGCTTCCGTCGGGCCACTCTGCCATAAAGCCCCGACTGGTGGAGGGCTGCAGTGATGGTTGACTTTCTACAACTTTCTTCCATCTCCGGACTGCATCTCTGGAGCTCAGCCACAGTGATCTTTGGGTTCTTCTTTACTTCTCTCACCAAAGCTATTCTCCCCTGATAGCTCAGTTTGGCCGGATGGCCAGCTCTAGGAAGGGTTCTGGTCGTCCCAAATGTCCCTCTAACTTAGGTAGGTAGGTGCTAGAGTAGTGTTTGTGTTTTTACTGCCAGTGCAGGTAAATTTAGGCAGGGAGAGACATGCCAGGATTGGATGTGGAGCCAGAGGGAGAGACTGTGGTGTTGTTGAAATTAAGTCGCTGCAGCCAGGAGGGTTGGCAGGACTTGCATCGGACGTGCTAGGAACAGTAGTCCACCAAGGATCAGTTAGCACAATTACCTTCTTCATCTAAAATGGCTACTAGGAAAATGTTCTAGCACTAGACAGTGAGAGGAAAGCAAGTGATCTCAAGTAGTGTGCTGGAGGAGATGTGAAGTAGCAGAGACTGTCAGTTTAGATTCAACTACATTTATTTCCATTATTAAAGATTCATCATTTGGGCATCCGATGTCCCTTTTCCCCACCCAAGTTTAATCCCTTAATAAAAACAACAAAAACAAGGAAGAGACTGTTCATTGTCTGACAATGGATGTCTGACAAGCAGGGTAATGTGTGGATGCTCAAACACACAGGGACCCCACGGGGGCACCGCTACATACATTTTTTCTCAGGGAAAAGGTGCAGGAACTCACCCCCCGTCCAGTAGGTCAAGCCCGTCTCCACCCCCTACCCACCCCTAGAACCACCCCTAGAACCACCCCTACACACCTAGCACCGGCCCCTTTCGAGAACATGGAAGCAAGTATAATTTGGGGGATATACAAGGTAATTTGTAAGGGATTTATTAATAGAAAGCAATTCAGTAAAACGTACAAAACATTAGAAATATCCAGTGCTTACAAAGTAATTTAAATTAAATTAAATAAATATTTCTATATCCAGCAAGAGACAGTCCCCATATACAGCAAAAGACAGCCCCTAATGTCCAGCAAGAGACAGGCCCCAATGTCCAGCAAGAGACAGCCCCCATATACAGCAAGAGACAGGCCCCAATGTCCAGCAAGAGACAGTCCCACATATACAACAAGAGACAGTTACCATATAAAGCAAGAGGCAGTTACCATTTACAGCAAGAGACAGTCCCCATATACAGCAAGAGACAGTCCCCAATGTCCAGCAAGAGACGGTCCCACATATACAGCAAGAGACAGTTACCATATAAAGCAAGAGGTAGTTACCATATACAGCAAGAGACGGTCCCACATATACAGCAAGAGACGGTCCCACATATACAGCAAGAGACGGTTCCACATATACAGCAAGAGACGGTCCCACATATACAGCAACAGACAGTCCCCATATACAGCAACAGACAGTCCCCATATACAGCAACAGACAGTCCCCATATACAGCAAGAGACTGTCCCCATATACAGCAAGAGACGGTCCCCATATACAGCAAGAGACAGTCCCCATATACAGCAAGAGACAGTCCCCATATACAGCAAGAGACGGTCCCACATATACAGCAAGAGACGGTCCCACATATACAGCAAGAGACGGTCCCACATATACAGCAAGAGACGGTCCCACATATACAGCAAGAGACGGTCCCACATATACAGCAAGAGACGGTCCCACATATACAGCAACAGACAGTCCCCATATACAGCAACAGACAGTCCCCATATACAGCAACAGACAGTCCCCATATACAGCAAGAGACTGTCCCCATATACAGCAAGAGACAGTCCCCATATACAGCAAGAGACAGTCCCCATATACAGCAAGAGACAGTCCCCATATACAGCAAGAGACGGTCCCACATATACAGCAAGAGACGGTCCCACATATACAGCAAGAGACGGTCCCACATATACAGCAAGAGACAGTCCCCATATACAGCAACAGACAGTCCCCATATACAGCAACAGACAGTCCCCATATACAGCAAGAGACTGTCCCCATATACAGCAAGAGACGGTCCCCATATACAGCAAGAGACGGTCCCCATATACAGCAAGAGACGGTCCCCATATACAGCAAGAGACAGTCCCCATATACAGCAACAGACAGTCCCCATATACAGCAAGAGACTGTCCCCATATACAGCAAGAGACTGTCCCCATATACAGCAAGAGACGGTCCCCATATACAGCAAGAGACGGTCCCCATATACAGCAAGAGACGGTCCCACATATACAGCAAGAGACGGTCCCACATATACAGCAAGAGACGGTCCCACATATACAGCAAGAGACTGTCCCCATATACAGCAAGAGACGGTCCCACATATACAGCAAGAGACGGTCCCACATATACAGCAAGAGACTGTCCCCATATACAGCAAGAGACGGTCCCCATATACAGCAAGAGACGGTCCCCATATACAGCAAGAGACGGTCCCCATATACAGCAAGAGACTGTCCCCATATACAGCAAGAGACGGTCCCCATATACAGCAAGAGACGGTCCCCATATACAGCAAGAGACGGTCCCCATATACAGCAAGAGACGGTCCCCATATACAGCAAGAGACTGTCCCCATATACAGCAAGAGACGGTCCCACATATACAGCAAGAGACGGTCATCAAATACAGCAAGCGACAGTCCTCAAATCCAGCAAGAGACAGTCCCCAAATCCAGCAATAGACAGTCCCCAAATCCAGCAAGAGACAGTCCTCATATACAGCAAGAGACAGTCCCTATATACAGCAAGAGACGGTCCCCAAATCCAGCAAGAGACGGTCCCTATATAGCAAGAGACAGTCCCCAAATCCAGCAAGAGACAGTCCCTATATATAGCAAGAGACGGTCCCCAAATCCAGCAAGAGACAGTCCCCAAATCCAGCAACAGACAATCACCAACTCCAGCAAGAGACAGTCCTCATATACAGCAAGAGACAGTCCCTATATACAGCAAGAGACTGTCCCCATATACAGCAAGAGACAGTTCCTATATACAGCAAGAGACAGTCCCCAAATCCAGAAAGAGACAGTCTCCAAATCTAGCAAGAGACAATCAGCAACTCCAGCAAGAGACAGTCCCCCATATACAGCAAGAGACAGTCCCTATATATAGCAAGAGACGGTCCCCAAATCCAGAAAGAGACAGTCCCCAAATCCAGCAAGAGACAGTCCCTATATATAGCAAGAGACGGTCCCAAAATCCAGCAAGAGACAATCAACATCTCCAGCAAGAGACAGTCCTCATATACAGCAAGAGACAGTCCCCATATACAGCAAGAGACGGTCCCCAAATCCAGCAAAAGACAGTCCCCAAATCCAGCAAGAGACAGTCCCCGAATCCAGCAAGAGACGGTCCCCAAATCCAGCAAGAGACGGTCCCCAAATACAGCACGAGACAGTCCCCGAATCCAGCAAGAGACGGTCCGCAAATCCAGCAAGAGACGGTCCCCCATATACAGCAAGAGACAATCACCAACATCCAGCAAGACAGCAAGAGACAGTCCACTATCCATGCAGAATTATTAAACAGCCAGGCAGCCCCTATATTCATCCAACAGCAACACTGTTAAAATAATTACCAAAATCAATGTACTTACCTCAGGCAGGCATGTAATGTACCTTAGGCAGTGAGAAGGAGTCACAGGACACCACATGGCAACTCTTCCTCACAGGAACTTCCGCTCTGCTACAGGGAGAGGCGGAGTGAAGCTGATATCACTCCGCCCTCCCCTCTCTTAAGGCTGCAGCCAGCGCTATAGGAGCTGTGTCGGCTTATGCAGAGAATTGCATAGAACAAGCTATAAAAAAAAGTCCTGCTCCTTGGTATATATATATATATATATATATATATATATATATATATATATATATATATATATATATATATATATATATATATACACAGTTGTGCTCATAAGTTTTCATACCCTGGCACCCTGGCAGAATTCATGATTTCTTGCCCATTTTTCCGAGAATATTATTGATAACACAAAACTTTTCTTTCACTCGTGGTTAGTGTTTGTCTGAAGCCATTTATTATCAATCAACTGTGTTTACTCTTTTTAAATCATAATGGCAGCAGAAACTTCCCAAATAACCCTGATCAAAAATTTACATACCCTGGGGATTTTGGCCTTATAACATGCACACTAGTTGACACAAAGGGGTTTGAATGGCTATTAAAGGTAACCATCCTCACCTGTGATCTGTTTGCTTGTAATTAGTGTGTGTGTATAAAAGGTAAATGAGTTTATGAACTCCGGACAGACCCTTGCATCCTTCATCCAGTGCTGCACTGACGTTTCTGAATTCTGAGTCATGGGGAAAGCAAAAGAATTGTCAAGGGATCTGCGGGAAAAGGTAGTTGAACTGTATAAAACAGGAAAGGGATATACAAAGATATCCAAGGAATTGAGAATGCTAATCAGCAGTGTTCAAACTCTAATCAAGAAGTGGAAAATGAGGGGATCTGTTGAAACCAACCCACGGTCAGGTAGACCAACTAAAATTTCAGTCACAACTGCCAGGAAAATTGTTCGGGATGCAAAGAAAAACCCACAAATAACTTCAGGTGAAATACAGGACTCTCTGAAAACATGTTGTGTGGCTGTTTCAAGATGCACAATAAGGAGGCACTTGAAGAAAGATGGGCTGCATGGTCAAGTTGCTAGAAAAAAGCCATTACTATGCAAATGTCACAAAGTATCTCGCTTACAATACGCCAAACAGCACAGAGACAAGCCTCAAACCTTCTGGCACAAAGTAATTTGGAGTGATGAGACTAAAATTGAGCTTTGTGGCCACAACCAGCTACATTTGAAGAGGAGTCAACAAGGCCTATGATGAAAGGTACAGGGGTGGTTCACTGATGTTTTGGGGATGTGTGAGCTACAAAGGCACAGGAAATTTGGTCAAAATTGATGGCAAGATGAATACAGTATGTTATCAAAAAATACTGGAGGAACATTTGCATTCATCAGCCTGGAAGCTGCGCATGGAACATACTTGGACATTCCAACATGACAATGTCCAAAACACAAGGCCAAGTTGACCTGTCATTGGCTACAGCAGAATAAAGTGAAGGTTCTGGAGCGGTCATCTCAGTCTCCTGACCTCAATATCATTGAGCCACTCTGGGGAGATCTCAAACGTGCAGTTCATGCAAGACAACCCAAGAATTTAAAGGAACTGGAGACTTTTTGCCAAGAAGAATGGGCAGCTTTACCATCTGAGAAGATAAAGAGCCTCATCCACAAATACCACAAAAGACTTCAAGCTGTCATTGATGTTAAAGGGGGCAATACATGGTATTAAGAACTGGGGTATGTAAACTTTTGATCAGGGTAATTTGGGTAGTTTCTGTTGCCTTATGATTTAAAAAGAGTAAACACAGTTGATTACTAAAACCCTAACCATCAGTGAATGAAAAGTTTTTGTGTTATCATTCATATTCTATGAAAAATGGCTAAGAAATCATAAATTCTGCCAGGATATGTAAACGTATGAGCACAACTGTATATATATATATATATATATATATATATATATATATATATATATATACACACAGTAGTGTAGTGGGTAGCACTTTCGCCTGGTTCAAATCCCAACCACGACACTACCTGCCTGGAGTTTGCATGTTCTCCCTGTGTCTGCATGGGTTTCCTCCGGGTACTCCGGTTTCCTCCCACACTCCAAAAACATGCTGGTAGGTTAATTGGATCCTGTCTAAATTGTCCCTAGTATGTATGAATGTGAGTTAGGGACCTTAGATTGTAAGCTCCTTGAGGGTAGGGACTGATGTGAATGTACAATGTATATGTAAAGCGCTGCGTAAATTGACGGCGCTATATAAGTAACTGAAATATATATATATATATATATATATATATATATATATATATATATATATATATTATTTATTTACATTTTTTTTCATGTCTGAGGTTTATAACCACTTTACATTTTTTTTCTAATAAACACTTTAACTATTTAACCCCTTATTAACCGCTTTTAGACCAGTTGCCGGCACAATGGCTCCCCTGCGCGAATTGCCGTAGCTGTATGGCGGCTCGCGCAGGCTCAGTTGGGGGCGGGCGCACTGCACGATGCGGCAGCATGCCCGCGGGTCAGGAGGACTCGATGTCCTCCGGCGGCCCGCGATTGACTTGTACACAGGCAAAACGGGGAAATGCATATGTAAACAAGCCATTTCCTCGTTCTGACAGGTGACATGACAGGGATCTACTGTTCCCAGTGGTCGGGAACAGTGATCTCTGTCATGTCCCAGTAAGCACCCCCCCCAATTAGAAAAACTCATAGGGAACACAGTTAACCCCCTGATCGCCCCCTATTGTTACAGATTTATTTTTGTACATAATTTATTTGTAACATAGCCCTGTCCAAGTTGTTTCCTTTCCCCCATCCAACTTATTACATGCCCTTGCTCCTGGGCCCAGGAGCCATTTTTCTATATTTTTTTCCTCAGCTTGGGACCAGCTGTATTCTGGTGGGGGGTGAGTGTAGCACCCTGTACCTTAGGTAGACAGGTGCTAGAGTAGTGTTTGTGTTTTTACTGCCAGTGCAGGTAAATTTAGGCAGGCCTAGCTGTGAGCTAGGCCTGTTTGTTTTTGATCTGGGGGCAGGGGAGAGGTTTAGCGTAGCAGCAGGTGACTGACATGTGCCTCAACAGGTGACATGACAGGGATCTACTGTTCCCAGTGGTCGGGAACAGTGATCTCTGTCATGTCCCACTAAGCCCATCCCCTCACAGTTAGAAACACTCATAGGGAACACAGTTAACCCCCTGATCACCCCCTAGTGTAACCCCTTCCCTGCCAGTGACATTTACGCAGTAATCAGTGCCTATTTTTAGCTCTGATCGCTGTATAAATGTCACTGGTCCCAAAAAAATGTCAAAAGTGTCCGATCTGTCTGCCGCAATGTCACAGTCCCGATAAAAAAACGCAGATCACCGCTATTACTAATAAAAAAAAAATAATAATAAAAATTACATAAAACTATTCCCTATTTTGTAAACGCTATAATCAATATACTCTTATTGCGATTTTTTTTACCAAAAATATGTAGAAGAATATACATCAACCTAAACTGAGGAAGACATTTGTTTTTTAAAAAAATAAATGTGGGATATTTACTATGGCAAAAAGTTAAAAGTATTGTTTTTTTTTTCAAAATTGTCGCTCTTTTTTGTTTATAGTGCAAAAAAACAAATCACAGAAGTGATCAAATACCACCAAAAGAAAGCTCTATTTGTGGGAAAAAAAGGACGTCAATTTTGTTTGGGCACAACATCGCACGACTGCGCAATTGTTAAAGCGATGCAGTGCCGAATCGCAAAAAAATGCTCTGGTCATTAACCTCCCTGGCGGTATGATTATGTCAGATTTTTGATGCTGAAAGTGGTACATTGTTTCGCATAGAAATTTGGCATTTTATATTGTAGGCCTATAATTCTTAGGAATAACTCTCTTAAATCTGTCCAAACAAGAGTCTAGTAGACATCCCAGGTATGATAAAATTTGAAACACAAAATCATAAATTACAATATAATAAATAACTATAAATAATTATCAAAAATAATAATATAATAATAATTAGTGATTCCTGGGGAAATTCGTCATCAGACACTAAAGTGACGACAGCGACAATTCTGCAATTGAGCAAATTTCAGTGTTTTTGAGTTGATTACATTATTGAATATATTTTTATTATTATTACATTATTATTTTTGATAATTATTTATAGTTATATATTGCAGGGTCCTGAGGACAAGGTAAGTAACTCTCCCTGGATACTGCTATGCAGCCCCGAGTGTGGTTTGGGGTTACCGCTTTTGGTATGGGAAATTCACCCCGAGCTACACTTGGGAATACCGCTAAGAAGGTTAAGGGGGTAAAACCTTCCGGGGCTGAAGTGGTTAAACCAGTGTTATCTATAACTAGCCTTAAAAACTCTATCCACTATTTACTCTCTTTAGTCTTTTTTAAAGCGGAGCTCCGCCAAAATACTGCAGCTGCTGACTTTTAAAACATGGACACTCACCTGTCCAGGGCGCCTGCGATGTCGGCACCCAAGGCCGAACCGTCTCTCGGTCCTCGGGTGCTGTCGCCTCCATCTTCAGTAAGGGAATCAGGAAGTGAAAGCTTGCGGCTTCACTTCCCGGTTCCCTACTGCGCATGTGCGAGTCGCGCAGCGCAATACGGATGGTCCCTGCTGTCTCTGGGACCTGTGTGTTTCCCAGCAGACAGCGGGGGGGGGGGGGACGGGAAGTGGCGTAAATACCCGCAGATTCTGCGGATATCTATGCCGGAAGTGGATGCAGATACCTGTATTATACAGGTATTTGCACCCCCCTCCCCCCTGAAAGGTGCCAATTGTGACACCGGAGGGGGGGGAGGAATCCGATGAGCGGAAGTTCCATTTTTGGGTGGAGCTCCGCTTTAAGTTTATACTGTTCACTTTCATTTTTTCTATGTTTCATTGATTTCATTCTTTAGTATTTTTGTAATGTTAAATGTTAATGTTAAACAGAATTATAAAAAGCACTCCACAATATAATTTGTAAATAGCTTTGCCAAAAAGATAGTTTTGGTGTCAGAATAAATAGAACAACTTGTAGAGTAAAATAAATCTATAATGACACTTGTTTTAAAATGATCACAAAGTTAAATAACTCTTTGAAGCACATATGACCAAAAGAAAAAGAAAATTTTGTTCCCCCTCACCCCTCTCCCCTCAAAAAAAAACATTCTTTAAGACAATATCACCAAAAGAAAGCCTTATTTGTCATGATGCCTCACCTTGCATGATAATTAATAACAAAGTTATTGTTGAATTAATAGACCCATAGCTGAGTATGACTGCGTGGTACTTTTAGGATGGTCATAGGCAGTGATATTACACATTTTAAACACATTTGGAGCATGAAAAATGAAAGCATATACAGTAAAAAAACTTTATATAAATTTATGGGATTTAGTCACTAAACTTAGTGAATAAGGTGAAGCTGTGTTTAGTCATCCAATCGTGTGCTTACAAAAATCCTTTATATTTAAATTTCCTTTCCCTAATTTGAGTTCCCCTTATTTAACATACACTTAATTAGGGGTATTGGCTCTATTTTAGTAAATCAACCCCTATGTCAAACTTTTAAAAGATCTTGTTGGTTTGGACATTTTGCCAGATGAATTTCCTGAGAGTACCTGACATCAGGCCAAACATGTACAAAAATAGTAAACACTATAACAGGTGCTAAATGTCAAAGGAAAGATCCAAGTGAAAATGTTCAAACTGTGGTTCAGAGTTCCATGTAAAATCAAAATATGGATCAAAACTTCATGTGAATATCCCAACCATGAACAGGATATATAACTAAAGTGAAAAGTACCACCACCGAAAACTGGGAGGCTTACCGGAGCGTTTGAACCCACAAGAGCATATGTGCTGTGAGTCAAACGGGCTTGTGTTGTAAAAACAACCAATGGAAATGGACACCAGAACCCTCAGGTGGCTGAAACGGGAACACCCAGCTATCCTCGAGGTGGAAGGTATCTATGTAGATGTATCTCATAAGGGGCGGTGATCAGATGTCCATGGATGCAGTAGATGAAATTAAAGGGAGGAGAACAGAAAGGGCCACATAGCGTAATTCCGTTTGGGTACACAATAAAATTTTATTGAAGTTAGAAAACTTACATTTAGCAGGTTAAAATCAGCGTGTTTTTAAAAAACAAATGGCGGCAGTGGAGTCCTTTCCGACGCGTTTTGTCTCCAAGGACATCGTCTTTGGAGACGAAACGCATCGGGAAGGACTCCACTGCCGCCATTTGTTTTTTTTAAAAAACGCTGATTTTAACCTGCTAAATGTAAGTTTTCTAACTTCATTAAAATTTTATCTAGGTTTAAACAGGATTTTCTGAAATAAAAGAATTCATATTGTCCAGTCAAAGTGATTTGGTCAGCAGGAAGTAATAGTGATGTAATAAGGTTTGGAGAGACTGAAGAGGAAGTAGACACACTCCATGTAGAGCAGAAGATCGGAGAGGTCACATTAAACAAAGATGCATATGATGCCTGGAGCAGCTATTTTATAACGGTTTTTCATCAAGTAATCATCAGTAATCACATAATCATAAGAATTATTACTGTTTAGCTTAATGCTTTTTTCATTCGTATTTGTTAGTAGTCATTTTGTCTAGAAAACACCTTGCTTTAGTCTCAGTATTTTTGTCCTTGAAGTCCACCGCAGAATATGAACTTTTGAACAATAGATGTGTGTGTATTGGGTGACAGGTTAGAAACAGATTTCCTGAAGTATTAACAACTTAGGTCTCAGTTCTTATCTTTTCAAAGCCAATTGTTTACCTCATATAATTTAGAACTACTCTATATCACCTGTAGATCTGTAGTTATAGTCTGTCTCTAAACCACCAATTCACTCCTGCACACCCTGTCTTATGAATTATTGCCCATTTCTATACTAAAAAGAGAGAAATATCATGCTCTGATCGTGCAGTGAGCACTCTATTAGATACGGGTAATCTGATAGAAATGCAGCCTTCTGTAAGTTCATCGAAAAGACAGCTTGAAAGTCATAATAAATAATCTTACCCACTACTTTTGGCAGTTTTTGCCTGCGCAAGGGAATTCGAGGCAGTTTCATGCTGATTCGGCTGAAACGTCCACAGAAGCGTCGAGGGGGCTTTTTGTTTGCAACTTTCTCTCGATTTTCACTGTATAGCGATGATAAGCAAAAATGCAGAATGTTTCAAGTTTAGGAAATCCAATAAATCATGATGTATTCAATTCACTTTTGAAAAAAAAAAATCAGTAAACTACTTATAATGAATCTACACATAAAACATAGGTTTTGTGTATAATATTTTTGTCCACAGATATATTCATGACTTTTGATATTTTACATTGTATTGTATTGTCACATTTTCTGCAACCATTTTGTATAATAGGATGGGAAACCAGTGGTACGTTGCAAAGGTTTCTCTATTATCACCGTTTTATCTGTTATGATCTGTAAGTGATGTTTTCCATAGGACAAATCGGTCTGTATGATATTTTTACTGCCACAAGCCACGAAATGCAAAACTTGAGACAGGTTTATTAATAAGCAAGTATCAATAACATTATTATTTTATTATTATTATTATTTTATTTCAGGTACTTATATAGCGCTGTCAATTTACGCAGCGCTTTACATATACATTGTACATTCACATCAGTCCCTACCCTCAAGGAGCTTACAATCTAAGGTCCCTAACCCACATTCATGCATTTACAAGGGCCAATTTAGACAGGATCTGATTAACCTACCAGCATGTCTTTGGAGTGTGGGAGGAAACCGGAGTACCCGGAGGAACCCCACGCAGGCACAGGGAGAACATGCAAACTCCAGGCAGATGGTGTTGTGGTTCGAACCAGCGCCCTTTTTGCTGCTAGGTGAGAGTGCTACCCACTACACCACTGTGCTTCTCATATACATTATATATTTTGATATTTTACATAATATATTGTGGTTGATTTACTAAAACTGGAGAGTGCAAAACATGGTGCAGCACTGCATAGAAACTCAAAGCTTAATCGAACAAGCTAAAGTTAGAAACTGATTGGCTACCATGCACAGTGGCACCAGTTTTCACACTCTCTAGTTTTAGTAAATCAACCTCACTGCATAGAAAACCAATTTATCAAAATAAGAACATAATATATTTTAACAACATACTAAAAAGACTCCCAACCCTAGGTCTAGCAGAAAAATCCCACTACAGAGTGCTCCATAAAAACTCTCTATAGCAGCTCAGGACAACACAATGCTTCTGGGTTGTGTTTAAAGGGGAAGTGCCATGATGTCACTGATGACATCATAGGCATGTCCTGTGATTGTCATGTGATTCCACCTTCCTTTAGACCTCTTACCTCCATCTGTATCAACAAATAACTACAATAGTGATCTAGAGCTTCCTGAGAAAAAGATCACTATTATAGGCTATAAGTTGCTGCAGAGGTGCATGGCCAAACTGGACCAGATGATCTTCCCCGCCCTGATTCAGACCACTGTGAAGAAAAAATTTCAGATGCTCTGACTGACATTTGTTATTATTACGATAACAATTAATGCAAATAATGTGTTCCCTGTATTTTGGAATAAGGAAGAGAAAATCACCAGCACACCAGGGATCCCCAGAGCGAATACAAAGATTTATTTCGCAATCACATCCTTACAGCAGATTGCAACTTTTCAGAGTCAGGCGGGACCCCTTCATCAGGCATGTGACGTCACTTGCCATTTCTACGGGAACGTATGCATTGAGAAAAGTGCGTTGGAATCTCTGTTTTAGAAAGTCACATTGAAAGGGGAAAAAATTCTCTGATTTGTCACATTGTTGTCAATCAGCAAGAACTGGGGGAGATATTTCTTCAAAAAGCAGCATTCTAAAAATCACCAGTTTCTTCAAAAAAGAAGCTGGGAATAAAGAAATCCACTGCACTCCCTTTACATCCAACTCTCTTTCATCTTTTTTTTTTTTTTTTTTTTATTTGACTGCAAAGGAAAAAAAAGGATACAAGAGAGTCGGATTTAAAGGGAGACACGTCTGGTTACATCTGCCCACCTGCAAAATATTATTGAACATATTTTGCATTATGTCATCTACGTACATAGTAACCGTAGCCATTCTGGTGTTATACCTTATATATGCCCTGGTGGATAAAGCTTACAGGTGGAAGGGAGACCTTAAAAGAGGAGTTCCAGTCTGTAAAAAAAAAATTAAACGTCAGCAGCTAAAAAACCTGTAGCTGCTGACTTGTAATATAGGGACACTTACCCATCCAGGGATCCTGCGATGTCAGCACCGCTAGCCGTTTTGTCAATTGGCTTTGGGTGCAGGCACCAGCATCTGTAGTAAGGGAAACAGTAAGTGAAGTCTTGTGGCTTCACAGCCTGTATCCTACTGCGCATGCTTGAGTCGCACTGCGCTTTCTGAATGGTCCCGCCGTCTTCTGGGACCTCTGTGTGTCCCAAAAGGCAGTGGGGGGGAAGAAGGAGGTGCCGGAAATGTCTTACATCGCTGTATGGCAATCTTACCCGGAAGTGGAAGCGGGTACCTGTCAAAACCAGGTACACTCTCCCCCCCAAAAAGTGCCAAATATGGCAGCGGAGTGTGCAAACAAGTGGAGCTTCCCCTTTTGGGTGGAGCTCCGCTTTAACTTTTTGAGTGCTGTTTGACTGTCTGTAACACAGAGGTCAATATTTTCTGGTTAAGGATCTGTATTGTTCTTCTGGCTGGGGCACGCCATCTACTCTAGAAGTGATATCATGCAATTCTCTTTCAGCACATGGTGTATTTCACTACAAGTTATGAAGATTCTTCATTTTCTTTACACCTATTGTTTGTGGACTTTTTATATGGTTTTCTGATTACTCATTGGACTTATATCATTTTCATTTTAAATGTGATTATTTTTTTGCACTTTACATTTGCACTTTATTTATTTCTCCAAAAAAATAACACTTTTAGTTTCACCATTTCAATAAATAACAAAAGCAGATCTGCAAAACTGGGGGTTGCGCAACAACACTGCATATGTCTGGGAAGAAGTATACATTTAGCAAGTTGACTGTACAAAATCCACGTTTTTAACACAAAGGTATATATCCACAGAAACAAATCAACACAGTGCAGATGGAAGTATTTCCAAATCAATGGACAAATGATCTGTGATTGTTCTGCTACCTGTTTATGAGCAAAACATTTCTTTGCCTGATTTAGTTTGTATTACTGGATTAATAGCTCATACATAAAGCAGTGTATTCATTCTGTTATGTAACTTGCAACCTTCAGAATATTTGATTGCCTCTTTGTATTGCTGCAGACCATGTTAATACAAGGAAAAGACCCAATAAATAAGCAGCTAATAAAATTCTAGCTATGGATGGATTAGGTTCTGACCAGATACATCATGCAGACTGGGGTGGCCTGCATGGGAGTGCCTAAGGGTTCAGAATACAAGGAAATCATGTTATATTAGTGTTTTTTCTCCTCTATCTATTCCCACATCAGTGAAATGACCGCTTATTACTATAAATTGTTTTTCTTTTTTCCCCAGCCAGTAACCCATGCTGGAGGCAGTACACTAAGCCAATATTAGGGCCATAATCTCTTCCGTTATAGAATCATATTATTCATCATTCATAGAAGATGATTGTAAGGAGTGGCCTTTTGCCTGTGATAGTACTCGAGTATGTTGCCATAATATTAATGCATGAGTTCCTTCACTCCATCTCTCTGAAATGTTTCATGCACACATGAAATTGATGTTTTATCATCATATACAAAATGGATGAACAAATTTACTTTATTTGATTTGCAGCTCCAGTTAGATGGTTGTTTGTTTATTATCACATTGTTCAAAGTTGATCTCCAGCCAAAACTTTCTTTTTAGATTTGCATAGAGCGGGGAAGGAACCCATTTGAGGTTCTTCCACTGGAAAGATTTCCTCTAACTTCCTATTCTAGTGATAACACTGTCAGTATGACATGAAGACAGGAAAAATATATCTTCTTAGTAAAGTGAGGAAAGGCTACAACCCCAAAAGCATTTTATTGCTGTATTGCCAAGAATAAACTTTCCCTTGCTTTCTTTCTGCTAAAAACAGTTGAAGTAAGAGGAAGCGAGAGGAAATTTTTCCAACCAGACCTCAGACATCAACAAAACCTCACAGAGGTACTAATCCTTCCCTACTATATCAACACTCCACAGAAACTGCTCTCCTTAAACTCACAAACAACCTACTTATGGCTAAAACCAATGGACACTATTCTGAACTACTTCTCCCGGACCTCTCTGCTGCCTTTGATACAGTGGACCACCCCATCCTCCTCAAAAAACTCTACTCCTTTGGTCTCCATGAATGTACTCTTCGCTGGTTCTCATCCTACCTATCCCACCACTCCTTTAGTGTCATTTACAACTCTGCTTCCTCCTCTCCTCTGCCTTTCTCTGTTAGAGTCATCCAAGGTTCTGTTCTTGGGCCTTTCCTTTTCTCAATCTACACCTCCTCCCTGGATCAGTTGATTGCCTCCCATGGCTATCAATATCATCTCTATGCAGACAACACCCAAATCTGCCTCTCCACCCCCAACTCACTCCATCTGTCTCCTCACGCATCACCAACTTACTAAGAGACATATCAGCCTGGAGGTCCCACCACTTTTTCAAACTCAACCTATCCAAAACTGAGCTCATGATATTTCCTCCCCCACGTGCCACTTCCCCTCCCACAAGCCTTTGGAAGGAACTGGACCTCAGCTGGAAATCGACCCAATTAGCAGACTGCATTCCTTGCTCTCCACATTGCTTTTTAAACTTAGTGATCACATTTTTGCGCACATCTATGAATCGATGTTTGTACTTTTTTTTTACAATAAATTCCCCGTTTCACCTGCACCATATGGAGTGTTTCTATTTTTCAACATTTTCACGTTGGTCCTGGTGAGAGTTTTCCTGTCGTCCTTCACCCATGATTTGTTTCGATTTCCAGCTGAGGTCCAGTTCCTTCCAAAGGCTTGTGCAACACTGGAATTCCTGGCTGTGGCCAATACAAGCAAGAATGACTCTCTGCTGCTGGCAAGTGAGTCCACTTTTTCTGGTAAGAGTGTATACCCCATTTCCTTGGTGAAGGACATACTATCTCACACTATCTCTGGCGTGCCCACGACCAGTCATCTGTTTCCAGTTTTCCCAGTTTTATTACAGGAGTGGATCTGGAGTTCTTTATATCTATGGACATTTGTTTTAATTATTTAACCTTAGTGGTGCATTTATATTCTTATTAGTTCTTAATCACTTTACTATATTTTATGTCGTTCTTCACTGTATATACCATTACTATTTTGAGTGTTTTTTGCTTTCTAAACATTTCAGTATGCTGTTTGTTTGATGTTTTTTAGTGCTACACTGTGTTTCCACATATCTTTTTGACTTTGTTTGTTTTAGTGTCAGCAGCTTTTTACATTATAGGTTTAGCACAGTAATCTTCCAAACCTCTTACCCCTAAATAGGCTACCCCCCCTTCAGTCCATCATGAACGATGCTGCCAGGCAAACCGCTCGGCATCTGCTACTCCTCTCTGCCAATCTCTTCATTGGCTGCCACTCAACCAACAAATTACATTAAAAATACTAACAATAACTTGCAAAGTCATTCACAACCTGGCCCCCAGCTACATCACTATCCTGGTCTTAAATTACCAACCAAATCGTCCTCTTCGCTCCTACCAAGACCTCCTGCTCTCTAGCTCCCATCCTCATCCCATCTTCGCCTCCAGGACTTCTTCTGAGCCTCTCTCATCCTCTGGAATGCTCTACCCCAATCTGTCTGACTAACTCATACTTTGTCTACTTTCAGACAATCCCTGAAAACTCATCTCTTCAGAGAAGCTTATCTGGCTCCCACCTAACAACTCTACATTTACTTTCGCCATCAGCATATCCCCCACAGTTATTATCTCTTGTATCTCCTGACCCTACCTCTCAGACTGTAAGCTCTAATGAGCAGGGCTCTTCGATTCCTACTGTATTAGTGTATTGTATTTGTACTGTATACCCTCAAGTTGTAAAGAGCTGCATAAACTGTCGACCATCCATCGACAATCACGGCCAAGCCTGATGTCCACTGGTCAACACTTGTTGTGCATGAGGCCTTAATGTTTTTAAAGATTTTGTTTAAAAAAGTAAAATAATACTTTTACTTTGTTGCATGACATGTATTTACACCTGCTAATGTCGATGCAAGCTACAAATCCATCAAAATTATTTAATAGTGCAGTGCCAATGTGGATAATGTGTCACTTCACAGCAAATATTCATTCTCATAGGAAACAATAAATGTGTTGGCTCCTTGAGCAATTAATGTAAAATATAAACTTACTCAGCTGATTCTTCTTTCTTTCGGCAGACACAGCAGCAGCACAGCAATGATAGCAGGAGAATCATCAGCAAAATCACAAGGACCCCTGCGCCTATCACCCCCATTCTTTGATTGGCTTCTGAAAATAAAACATCATATAACAATACCAGTTATGAACATCATAACTACTCTGCATCTGCTAAATATTTTCATTTTTTTCAGTACAATAAGGAGCTTATAAACACAACTGCTGGGATCCCATTACTCTAGTGGTTGCTACTTATGAAGACTTTTTAATAAAATATTGAGATATAGAATACAATCTCAGATATGCAGTACTTATGTATATAAAATAAATGTATTGATTTTATCAGTAACAATGTGATGAAGGCTGTATCTGATATGATATGTGCAGCATGGCACGATAGTTCGTAGAGCACATATTTGGCAACTTCCAGCTAGTGGTACATCCTTGGCACCCAGTAATACATGGTATGATTACTTCTAAGCTTTTTATTTGGCTTGGACAGTGGTGGCTTTACAAGTAAAAAATACTGAATACAAAGTATTTTAAAATATTTAAATATACAAATAAAATGTTTATTAAAAAAAAGTTATGGCAGCTAGAAATGAGCTAATTTGGGGCCACCCAGGTTAGAAACTGGAGGAAGGGTCTGTTTTCACTAGTTCATTACCATTTATTATTTTATACAATCTTATGCAATAGAGCAGACTACAGGGGTCACATTCCTCTAAAAGCCCCCACAAACAGAATAAAACTTCAGGTTGTGGATTTTTTAAAATATTTAAATTGTCAACCATGCCCCTGTTTGCTTTACTTGGGCAGAGGTGGCGTAACAAGCAACTTTGCCTATGTAAGAAAGGAATGGCTGCACACCGAGACAATGTGAGTCTGTTTTATTGCAACATGCCAAAAGTGTAACAACAATCACCACAGGACAGTAGCAAGTAGAGGTTGACACGTTACACACACCTACATTCTGTTTACTCATAAACGGCAAAGCAACTTTGCCTTTGTCAGCAACAAGTGTATACTGCACACCCCGAAAAAAAAAAAGAGGCCCCAGCAAAATAATATACAATATATATCTCCCTGCAAAAAATAAACTCAGAAACACCAAACCTCAACCTTTTTTTTTTTTTTTTTTCCGTTAAAGTAGTATAAAGTATACCTGAAGGCAACATTTATTTTTAAGTTTCAGATTTTTCATGCTAACTTTTATCGGCAAAGGTGAATGTGAAAGAAAATCCCAAATTTTGGCTTGTTCCAAGAAAAGTAGTAGTGGGGAAATCTTCAAATGGGTGACCCTGATGACAAACAGGGATTCCCTCACTTTGGCGGGATTTCCTCTCACTTATTGTTGTGGCTAAGGGACTGAAGGTGAGGGGGAAATCTCCCCAATGGGACACAGCCGGGGAAAAAAAAAAGACTTTAGTATCAGTTTAATGCATTCCTTGCATTAAAGTAGAAAATGTTTAGGCATCAGTACCCCCCCTTCCCCCAACTCCCCTTTTACTTACTTGAGCCCTCATTCGATCCAGTGCTGTGACCATCTGCGCTCTTCTCTCCCCTCACTTTCTTGTCTCACTGGCTTTTCTGTCAATCAAAGATGAGGGAGCGGGGGACAGGGTCTAGTCCCGTTGTCTGTGTCTATTTACACAGACAGTCCCGCATGAGTGCCCCTGTAGAAAGCAGCTTTTTATGGGGGCACTTGGCAGAGGGGAGTAGCCAGGAACCACAGAGGGGGACCTAAAAACAGGAGGTTTGGGGCTGCCCTATGCAGGTAAGTATAAACCTGTTTGTTATTAAAAAAAAAAAAAAGGATTTACAACCACTTTATTAGATTGTGATACTGTTGTTCTGTTTAACTCAAGCTAAATGTAAAAGTTCAAAAATCTTGTGAATATGTGATGCCAGAATACGGTGTCACTGATGCTGTCTATAAAAACTGTCCTGTTCAGTAACACCACATACAGCTTAAAGTCATCTCCCAAATCCTTTACAATAAAAGGACCCTCTCCTAGTCTCACCATACAGTACTTTTTTTTTTTTTTGCTTTATTAAATGTCCCCCATCACAGTGCCTGGTACTGCATGGCATTTTTGACAATGGCTTGCCTAATAACTTGGGGTTTTGTGAATACAAAAAGAATTTGATAAACCCACGCGCTAGTTGAACCCAGGCAGGTTCACCCATCCCTACTGTACTGTATCTGTGGAGTTACAGTGGTATAACCCAAAGACAGAAAATGTGTTAAACTGGCTATACATTTATTGAAATTCAGCTTGTTCAGCAGGGAACAGCCAAATTGAAATCAGTGTGTGTGGCCATTCCTGCCCAACAGCAGTGGAAAAATGTTCTCGCTGCAGACACTGATCGGTATATCTTGACAGCAGCAAAAATTCATCCATAAACCTCAAATGTGTGGATAGAGGAAACTGTTGAAAACTGAAAATTTTAGCTCAGTGCTAAGCAAAGCTCCCCCATGTGCTGACCTTCGGCAAGGAAAAGGCAATGTGAATTGTGTTTAAATATAGATATGATTATTTACACAATGCAATCAATGCTCTTAATGTACCTATAGAAAACAATCAACTGAGAGGTAATTTTAGATACATCTGGATCTGACTACCTCTTGTATAAACTATCTTCACATTTCATTATTGTATTGTTACTGCTCTAAGACAAGTATTACTGAACATAAATGATCCAATTGGAATTCCCAGCTAAGCACCACTAAAAGCTGATGATGCAGCACTGTGGTGAGGGCACATAGTGTTGTGGAGGCTGAGGAAAAACAAAATGGACAAACCACAAAATATTTAGGTTTTTAGTGAAATTACTATTTTCTTTTTAAGCCAATAAACTGAGCTCTAAACTATCACTCATTTAAATGAACTGCCCTCTTTTGGAACCAGATCCCTCTGTTTTTTCCTAATTCCTTTTTTAACTGCCAAAAGTGATATTCTACATTATACCTTATACCCAATCTCTTACTAATTTATTATCATTTATTTATTTCAGGTACTACATAGGTTGGACTTGATGGACTTGTGTCTTTTTTCAACCTCATCTACTATGTAACTATGTAACTATGTTATATAGCGCCGTCAATTTACGCAGCTCTTTACATATACATTGTACATTCACATCAGTCCCTACCCTCAAGGAGCTTACAATCTAAGGTCTCTAACTCATTCATACATACTAGGGACAATTTAGACAGGATCCAATTAACCTACCAGCATGTCTTTGGAGTGTGGGAGGAAACCGGAGTACCCGGAGGAAACCCACACAGGCACAGGGAGAACATACAAACTCCAGGCAGGTAGTGTCGTGGTTGGGATTGGAACCAGCGACCCTTCTTACTGCTAGGCGAAATTGCTATAATTTAATTAGTTTTCTTGAAAATCCTGTGCAAACAAAAAGGAGTGGTGAAGAAAATAAAAACGTGTTGCTTTAGTCAATAATTTTTAGCTAATTCATTCCACTTACCTGGGGGGGGGGGGGTGTCTTTTGCCTATATACTTTGTTCTAAAAGTTGTCTTAGAAATTTGGAAGGTAACACAGCTATGCGGCTGCAGTTAATGCGTTTTTCCAGCGTGTACTGCATAACTGCCAGCGCGCGCCCGTAGGGGCGCGCAGGGCTTTTTTTCAGCTGGAACTTGGTGGAACTCAGTTCCACCACCTCTGGCTCAGGCCCTCCGCTCCCTGCTCACCACTGTCACTTGTACACACAGAAGTCCAGCTTCTGTGTGTACAAGTGACCGCTTGTCTACCAATAGCTCCCACAGTTCTGATCTCCTGAGCAGCTCCCACTGAGTGCGGGATGGGGACAAGGGAGATGCAGGTGCCCCAGGGTGCAGTGCAAATGCCAACACCCCAGCTGAATACAGCAACAAAAGTAAGACGTGTGGAAGATGGTGGAGCGTTTAAGGAGGGGGGAGAAGATGGGGTGGGGGCAGTGGGGGGATTGCACTCCGAGGTCAGCAGAAGAGGAGTAAAAGTGATATGTGGATGGGGATGCAGAGGTAAGCAGTTGTAGAAGAAGACTGAACTCTGCACTCTGTGTGTAGTGCACCCCTGAACTCTGCTCTATGTACATAGCGCACCCCTGAACTCTGGTCTATGTACATAGCGCACCCCTGAACTCTGCTCTATGTACACAGCGCACCCCTGAACTCTGCTCTACGTACATAGAGCACCCCTGATTTTGGCACTCTCTGTGTAACGCCCCCCCAGATCGCTGCACTCTGTACATAATGTACTCTTGATATTTATTGCCCCTT
Organism: Aquarana catesbeiana; assembly: GCF_042186555.1. Taxonomy (NCBI): domain Eukaryota; kingdom Metazoa; phylum Chordata; class Amphibia; order Anura; family Ranidae; genus Aquarana; species Aquarana catesbeiana. The sequence goes on along the minus strand of NC_133324.1, from coordinate 295,516,014 downwards.
TAAGACCCTCCCACATTGAAAGGTGTGAGTGTGGGGGGGAGGGTTTTTTTTCGGGGGGGGGGTAGTGGTTGAGTTCCTGCACCTATTTTCTGAGAAAAAAAGCCCTGGGGGCGCGCATCGCGGCGATCGGTGCTGTGGTGCGTCAGTCTGACACACCGCTACACCGATCTCGATAAAGAGCCTCTGACAGAGGCTCTTTACCACGCGAACAGTCATGTCCAATCACGGCTGATCACAATGTAAACAGAAAGAGACATTTATTGGCTCTTCCTCACTCATGAGAGCCGATTGGCAGCTCTCCTGACAGGGGGGTCTGCGCTGATTGTTTATCAGCGCAGCCCCCCCATGGATGCCCACACTGGACCACCAGGGATGCCGCCAGGACCACCAGGGAAGCCCCCAACACGTGGATGGCCAGGTATGTCCCCCATGGCCACCAGGGATGCCACAGTGTGCCCAATATATGTCAATCAGTACCCACAAAAGGTGCCAGTCAGTGCCCATTATGAATGCCTGCCCGATTAGTGATGCCCAGCAGTGCCACCCATCAGTGTCCATCAGTGCCACCTATCAGTGTCCATCAGTGCCACCTATCAGTGCCAATCAGTGCCCACCTATCAGTACCCATCAGTGCCCATCCGTGCCACCTATCAGTGCCACCCATAAGTACCCATCAGTGTAGCCTTTCAGTGCCCATCAGTGCTGCCTATCAGTGCCCATCAGTGCCGCCTATCAGTGCCCATCAGTGCTGCCTATGAGTGCCCATCAGTGCTGCATACCAGTGCCACTTATCAGTGCCCATCAGTGTCGCCTATCAGTGTCCATCATCAGTGCCCATCAGTGCCACCTCATCAGTGCCACCTCATTGGTGCCACCTCATCAGTGCCCATCAGTGATGCCTTATCAGTGCCCGTCAGTGCAGCCTCACCAGTGCCCATCATTTAAGGAGAAAACTTACTAATTTATAAAATTTTATAACAGAAACAAAGAAAAACTTTTTTTTTTCTAAAATTTGTATCTTTGTTTATTTGTGGCGCAAAAAATAAAAACCCCAGCAGTGAACAAATACCACCAAAAGAAAGCTCTATTTGTGGGAACAAAATAAAAAAATAAAAAAATTGTTGGGTACAGTGTAGCATGACCGCATAATTGTCATTCAAAGTGTGACAGTGCTGAAAGCTAAAAATTGGCTTGGGCAGGAAGGGGGTGTAAGTGCCTGGTATTGAAGTGGTTAAGGAATTGATTGCTGCTGATTATATTGTTGGCTACACCCTCAAAAGTCTTAAGTACATGTAGTCTTAAAACATGTTACAGTATATAATCTGGGTTGATGGGGTATGGGTATTTCTGAGCTCTCATATACATAATTACACACACACACACACACGCTGAAGAGCCTCGGAAATACTCGAGGAGAGCTCGGCTGAACCGGAAACCCTCGGAAAGGCTCGGAAACACTCGGGAACAGAGTATTTCCGAGTGTTTCCAGGTATTTCTGTGTGATCCTGAGTATTTCCGAACAGCTCCGAACTGTTCCGAGTGTCACCGGCGCCCCGAACCTCTGGCCAAATGCGGTACTGCACACCCCATTAGCGTGAATTCTGCTCGTTTTGCGAGGTAGGATTTTTTTAAAAAGTTGCTCGTCTTTCAAAATGCTCGGTAACTGCTTTACTCATTAACCAAGGTTCCACTGTGTATATATATATATATATATATATATATATATATATAATTGAAAGTACAACTGAAGCTAAAACATATTTGACCCCCACTATCCAGCCCTAGTAATTTACATGTCATTTTTGTGTTCGAGCATGAATGTGCCCCTATGCCCAAAGCCAGGTGCATAAAGACATGGTTTGATGAGTTCGGTATAGAGGAGCTTGAGTAACTTGCGTAGAGCCCTGACCTAAACCATATTGAACACCTGTGGATCAAATTGAAACACCAACTGTGAGCCAGATCGTCTCATCCAACATCTGTTCCTGACCCAACAAATGTTTTTTTTTGGAGTCCATAAAAATTTGGCCATGCAGTGTATGCCTACATGCTTTTACCCACAGAAAATCCACTAATGTGTACAGGATGCAAACATGTTGTGTAATCTTTTTCGACCCAGGTTACCATTCAAAGTGTTAATACTACATGGAATCTTATTGGACTTTGTGGGACTCAGGACTTTGTTCTAAGTTTGGGAACATGCAACAGTTATCCAACAAGTCATCCAAAGACATTCAAAATAAGAAACTGATGGAAGTTCTTTTCTTTTATTTGTGACGTCAAAGGAGCTAAGTAACATTTTGCTACACAAACAAAACATGCAGAAAAATGTACACTATGTATTTTAATAGTTTTATTTTTAGATGCAAATGCTTTTCTTGACATATGTGGGAAATTGCCTTTACTCAACAGAGTAATTCCTCTCTGCTGATCTTTTCATGATGTGCACTGAGCTGCTAATGTCTTTCAGTCTTTCTGTCTATACTTCAAAACTTTTTGTTCACTTTCCAAGTATTCTAGACTACATACATACACAGGTTTATTTAATAAGGCAATACAAAGAACAATAATCATTAGCGACACCCAAAGAAGCCAGAAATCATCACCTTTCAGTTTGGGGCATTTAGCACAAAATAAGGTAACTTCTGTCTATCAGGGCTTAACTTCATGTGCTGCTATTGGTTTTATTAAGTAAGTTATAAGGCTGTATAAACGGATCTACTTGAAGACTATGTAAACCTAACATTTCATATTCCTGATATGTGCCTGCTATGTAATTGTATGAAAAGGTATCCTGTTCTCTTTGTACTGCTTCCTTTGCGGGAAATTCCTGGTGTTCCTGCAAGTCCCTCTGCTCTCCTATTAAAAACTGACCACACTAGGCATGAGAGAACAGCATGGTCAGTTCTGTAGCTTTATGGTTTAATAACATATTTCTGGAGTTTCACTTCCTGGTTGATACAGACAGGTGGAATGTAACAAGTTGCACATCAAAGCTTTGTAGAACAAAAGCTTGGTTCCTGTCCAACTGGTGTGAAAAAAATGGAGATCCTTGATTAGCACTCTGCAAGCAAGCTTCAAAGAGAGATGACTGATGAAGTTGAGCTACAGGAGATCAAAAGGCCAACTAATACTGAAGATGACCCGGGTCACATAGCGATAATACATGGACGAATGCTGCCCCTAGAGGCCAATAGAGCAGGATGGACAGAAATATAATATATTGAGAAGGACTACTACTACTTTAATTCATTAGAAACCTAAATGGGCTGGCAATGGGGTTGTGTCTGGACGGTGTATGGATGAAGTTTAAAAAGTGCACACAGAAGGGAAGTCATCCCTTTTTCGCTCTTGGCTCTTGCCTGATGGTTCTCTGAGCCTCATGGCTCTCTGTTACCATTTTTGAGCCCAGCTGATGAGACAATATCTAGAAGATAGCCTTGCAATAATTATATTTGATGTTCTTTTGTTATATGCTCTATTATATTTTCCTTTAGTGTTTTCATGTTAACATTTTCCTATTTTCTTGGGAAATAAATAAGACGTTGTTTTACTAAGCAGTGTGTTTGTTTTCATAGCTAACCTTATATCATTATGCTTATCAACAGTAGCATTATTAGAGTTTTAATAGACTAGCTAACTACACGAATAGACAAGTTAATACATATATGCAATAAATAGAGGGAATCCGTAACCACCCATGGATAATATTTATTTTAGCATTATATTTCAGCTGGGAACTCAGCCTGCTCTCCTCCAATGACCAGACTTGTCCAGACACGCCCCCCTGCACTGCCATAAACTGGGAAGATCAGCATGCTGATGTTTCTTCTCCCTTATCTCTTATGCAGTTGGAGAACAGAGGGAATTTTGATCACTTGCAAAAAAGGGGAAAAAATGCATTTATAAAGTGTTTTATATGTATACAAAAATGTTTTAGCTCTCTATTCTATTTTAAACTGTAGGGGTTGTTTTACAAGGTAATGGTTCACATAGCTTTAGGACGGCCCTACATGGATTGAAATTTGGCTGGTTCAGCAGGGAGAACCTGAATTTCGTTTCATGTATGGGCAGGCTTGTTTTACAGAAGTCGATCTAGCGATTGATTTCTGTACAACCAGCCTGTTGGAAAAATTGTCTCTTGATTAATGTCGCCGGCTATAGTGGTTGGTTCTAATCTGTGTTTGGAATTTGGAGTTTTTCACTTAGGGGTGTATTCACTTTTGTTGCCAGCAGTTTAGACATTAATGGCTGTGTGTTGAGTTATTTTGAGGGGACAGCAAATTTACACTGTTATACAAGCTGTACACTCACTACTTTACATTGTAGCAAAGTGTTATTTCTTCAGCGTTATCACATGAAAAGATATAATAAAATATTTTTAAAAATGTGAAGGGTGTACTCACTTTTGTGAGATAGTGTGTATGTATATATATATATATATATATATATATATACATATGTATATAATGTATAATAAAAAAAGCTTCAGAATAACCCTGGTTTGATTAAATAGATAAATATTTTTGCTTTTTTAAGTAATTTATTTTTTAAATTGATTCACAGCTCAACACCTGGGCACCTACCCAAATCCCCATCTCCTCAATGAAGATATTATATCATTATCCATCACTATTAAAACATTAACAAGTCAATAGCAGAAAAACCTAAGTGCCCTGTGATTATATAAAATCTGCTTTCAGCATATTATATCACCAAGCAAAGCTTACTAAGCTAAGAATTACGGTAAAAAGTATTTCTAAACTCTAATAAATCAGCCTAGCATTTGGCAAGGCCCTACTGTTTTCCACACTCTTACCCACTATGAGATGGTTGATTTCAGCCAGATCCAGATAGTGCAAGCCAAGAAGAAGTGTGCAGGGAGGAGTAAATAAAATGCTTGTGGTGTTGTCCGTTGGACAGAGCACTTCCTCTAAGTTCTAAACACTTTACCAATGTAAAAAAATCACCTTCTTTGCATATGTGGTCAATGCTTTCTAAGTGGATTGGCACACCACATATCCAGTGTAAACAAAAGCTTGTTCAGGCAAAATACTCATAAATGTGGTTAAGCCACCAAGGCATCATTCAAAAATAACTCTTATAAAAAGTGTTGCCCACACAAAATTGGCACATATGCATTCTGAGCTGGACACCACTATTGCTCTGGTCAATGTTACATACATTAGTTTAATTTTGAAAACAAAGTGTTGACACTTCCCAATTTCATGAGAAATCAGAAAAGAAAAGAAAATTCAAAGTGTTATGACAACAAAGTATTTTTGGTACCTTTTCTCAAGATTTACCAGAATGATTTGTGCCCTGGGATAATAAACGGGTTGCATATAAATTTTGTATTCATTAATATTTTAAAATGGAGGCTAAGTTAAAGCAGATTTCCACCCAAAAGTAGAACTTCCGCTCATTGTGTTCCTCCTCCCCTCCGGTGCCACATTTGGCACCTTTCGGGGGGGGGGGGGGGGGGGGGACATCATAACTGTCTTTCACAGGTATGCTTTTCCCACTTCCGGGAGCCTCAGCCACAGGTATTGATGTCATGGCTGGGGCTCCCCCCCTCCTCCTGTCGCTGGGCCAGTAGGAGAGAGGAGCGGAGCCTTGCAAATACGCAGTAGGGTTCCCGGCGTGAAGCCAAAAGGCCTCACTTCCGGGTTCCCTCTCACAATGGAGGCAGCATACACCCGACAGCTGATGGCAACATCAGCTGCGGCACGGACATTGCTGGACTCAAGGACAGGTGTCTGATTATTAAAAGTCAGCAGCTGCAGTATGTACAGCTGGTGGCTTTTAATTTTTGCAGTGGTGGGAGGACCTCTGCTTTAAGGTCAAAATTACAGGTAAACATTTCCATCTAGTTCTGAATCTGTATACCAATTTCCCAACCATTCCAATACATGACAGTGAATCGAGGGTATATTTCACAAGTCCTAACTGACCCTATTTTCTTGAGTGATCAAAGTCCTTGGCATTCTCCTCAAGGGGGCAATGTGAAAAAGTGAGGTTGGTTTTGTGGTTATATAACTATGCTTTTACAAATTTTCTAGATATTTTTGGGCATATGTATCTGATTAGGATTGGTCCTTATATGCTGGTGGATATGTCAACTTCTTGGTTGCCAAGGAAGCATGAGGTACTTTGAGGAAAACAGATTATATTTCCTAACCTGTATCAGGAAAAAACACAAGCCATGTCCATATTTATACAATTTGCATGAATAGATTTTGTTGGTAGTGCATTAGTATTTATAGAGTGTGTAGTATTAATAATATTATTGTAAACTTACCCATGTGGCATGCTCCAGTGATGGGATCACACTTGTTGTCATGGCAGTTACAAGACAGATCACAATTAATACCATACTGACCAGCGGGGCAAGTTAGGTTGCAGCTAAAAAGAAAGCAAACAATATTGTTTTGGTGTCAGTGCATTGATGTCTATACCACATCCAAAAATCATGCATATAAATCAAAATTTAATAAAAAGCACAAAGCATTCTTGTATGGAAGCAAACTACCTGTGCGAAGCCTTAGATAAAAGCTATCACTGTCTGACTCCTGGCATGTAGACTGGTGCTGTGGAATTGAACTTGTTTATATTGAATGGAATCTAATCATTCTGAGTAATGGCAAGTTTAAAATACAGACAATTGGTTTTGTGACAAATGTATTTTTAAAAATGTCTTGTTATATGCTTCATGCCTAGAATTAGTTATCTAATTTAAAACCAGCTAACTCTTCAAGAGTCAGCAAAAGATAATTAAGCAAGATTTCACAAAACAATTTACAATGGCAAAAAACTGAGGATATACAGTATTAAATAGGCAGCCTAATGACTGTATTTCATCAGGTATCGCAACACTTTAGAGACCACCTAATTTAGGAGAGTTCATTTATCTAATGCCTATGAAAGGAGAATTGTCTTCTTTCCCTAACCCATTAAATTGAATCTGTAATTTCTATATTGAATGCTGATAGATATATATACCAAGCGAGAGCCCAAATGGTTGCCCTTGGTAAAACAGAACTTTTATTTACAATCAATTCTGACATACACTATATTGTCAAAAGTATTGACGCCCGTGAACTTTAATGGCATCCCAGAACCGTAGGGTTCAATATTGAGTTGGCCCACCCCTCGCAGCTAAACGAGCTTCTACTCTTCGGGGAAGGCTGTCCACAAGGTGTAGGAGTGTGTCTATTAGGAATGTTTGACCATTCTTCCAGAAGCGCTTTTGTGAGGTCAGGGACTGATGTTGAATGAGAAGGCCTGGCTCGCAGTCTCCACTCTAATTCATCCCAAAGGTGTTCTATCGGGTTGAGGTCAGGACTCTATGCAGGCCAGTCAAGTTCCTCCACCCCAAACTCAATCATCCATGTCTTTATGGACCTTGCTTTGGGGATTATGATGTGGGCTTGTTTTTTAGGGGTTGGGCTTGGCCCCTTAGTTCCAGTGAAGGCATCAGCATAACAAGACATTTTGAACAATTTCATGCTCCCAACTTTGTGGGAACAGTTTGGGGATGGACCTTCCTGTTCCAACATGACTGCGCACCAGTGCACAAAGCAAGGACCATGAAGACATGGATGAGTGAGTTTGGGGTGGAGGAACTTGACCTGAGTCCTGACCTCAACACGATAGAAGACCTTTGGGATGAATTAGAGCAGAGACTGCGAGCCAGGACTCCTCGTCCAACATCAGTGCCTGACCTCACAAATGCATGTCTGAGAAAATGGTCAAAAATTCATATAGACACACTCCTAAACCTCAAGGACAGCCTTCCAAGAAGAGTTGAAGCTAATATAGCTGCAAAGGGTGGGCCAACGCAATATTGAACTCTACGGAGTAAGACTGGGATGCCATTAAAGTTTATGCGCGTGTAAAGGCAGGTGTCCCAATACTTTTGACAAAATAGTGTATGAAGCCCAATTATTGGTCAGGTTAGAGATAAAATAGCAGAAAATATTCCATGCATGATTTTTCATCTGTGCAGAAATTATGACTTAAAAAGTAAACTTTGTACAAGGAATTGGGGGAAATTTTTGAAAATGCGGTTCCAAACCTGCTTAACATACAGTAGATGCAGCAAATCTCAGAATGGACACATTATACAGAAAAAAATGCATCTGTCAATACCACAATATACTAGAGGTAAAAATACAATGATAACAATGTGAAATTCCAATTATTTTATTTATAGGCTTATGCTGGGCAAACTGTGCAGTTTCCGTTTTACAACAAGAAGAGTAATTCACAATAATAATGAAAAATTACTCTGATCCCCAACTCTGAACATATTTTTACCATTGTTTCGTGCTTAATAATATGTTTAGACTGTTTCCCTTGGAGTTTGACATTTATGCAGAATAATTCTGTAATGAAAGTGCACGGTAATTTCTAAGGCGCACATGCGGATGATGTATTCTGCTGGAGTAGACAACCATATCTAATACTGGCATCACTTCTTATTTAAGAAAACAATGAACACAGGAACAGTCAAAGGCATGAATTGCATGGAGATCCAGATGTGGAGGACAGCATACTGAAACAATGTGGGCATGTGGATTCAGGGTAAGCACCAGTAACTATTGTCTTGTGACTCCCATTGTTTATAGTGTTCTGCATTTTCTTATGACTAATATTTTGCTCAGCAAGAGAAACTGCAGTGCATTTTCTGTGTTCAACAAATGGTTCTCATAAAATGTTCTTCCAGAATAATGTTTATTATCTTGTTTATTCAATTGCTATGTGTATTTCATTTTTGCTAAAGGTTTATTTCCTGCTTTCCATTCTCCAATCCTTGCTAAATCAAATCTTGCAATTATCGTAGAATCTAATGTGATACTTGTGTCCAACAACTAAAACTTTGTATTGCAAGTAAAAAACGAAATCTTAGAATGCTGTAGTTCTAGAAGTACCTTGATAAAAAAAAATGATGAGATACATTTTCTCTGGACCAGGCTTTCTCAACCTGACACCTTCTGAGGTTGCTAGGGGTGTCTTAAAGTGATTTTAAAGCTTCAAATTTTATTTTAATTAAATAGCAAACACGTAATACTTACCTGCTCTGTGCTATAGTTTTGTACAGAGCATCCCTGATCCTACTCTTCTCAGGTCTCCTGCCCCCACTGTCCGCTCCTCCCCTATGTGCTTTTGCATGCTCACTACCGAGTTGGCTCTATGTGTCCATTGACACACAAAGTGTGGCTCGGCCCCGCCCCCTGCTCCCTTCTCACTGGCTGTGATTGACAGCAGCAGGACCAAATCGCTCCGTCTGCTGCCTCTCTATCCAATGAGGAGAGAGAACTGAGAGAGCCACTGCTCTTGTGCATGCTGGATAGAGATCGGGTCCAGGTAAGTATGAGGTGGGCTGAGGGGGGAGGAGAACTGAACACTGAAGGTTTTTTACCGTGCTGCAGAGGATGCATTAAGGTAAAATAAACCTTCAGGCTTTAAAACCACTTTAAGAAATGGGAAGTGACAGACTGTTCTCCCACATGTAATGACCAACAATGTAGGGGAGCAATTTCTCATTGGCCTCCAATGTAGATGGGCATTTCTCCACCTCCCACCAATGTAAGCAGGCATTTCTCCACCGACTGTTAATAAAAAGAAACATTTCTCCACTGATTTTAATGAAAGGGTGAGTTTCCTCAACTGACTACCAATGTAACGGGGCATTGCTCCACTAACTGCCACTTTCAGGGGCCATTTCATAACTGACTACCAGGGCTTTTTTTTCAGCCGAAACAGGGCGGAACGGCATTCCACCACCTATAGCAGCCCTCTCCTTTCCAGGCTGTCACTCAACACTGAAGCCGGTAGAGGAAATTCTTTATATTATTTCCTCCACCAGCTGTGTGCTTACGTCGGCACCCAGGCAACCTCTCCACACCTGTTAATAGGTGCTCTGAGTCCAGATGTTGCAACCGTAATGCCCTGTACACACGATAGGATTTTCCGACAACAAAACCGTGGATTTTTTTCCGAAGGATGTTGGCTCAAACTTGTCTTGCATACACACGTTTACACAAATGTTGTTGTAAATTCTGAACGTCAAGAACACGGTGACATTCAAGACGTACGACGAGCCAAGAAAAATGAAGTTCAATAGCCAGTGCAGCTCTTCTGCTTGATTCCGAGCATGCGTGGACTTTTGTGCGTTGGACTTATGTACCCACGATCGGAATTTCCAACAACAAGTTTTGTTGTCAGAAAATTTGAGAACCTTCTCTCAAACATTTGTTGGCGGAAATTCTGACAACAAATGCTCTATGGAGCATACACACGGTCGGACTTTCCAACAACAAGCTCACATCCAACATTTGTTGTCGGAAAATCTTATCGTGTGTACAGGGCATAAGAAGTTTTTTCTTCTGGGGCTTCCAAAGGTATCTACTGTCCCTGCCTGCTGCCTGTCAGATCAGTGTAGCACGGAGCCCAGTGAAGCGCTGTGAAATCCTCCTCGGCTCTGTGTACACTGATGATCTGACAGGTGACGCTGTACAGAGAGACTGCACAGTAGAATGTTCTACCTAACAGAACGGAGCTGGCTGCAACGTGAAGATAACCCGTGTGCTATAAGCCATGAAGAGGTGAGAGAGCTATGGAGAGGAAGGGGGAGGGGTGGCTGTGCAGAGAGACAGCTGTGGAGACGTTGAGGTTGTTCTGTAGTGGTCAGAGCTAGGGATAAAGATGGAGGGGGGTATTGGGTATTAGATTGTGCACATTGAGAGCTGTGGGGGGGGAGCTGGGGGTGCAGAGGTCAAAGATTAGAGGTTGCAGATGTTCAGAGCTATGGATTAAGGGGATCTGTAGATGGGGGTGGGAGGTGACATTTGGATGGGGGTGCAGAGGTGACATGTGGAGGGGCAGAGAGATAATCTGTGGATAGGGTGCAGAGGTGACATGTGGAGGGGCAGAGAGACAATCTGTGGATGGGGTGCAGAGCTGACATGTTGATAGAGGGTAAGCTGTGGACAGAGAGGAGAGGGTGCGCTGTGGATGGGAAGGAGAGGGTGAGCTGTGGACGGGGAGGAGAGGGTGAGCTGTGGACGGGGATGAGAGGGTGAGCTGTGGACGGGGAGGAGAGGGTGAGCTGTGGACGAGGAGAGGGTGAGCTGTGGACGGGGAGGAGAGAGTGAGCTGTGGACAGAGAGGAGAGAGTGAGCTGTGGACAGAGAAGAGAGGGTGAGCTGTTTACGGGGAGGAGAGAGTGAGCTGTGGACAGAGAGGAGAGGGTGAGCTGTTTACGGGGAGGAGAGGGTGAGCTGGGGACGGAGAGGAGAGGGTGAGCTGTGGACAGGGAGGAGAGGGTGAGCTGTGGACAGGGAGGAGAGGGTGAGCTGTGGAGGGAGAGGGTGAGCTGTGGACGGGGAGGAGAGGGTGAGCCGTGGACAGAGAGGAGAGGGTGAGCTGTGGATGGTGAGGAGAGGGTGAGCTGTGGACGGGGAGGAGAGGGGGAGCTGTGCACGGATAGGAGAGGGTGAGCTGTGGACGGGGAGGAGAGGGTGATCTGTGGACGGAGAGGAGAGGGTGAGCTGTGGACGGTGAGGAGAGGGTGAGCTGTGGACGGGTAGGAGAATGTGAGCTGTGGACAGAGAGGAGATGGTGAGCTGTCGACGGAGAGGAGAGGGTGAGCTGTGGATGGGGAGGAGAGGGTGAGCTGTTTACGGGGAGGAGAGAGTGAGCTGTGGACAGAGAGGAGAGGGTGAGCTGTTTACGAGGAGGAGAGGGTGAGCTAGGGATGGAGAGGAGAGGGTGAGCTGTGGACAGGGAGGAGAGGGTGAGCTGTGGAGGGAGAGGAGAGGGTGAGCTGTGGACGGGGAGGAGAGGGTGAGCTGTGGACAGAGAGGAGAGGGTGAGCTGTGGATGGTGAGGAGAGGGTGAGCTGTGGACGGGGATGAGAGGGTGAGCTGTGGACGGGGAGGAGAGGGTGAGCTGTGGACGAGGAGAGGGTGAGCTGTGGACGGGGAGGAGAGAGTGAGCTGTGGACAGAGAGGAGAGAGTGAGCTGTGGACAGAGAGGAGAGGGTGAGCTGTTTACGGGGAGGAGAGAGTGAGATGTGGACAGAGAGGAGAGGGTGAGCTGTTTACGGGGAGGAGAGGGTGAGCTGTGGACGGAGAGGAGAGGGTGAGCTGTGGACAGGGAGGAGAGGGTGAGCTGTGGACAGGGAGGAGAGGGTGAGCTGTGGAGGGAGAGGAGAGGGTGAGCTGTGGACGGGGAGGAGAGGGTGAGCTGTGGACAGAGAGGAGAGGGTGAGCTGTGGATGGTGAGGAGAGGGTGAGCTGTGGACGGGGAGGAGAGGGGGAGCTGTGGACGGAGAGGAGAGGGTGAGCTAGCTATGGAAGGGGAGGAGAGAAGGTGAGCTGTGGATGGGAATGCTAATTTTTTTCTGCACAATGTGTGATACACTCTCCTCAGCACTGCACAATATGTACTTCTGTGTGTTATGCACTCCTGAGTTCAGTACTCTGTGTGTCACACCTTCCTGAACCTTGGATTGTGTGCGAAACTCAGTTCTGAGCCTTGACCACACCCTTTATTTGGTATGACTTTACTTCTCTTCCTCGAGGAACAGCGAGATTGGGGGCGGGAGGGGGTGGGGGTGGGGGCAGGGAGTTGACTGGGGAGGGTGGATTCCAGCACCTATTCTCTGAGAAAAAAAGCCCTGCTGGCTACTAATGTAAGAAGGTGTTTCTCCCCAGCCACCAATGTGCTACTGACAAGGGGACACTACAATTTTTAGTCTGTCTTTTGTTCTTGGCTGTTATTTTTTTGGCATAATTGTAGGGCACGCTACTCCTAAGCCTTGAATTGGGTCACTCTTATGAAAGATTGAGTACTGAGCACCAGAAGGAACTTGTTCTATGCTCACATACACAAATCCGAAGGAAAAAAATTACTGCACTGCGTAAAAAAAAAAAAAACGTGGGTAACCTTATTCATCTAGAGAACATGAACAGAGAATCTCTGCCTGGGTCCTCATGCAGCTTATGCCCCAAAACTGGTCTTAATTGTAGAGGTAAGGAGGAGCAGGTAAAAAAAAGACGTAAATATACACAGTGTAATTACTATTGGGTGACATTTACGCTTCAATGGCATGGACCATGGAAGCTCAAATAGGGTCTGGCATAACAATCTGGCAGTTTCCCAAGGTTGGGGAGGCAGGCTGCGCATACAGCTGCCTATAGAGGTGAATGGCTGTATGTGTATACTCACATACTGTATATATACAGTATGCCAATATTTTTATGTACTGGCGTTTACCCACACAGGTACGTACGATGTAATCTCTAGATTCATATGCCCACACATTAGTAAACACAAATGCAAAATAGCATTGGCGTTCAGATGAGTATAATAAGAGGTAAAGCCAAAATACCTACTAAAGAAAAGACTTATTACAGACAGTTTAAAATCACTTAGATAAAACATATGTTGAGGTTTCATTACTATAAGAAAAATCAATCAAAAAGCCATGAGGGGTATAATATACACTGCTTATATAACATGTTGGGACTTGTAGCCTTCTTATCTATAATATACAATGTATATTGGTCATGCTGGGATTTTAAGTCCAGTGGTGAATGATATACAGTGTATACAGGGCAAACTCAGTCTTGTGGTCCCTCCCCTTGTATATAATATACAGTACATACTGGGACTTGTAGTCCTTTGGTATATAAAATATAAACATGATAGTCCTCCAATGTGTGACATGCTATGTATGCAGAACACATTGGGACTTATCTTCTTCCTATGTATAATATACTATGTAAACAAAACATGGTGAGACTTAGCAAACTTTGTATAACATGCAGTGTATACAACAGGACTATATTTCTATGGTGCATAATATACAATGTATAAGGATAAAGCATGAAAAAGCTGAAACACTAGTAAGGGGAAGAGAAGGAAAGGGGGGAAAGGGTAGGGAGGAAGGGAGGGACAAAGCTAAAATAGGAGGAGAGAAGAAAAGGAAGGGGAAAAGAAAGGAATGGTTAAAGAAAGGGAGGAAAGGGAAAAAAACAGTATAGGCATTCACCGGAATACTGATGCTGCATGCAGCCATTCTGTTTTATGGTCGTCTATACGCACTACCTGCAGCTCCTCGAGTGCAAAAAACATCATGATTTTATGCTAGGAACATTTTTATGACACAATGGAGTTTTACTAAAAGTAGAGAGTGCAAAATCTGGTGCAGCTCTGCATAGAAACCAATCAGCTTCAGGGTTTTTTTTAAGCCAAAGCTTAATTGAACAAGCTGAAGTTAAAAGCTGATTGGCTACCATGCACAGCCGCAACAGATTTTGCACTCTCCAGTTTTAGTAAATCACCCCAAATATGCTGTGTATGGGTAAGAGATAAAATCCAGACTTTAATAGAAGACAGCTGCTAGTATTGCTAAAAGGACCACATGCCACACCACTGATGACATTCGTTTTCCTTTGAAGCCCTACAAAAATGGAATGGTAAAATACCGATTGTTTAAGATCTTTCAGTGTACTGACTTTTCCAGGGCCATCTGTTAATGAAATCTGGCACTGTGGTATAAACATAAAATAGAAGAGTTTTCTATGAGACTACTTTATCTCACATCTACAAAGTGGCTATGGAAGGAAAGGATTCTTTCCCTTCTGCACAGAGCGGCCTATATCAAATAAAGAAATTTTCTAAAAAATGCATTGACATCTGTGATGCTGTTTGGATGTTAAATTTTGAAAGCCTAATGGTTTAGTGCTAAACGGTGTGGGATGTACCAACATGGCCTCTGCCACCTTCTGCAGTGCTGGTGTACAGCTTCTTTCAAAATGTAACATCCAAACAGCATCACAGATGTCAATATACTATATTTATTTATATACGCTCACTTTATTGCTAAAATGACTGTTAAATTCAAGACGTAGCTGGGTGTACTAAGTTGTCCTCTGCCACTTCTTCTGACTGCAGGTGTTCTGTCAGATGAGCAAACCTGGTAGTGATGGACGCATGCAAAGCTCACGGAACGTCACTTCCGTTACCTAATCTGACGGGTCGCCAATTCTGACGGAACACCTGCTGATGGGGAGACAGAACTAAAACATAGCTACTGAGTTGGTCATTTTACAGTGGCCTTTTACATTGGTATTCATTCCTCAGGACACCTGATATGATGTCCCGCCCTCCAAGATTTTAGCACTATTGAGTGAAAGACCAGCTCCTCCATCCTTTGAAAATTGAAAGGGTTAGAATTGGGTAAACCAAGGAACATGGCAAGGGCTATGTCAAGCCAGGTGCTACTACTGTTCACAGGAATTGTTGTTGTAGCTGTCAATTAAACATCCAAGGAAGGTAATTTGTACGCACTGTCGCTTCCCTCCAACTAAACCAAGCTTAAGAGAACAGGAACAACAGTGAGGGCAGTCATATCATTTGCATAAACACCAACAGAAAAATGTATTAAACCCCAAAATGAAAATTCATGAGTATGTTTGTGAGGATAGTGCTCTGCTTATGGTATATACCTATTCACAATGGACTATGAGTTACAAAAACCCCTCTATAGAAGCTATGGTATACATTTATTATATTCAAAGTGGTCAAATACTACTTAACAGTAAAGGAAGAATGGTCAAAAGGTTACGCTTTTATTTGGAATTCACTAAGAACACTATTTTAATTAGGATTACAAATCTGGATCTCCTCATGGTAACCATACTATAGCCCACAAGAGACATACAAAGCTTTAAAGCAAGTGATTTTTAATATCAAAGTCCTCATGAGGTACTCAGCGTGGCTTTGAAGCGCAGCGAAAATAATAAGAAAACAGCAGAAACAGCTGAATCTTGGAGAGGCATCACATGTTTCATAGTTGGTATCAAGATGACATTTTCTTTTCAAAGCAAAACCAAGATCTCATTTTCTTCTAAGTTAAATGTCATAGATCACAGCACTCATCAAATGCACAAACTGATAATAAATTCATACGTTGCTTAAAATCTTCTCCACGCGTGTCCCATAAACAAAAATTCTGCAGGCAGTCAAAAACCAAGAACTTTTGAAAAGACTGAGGGGCTGAATGATCCGTGTTCTATAATGTGACGTATTAGGAAAACATTATGTTATGAGCATTGCACGAGCCATTCATGTGAACGCAACAGAATATTATGCATTAGACACTTCTTTGCTTCAGGAGGTCCAAATTAAATTGGAAAATATGAAGAAGGAAGGATAAATTTGGATGAGCACTTTACACTCTTAGGTGCGCGCCTTGCAATTTTCTTGGGAGTGCACACAGCTTTGAAGGAAAACAAGGATACTAGATCTGACCTGAAGTTTATAGGAATTTACCAAAGAACAGTTTGGTGGCCAAAAAAGGTGCTTTAAGTGTGAGGAATACTAATGCCCTGTACACACGGTTGGACATTGATCGGACATTCCGACAACAAAATCCATGGATTTTTTCCGACGGATGTTGGCTCAAACTTGTCTTGCATACACACGGTCACACAAAGTTGACGGAAAATCCGATCGTTGTGAACGTGGTGACGTAAAACACGTACGTCGGGACTATAAACGGGGCAGTAGCCAATAGCTTTCGTCTCTTAATTTATTCTGAGCATGCGTGGCACTTTGTGCGTCGGATTTGTGTACACACGATCAGAATTTCCGACAACGGATTTAGTTGCTGGAAAATTTTATAGCAAGCTCTCAAACTTTGTGTGTCGGAAATTCCGATGGAAAATGTGTGATGGAGCCCATACATGGTCGGAATTTCCGACAACAAGGTCCTATCACACATTTTCCGTCGGAAAATCCGACCGTGTGTACAGGGCATAAGAGTATCCAGTTTAGGTGACAACTGTCTAAGTCCAGCCATAGACAGTTTGAATCTTGGGCGGTTCAGCAGGAGCTTGATTAACTTGGGTACAACCAGCCTGCCAGGTTCACTCGCGATTATTGTTAGCGGCTGCTATAGTCCATACTGGTATTCATTCTTTAACAAAAGCATTTTTTGTGCGTTGAGGCAAGTTGTGTCACAACAGTCCATTCAGTTTGAATGGGCTCTCAGCGTTCCTCAACAGATAAAAAAAAGACACTAATATAATTTCTGACAACACAGCACACCAGAATGCACAAAGGATACACACCTAATTGTTGTAGTACACTGGAGCACAGGTGTGTTTAGGTCTAGTGTATATGTATATTGGTGGGTGGGCGAGCCATGCATTACCCACAATAAGAGGGGAATCCTCTTCACTTTGGAGAGATGTCCACTCACATTCTCCTCAACAAGACACATATAACAAAATACCTGACGGGGTTCAACCCTCCCCCTGTTCTATTTAACAGTAAGGTCTTAGCTAGAGTTACAAAGTTCCAAAAAAATGTATATATATATATATATATATATATATATGTAGGAAGGCCAGTATGGTGGCCTGAATTTATGGGAGGAGCCCGGGGGGTATTTAACCAGCCCACTCACCTGTGGTGCTTGTCGGTTTCCTGTGCGCGATATACATCACTAGGCCGACTATTCCGATTTCAGCGTTCGCAAATACTTGGCTCACAAGTTCCCGCATTCGTGATCTCCGTGCCCGAGAGTTTTGAAGTCCACGTTTACCGATTCGTTCGCACCACGCGTCTGGCTGGGCTGTCGCAGGTAGGGTCCCCTCGGATTTTTGTTTTTACGTACGTTATGTCATGTCACTAAACCGTGATATCAGAATTACGAATCACTCGCAAATTTCACGAACGTAACCGCATGTGTATTACTCGCACTGTCGTCATGTTACCATTTCGCGTTATCTGAGGAAACCACAGCGACGCAGGCGTCGCTTCATTTCAAACAGGTCTTAATTGTTAAACATGTGTCAGTAGACAGCCAGCGATTCGTAAATGCATAAATCTTTTCGAACCACGTCAGTTCGATACCAATCATTTCTCATTTCTGAAACATTTCTAAATACATTTCTAACATTTCAAACCATTTCAAATCATTTCTCATTTCAGTCACGTACCGCGCTCCGATCCGAATCCAGTCACACCTAAAAGATGCACCGATTCGCTCCGGTGTGCCCCAGTAGTTACGGCCTCATTTCAGTACATGCTCCAGAGTCACGTCATTATCAGTCGTTATGACTCATCGATTCGTACCTCTGTCATGGTTATCATTTCCACGTGTCACGCTCCGATACGAATTCAGTCGCATGGAAATGCACCGATTCGTCTCGGCGTGCCCCAGGTATCAGCCACATTTCAGTACATGCTCCAGAGTCCGATTCATAGTCAGTTGCTACAGCAGAACGACCGATTCGCGCCTCTGTCATGGCAAACAATATGTTACACCTGCACTTACCGCGCTCCGCTTCGAATCCAGTCGCATCCCCCATGCACCGATTCGTTACGGCGTGCCCCAGGGCTCGGCCTCATTTCTGAAACATGCTCCAGAGTCTGGATCATAGCTAGTCGCAGATATCGGGCGACCGATCCGCACCTCTGTCATGGAATTGCTATCATTTCACTCCCACAGCGCATCACCGTTTCGAAACCAGTCGCATCCGAGATGCACCGATTCGTCACGGAATGCCTCAGTTGTTTCGGCCGTATCCATACCTATACCAGAGCTCGGTGCGTTGCCAGTCGCAAAAGCGGCACAACCAATTCGAGCCTCGGTCAAGGTAAACATTTCTCTCATTTCGTTTCTTACTGCGCTCCGATTCGAATCCAGATGCATCAAACATGCACCGATTCGTCCCGGTGTGCACCAATGTTTTTCAGTTGCCTCATTTCAGTACATGCTCCAGAGCCCGGTTCACGGTCGGATCAGTCACGACACGACCAAGCCGGACCTCTGTCATGGAGTTCACTCATTTCATAATCAAGGCAAACATTTCAAATCATTTCATTGTCACAAGATTGTAAGCACCATATAAGTCATTGCTTCAAGTTAGTCAGCAAACCCTTCACGAACTATCACCTTTCATTTTCCTCCAGGTCAGTCAAAGTTCAGTAGGTCCACCCTGCACCAGGTTGGACGATATCCCCCCAGGTAAAAAAAAAAAAAGAGAAAATAAGTCGGGTAAGTATGACTCAGGGAATCAAAGAAAAAACTTGAAATTTATGTCACCCCCAATAGGTTACAGTCAACCAAAAATAAGAGCTCAAAGACAGGATATTCTCACCAGATCAACCATGTCACAGGCCGGCAGCGAAGACTTCACGGCCCCTCTGTCACCTTCCCCGGTCTCAGAGAGCGGCAGCGTGCAGTCCCTCAGGGGATGGACTATCCCCAAACTGACGGCAGAGCTAAGACGCAGAGGTGTGCCCTTCCCCGCCACAGCGAGGAAAGGCGAGCTGTTCAAACTCCTCTTTCCCCCACCAGCAGCAGGACCCAGTACCCAGCAGGCATCCCTCCAGTCAATATCTTCAGCCATCTCACAACTTCACACGATGGTGTCGTCCCTGTCTACCTCGGTCACAGACGTACAAACCAGGGTGGCACTCCTGGAGGCACGACCGGCCGCGGCTATCCCCGACCCAACCGCAACCCAAACCTTAACACCCCTTCCTGCAGGTACCTCAGGCTGGAGCCCCATTGTCTACCCCTCCCATTTGGTTCCAACCAGCATCAGGAAGGACATTTTGGACGGCAGGGACGTCAACCTGGCCTCTCTCCTTATTTCTGTGCACGATCTGGCAGAAAATAAGGCCTACTCCTGGGGTGACATATCGGTGGTCCTTAAAGCCAAAGACCCCAGACTGAACCGCAAGTTATCCGTCCCAGAATTCACCCTGGCCTTTGGCATGCTGAGAGACGTCCTATGCTCAGCCGCCCCCAGCAGAAGGGAAGAGCTGGACTTATACCTCCATACGGTAGTAGACTTGGGCTACAAGTATGGAGGATTTTCCTTTTACGACTACCACCGTTCCTTTTCCGCAAAGGCTGCTGCCAGACTCACACAGTTCCAAACATCAACAAATTGGAGTCTCATGGACACAGAGCTGTTCTGCCGTCATTTTGCCGGCTTACACTCACCCCTGTGTGCAATTTGCCAGTCCTCCACCCACACTGCCACCTGGTGCGCCAATGCAACAACCAGACGTCCCTTCGAATTTCCCTCTACCTCCGGTGCACTTCAGGATCAGTCGGCCCCTGAACAAACGCCTCAGGTGGACAAATTTGGACGCCCAGTCCGAACCGTGGGAGGGGCAGCCATCTGCAATAATTACAATTACGGGTCCTGCAACTTCAGTCAGTGCCGCCTACTCCACATCTGCACCTTATGCCAAAGAGCGCACCCAAGAAACCTGTGTGAAGTCAAACAACAGAAGAGGGCATGACTAAGCCGGATCAACGTCTTATGGCTAGGACTCTACCTCACCTCACATCCCACCCCCTCCCTGGCCACCTACCTTATCCAGGGCTTCACAGTAGGCTTTCACACCGGCCTCATTTCACTACCCCACAGTACTTACGAATGTGGGAATCTTCGTTCAGCGGCCATTGACGAACAAGCCATAGATCGGCTCTTACAAGCAGAAGTAGACCGAGAGTACGTCATAGGCCCCTTCACTCAGCCCCCTTTCAGCACTTGGAGAGTCAGCCCTATTGGGCTTGTCAAGGGCAAATTCACAAAAAAATTACGTTTGGTGTACGACCTGTCTGCGCCTCATTCTTCCCACATCCCCAGTCTCAATTCCCTGATCCCCTCCGAAGAATTCTCCCTAAAATATTCCTCCGTGGACATGGCAATCCAAGCAGTCATCAAAGCAGGTACAGGTGCCTGGCTTTCCAAAGCCGACATCTCGGATGCCTTCAAGCTCCTGCCTATACATCCATCCCTTTGGTGCTGGCACGGCATCAAGTGGAAGGAGGCATATTATTTTGCCACAAAACTAACGTTTGGTTCAAAGAGTAGCCCTTGGCTCTTCGACACATTCGCTCAATCCCTCGCTTGGATACTGGTACACAAGGCTCAGTGCCAAGAAGTCATCCATTACCTGGACGACTTCCTACTAATAGAACCTCCCAGCAAGCCCCCAGGAGACCTCGACAAACTCAGAGTAGTATTCGGGAATCTCAATGTTCCCATCGCCGAGCACAAAGTCGACGGCCCAGCACACAACATCACCTTTCTCGGAGTCAACTTAGACACCTGCACTATGCAAGCCAGTCTCCCCCTCGACAAACTAACCCGCATCAGGGCGGTCCTTCACAAATTCACCCACACCAAAGGGTGTACCAAAAAGCAGTTGCAATCTCTCCTGGGAATGCTTAATTTCGCCATGCGAATTATTCCACAAGGCCGCACCTTCGTGTCACGTCTGCTGAGATTCCTGTCAGAAACACAAGACCCCGATCAGATCCTGAATCTAGACTCCGCAGCAATAGCGGACCTATCTATGTGGGAGGAACTCCTGTCCGCCTGGAATGGCATATCCCTATTTATACCCATGGTGTCGGCCCTTTCACCTCAGGTGGTGACAGACGCTGCAGCTTCCACAGGTTTCGCGGCAATTTTTGGCCACCAATGGTTTTCAGGACCCTGGCCTCAACAGATACTGTTGATACCCGGCTTTACCCGAACATCTTCCCTCTTCGAACTCTATTCCATAGTGGCAGCTGCACAACTCTGGGGTCACCATTGGACAGGGCAAACCGTGGTCTTCACCACTGACAATCAGGCCACGGCAGACATCATCAACAAAGGCAGGTCCAAGTCCCTAGCAGTCATGTCCTTCCTGCGCAGATTGGTACAACTGTCCTTACAGCATCAGTTTAACATTCACTGTGCATTTATTCCAGGCAGATACAATTTAGCTGCTGATGCACTGTCACATTTTAACTACACCTCCTTTTTCAAACAGGTTCCCGCAGCCGATCCAGTGTCGGCCCCTATCCCCGTCTGGTCACAGCTGACCCTGGACTAGCTCAACATTTACAAGGAGCAACGCAGCTCATAAATCACTCACTCTCTCATAACACACTCAAAGCCTACCAGACAGCTTGGAGGGCATTCAATAAATTCCTCACATCCTGCTGTAAAGGACCAACAGATGTCAAACAGGTACTGGCCTTCACTTCATACTGCCATACTCAGCTGGCCTTATCTTACAATACCATTCGGCTATATCTAGCCGGCATACAACATTTCTTGACTCTTGAAGACCCCACAAAATCTTCACTGTTCTCATCACACGCTATACGAGCCATCCTTAGGGGCATTCAGAAACAACAACCAGTGATCAGCATCAAGCGCTTACCCATCATGGGGCCCATCTTCAGGGAGATGTCAACTATTCTGGCTACTTCTCCATTCGGTCTGCTCCCCAGCACGGTCCTACAAGCAGCCATATATTTGGCTTACTATGGGTTCTTGCGACCTGGCGAGTTCACCTGTAACAACCCCACAGACCAAGTACTATGCAGACGGCACTTGCTTCGCTACCAAGACCATTTTATCCTTCACCTCGAGGTTTCTAAAACCCAGCAAACAGGCTCTGGAGTAGACATTCACCTCTACAAAACTAATAACAGCTGGTGTCCAGTCACCGTACTTAACCGTCTCCTGTCACTCCTGCCTGAACAACCGGATACCTGTCCTCTTCTACCATTCCCAGTTAAACCTTTAAGTGCCTGTCAGTTTGTGAAACACATAAGGATACTTCTCCGCAATCTTCACCTTAACCCCAGTCAGTATTCCGGACACTCCTTTCGTATCGGAGCAGCCTCCGCAGCATCCCGCCATGGGGTCCCAGACCACGTCATCAAAAGATTAGGCAGGTGGAAATCAGCCTGCTTCGCCCGGTATATCCCCAATCCTCAAGTAGAGATGGTACAGGCATTTTCAAAATTGGCTCAATGAATAACTGAAAACCAATAAATATTATACCCCTACCTGAATGTTTTTGCCCCCTTATTTTGGCATACCAGCCATTAGACCAAGGCACACTTTCAGGTCCATTTCATATGGTAAGTCCACACTTCCAGGTCTATTTCTGATGGTAAGTCTAATGCCGCGTACACACGGTCGGACTTTTCGTCTACAAAAGTCCAACGGACGCTGACGGACTAAAGGTGGCTGGTAATCCGATCGTGTGTGGGCTTCTCCGGACTTTCAACGGACTTTTTTAGCCTCAAATCCGACGGACTTTAGATTTGAAGCATGCTTCAAATCTTTACGTCGTAAGTACGACGGACCCCGAAGTCCGCTCGTCTGTATGCTAGTCCGACGGACAAAAAAACGACGCATGCTCATAAGCAAAAACTAAACGGAAGCACTCGGTCTAGTAAAACTAGTGTTCGTATTGTAGGTAGCACATTCATCACGCTGCAAAATCTGTGATCGTTCAATGCAGCGCATTTTATTTCTTCTTTACGAAGGCTCTAAAGAACGAAGGTGTTTTGCTGTTCATAATCAGAGTTCTCCCAAACTGATTTCTGGATTCTTTTTCTCTTTGATCTCATGAATGATATAGTATGCCTTTTTAAAACAATGTTTCCATACTAATAATACTTTTTCCCCTTTTTATTTTTTATTTTTTATTTTTTTTATTTTTTTTAGGTTTGTAAAGTTAACACAAAGAACCCATTCTTATTTTTTTTTTTTTTTATAGTGTTTATTTTTTAGTTTTTAGATAAAGTTAACCCAAAGCACCGTTTTTGGTTACGTAATTTTTTGGATTTTCAAGACTTACCACTTGAACATTATTAACATTAGTAATGTATTTTTGGTGTGTTTTTTTTCAAACTCAATGAGATTGTTGTCCCTTGTTAATTTAACATTGTGTGTAAAATCAATGATTTCAAAGAAAACACATAAAGTCTTTTGCTAAACTCAAAAAATATCCATTTATTCATGGTCAAAATAAAATAAAGAGGAAGTCAACGCTGGAAAAAGTCGGTGTACCAGAAAATTGGGATCTTGAGGAGTCCATATAAGAGGGAGCACAATCTGGTCCAAGAATCCCAGAGATCAACAGCACCAGCAGATGATCTAGATGTCCCCAGACTGTGGTCCTACAACAGCCTGCGTCTTCTGTCAGACCAGACTGAACCCAGGTCATCATTTTCTTCTCTTCCCTGCAGCCTTTCCTCCACGCTGCCCTGCAGCCTTCCCTGTAGCCT